>NW_005841999.1:1351807-1361048 GCF_000455745.1 Alligator sinensis | reverse complement strand
GCCTCTTTCCCCTCAACTGCTGCCTCCTTCCCTGGAACTCTGCCAAGCTTGGTTGGGGGTGGGGTCCCTTGAGCTCATGGGGGACTAGGTGTAGTGGCTGAGGTGTTAGGGTGGTCTGGGGGGCAAGGGGCACCAGTGTCAGGGGCACCCCTCTCAGCAGTGGGAACCACAGATGTTTTCCCCACCTGGCCCATGGGGCATTCATGATGCAAGTTCCCTGGGGTGTAGCACTGGAAGCACCGCAGGTCCCCCCCATGTATAAAACACCCTTCCCAGGTCCCCCTGAAAAATAATCTGAAGGCAACCCTCCACCTCCAGCCGCACCCCTGCTGCCAGCTGGATCATGACCTGGCAGCGGAAAGAGCACACATGATGGAAGCCAGGGTCTTGGCACCCCAGCGAGAGTACCACCAGGGAAATAACCCTCCCCAGGGTTTGGAGCTGGTGGAGCAGAGCCCAATTAGGGATATAGGGTGGGATGGAGATGAGGACCACCTGGGTTCCTAGCTCTTCTAGGGGCTGGAGGGGGATGTATTTGCCCTCCACCATGAGCCCCAGCTCCACCACCTTTGGTGCTTTGGCCTGCAAGGCAAGGGGAAAAAAACCCTTGCCATGAAAGTGGGAGTCCACCACGATCTTGGGGGCCCCCACCACCCAAGCCAGTTTCTTTACCCAGGTCTCAAATTGCAGATTCTCTGGCTTGGGTTGTTCACCCTGGGTGACAGCCGGAGCAGCCCAGAGCTGCCCAAAGGCACACGGCCCTGTGCAATACGGCACAGTCAGCACTGGGTGCCAGGCAGCTGGGGCTGAGTCACACTGCTCCACATCACACATGGGGGGCAGTGGCAGGAGGCCCCAAGCAACCTGATGGCTGCTGCTGCTGCAGGTGAGCTGTGGGTTGTGACGGGGGGCATGTGGACCCTGCAGGGGGTGGCCAGGGGCCCTGCACCTCCTGAGCTGTCCCCCTCATGATTCTCCACACCCTCACAGCCCACCCCCTTACTTACCTGGAATGGAGCCTGGGTCCAGGTCTCTGCAGCCTGCACTTCTCCTTACCCCATACATGGAGGTAGCGTGCTGCAGCAGCAGGGCAGGGGACACACATAGAGTTGCTCTAGCCATATTAGAGTGTCTAGCTGTAGCCATATCAGAGTGCATCTAGCTACCGGAGTGTCTCTTTGGAGGACCCAAGCCTCCAGTTGCCTCAGGGCATGCCTACCCTGTTTTTTTTCTGGGTTTTTTTTTTTTACTAATACCGGAATCTCCAGGTATCAAATTTTGCACCCGCGCTGCAAATATGCAGCATGGGGAATGTTTATTTCTTCCCAGTGTGCCTTTTGCCGCATCTCAAACTGCTTTGAGTTGTGGCAAGAGGCCCATGCAGGATCATCTGGATGCTCCCATTGGGTGTGTCCAGATGAGCATGCACATTCCTCTTGCCCCATGTAAAACCCCTTTGAGATAGGGCAAGAGGCACTTGGGGGAATGAAAAAATGCATATCCAGGGGTCTAAAAAAAATGGAGTTAAAAAAGTGGGGCAGGGTATGGTTCCAGACCGTGCCCTGAGGCAACCAGAGGCTGGGTCCTCCACAGAGATGCTCTGGCTGCCAGAGTGTCTCTGTGGTTGTCCCTCACTCTGGTGCTGAAGAATGCTGCTTGCCAGGCAGTTGCTTCAACACCAGGGCTCCAGTGCCAGTAAATAAGGGGTCAGGGGGGCTGGAGGAGGGGGGAGAGGACTATGGGCGGGACCCCTGGGGAGAACCCCAGTCCCTGCCCACTCCCCCAGCCCCTTCCAGCCCTGCCCTGACTGGCCCCACCACCCCAGCCTCCCTGAGTCCGCCAATACCTTTTCTGCCAGTGCCATCCACCCCAGCCACCCAGACCCCCCTGATCCCTTTCCTGCCCAGCTCCAGCCCTCTCCCAGCCCCCCTGAGGCCCCCAATCCCTTTCCTGCTGGCCCCATCTGCCCCAGCCACCCAGACCCCCCTGATCCCATTTCTGCCCTGCTCCAGCCGCCTCCCAGCTCCCCAGCCCCCCCTATCCCTTTCCTCCCCAGCCCCCTGAGGCCCCCAATCCCTTCCCTGTGTGGGGGCCATAGTCCCTGTACCTAGATGAGCCCAGCATCCCCCACAGCCAGACTGCTGCAGTGGGTAAAGGGTGCAGGGAACTCTCAGGGCTGCTTCAGCAGTCCAGCTAGCCCAAGGGGTAGTGTCCCCAGGTACCAGTTGGCCAGACCCCAGAGCAAGTAGCCTTGAACTACTTGCCAGGGCAGCTTTTTGTACTGATGGGGCCAGGACACGGCAGCTTTTTATACCGCTGGGGACAGCACAAGTGCTGGCCCTGAGCTCTAGCTCCTCCTGGCTGCAGATCCGGGAGGAGCCAGGCAAGGTTATTTTGCCCCAAGTGGCACATTTTGCTCCACAATGTAATGCATGTCCAAGCATGTGCGCTGAGGCAAAAAGCCTTGGTTCAAATTTGCACTGCTTCTATTTGAGCTGCTACAATTGCACATGCTTGCATGTGTGGACATGCCCATGAAGTGCAAAAAGAAAGATACAAAGAAGTACATAAAATCATTAAAAATATCTGGGTACATGACTTAAGACAAATTATATTTATTCTATACAGCTTTTACAGTTGATGTTTAAAACATTCCATGCTTATCATGAGTGAAGTAAATAGAGTTCAAACTAAAGTAACTGGAAAGATAAAGTTGTCATTTCAGACTGCTGACCATCAAAAAATCCAAATCAAAATGAACCCCATTTATGGGACAATTTACTGTTTATAATGGCAAAAAGTTTAACTAGTATAAATTTGACATGGAAATCCATGCCAAACAAAACAGACCATCTCTTTTTGCCTGAAAGCGTGTGATATTCTCCAGATTTGTTTTAGATCATTGCTAATGAAGCAGTGTGTCTTTGGATCCTGTTTAATAGTTTGTTAGACTGTATAATACAGAGAAGAAAACAATTATATATTATTGGGTTAATCCTTTAAGGTCCCAAGTGCCCTTGAATACATTGATGTGTATGTGAGCTAAAAGTACTCAATATTTTGCAGGATTAGGACCATGATACTGAAGAAAAACATTTAGAATTACTGTAATGTTTATAGGAAACATTTTTCTCCAAGGAAGAAGGAGCTCTTACAATTTTTTTCTATCTGTATCAACACCCTGGATCTGACCTTAGTGGATTTTTTGTTAGAGCTCTGTCTCTTTGTTCTCAGAGTAACTTCCCTCTACCTTTGTGTCCTCAGTTCAATCTCAATCACTGTCTAATCCATCTCCTGTCTCATTTACCACAAGATTCATCTCTGCTTGGCTAGAGAGCCAGAGGGGTCATGCCTGCTTTATTTAGGGCAGCACTGGGCTACATGGTAAGTAGGCCTCTGGACATTAGAATACCAAACTCCATATTTCTTTTCTCTAGGGGCAGATCCATTGGGGGGTGAGGTGGGGGGTGCAGTGATGCAGCCAAACACTGCCTTGTAGACCAGTTGCAGAAGCAGCAGCTGAAGACTTTTAGAGCCTGAAGCTAGTAAGAATCCCCTTCCTTTCCCCTCCATGCCTAGGGGCACATCCATTCCCTTCTTATTCCCCACCTCCCCCATGCACCACTGCCACTGTCCCCATTGTCTCCAGCTGCCCTGGGGGGCTTTCCAGAGCCACTCTTGTCTCACTCCAGCAGGGTTGCATGGGGAGCTGGGCTCAGCTAGGGAAAATGATGGCAGTGGCAAACCAGTTCCTCCTTCCTGCCTGGTCCCCCTGGGTCCTCCTGGGTCCACCTCAGGAGCAGGTGCAGGGAGGGGGAACCTGCCCACTGCTGCGGCTGGTGTCCTACAGCTGATCCCATGGCAGGTCTACTTTCTCTGTTCGGGAGGGAGAGGGGGAGCTAGGAGCAGGATTGCAGCCACCCCTGTAGTACCACACCCCTTTTACAAGATCCTCAATCCATCCATGCCTCTCTCCCTTGATCTCACAAAGCCTCTTGGGCTTAGTCTCCTAGGGACACAGGACAGAGCTGGAGCCAGGTATTCCCTGAAGAAAGGTTTGTGCCTGTTGTATGCCTCCTTTACATAAGTCTAGTTGACACAAAGGTATAGTCTTCTGCTGCTGTGAAAGCCACTGAGACAAGGCAGTGAATCTATACAGAAGATATCCCCACCTCTGCTCCTGAGATCCCTACATCTGGCATGTTTGAAAACAGAGACAGAGGCACTCTCAGGGAAGTTTCACTGCCTCATTTCCAATTTTGACATATGCAGAATAGAAGCAGGTCATGGGGAATGCTTCTTGGTAGCTCTCTAAGGGGTACTGTGGAAGTAGTATACACGTGCCCAAGGGGCCCCATAAAACGTGAAAAATTGAACTTACTTTCTCCATGACCCATGACTATCTTTTGTCAGTTTGTCTCCTTCAACTTCTATCCATATTTACTCAGACAGATCCAGCTGAAATACTTTATCTCCAGCTGAAATACTTCTCCCCAGCACATCTGCACTGTCAAGTTCAGTGAGATTCCGTTTCAGTCTGTACCCAGAATTTTATGGCCAGAACATTTATTTAATTAATACTTTTAATTATTTATTCATAAAAAAGAAAAGTAGATGGTTTCTTCAGTATATTTGCTTTCTCTAGGCTAAGACAAAAGAAGTTTTAAAAATACTATTACTGAACATGTTATTTAATTTCTATGTTGTAAGGCTGCTGTGTCATGTTTTAACATGCTAGCTACTTGAGGTGAACTCTGGATCCTTCTGAAGAGCTTGGCTGTTATTAAAATGTTCCAAGTGTGAATTCATTGTAACTGAAGGAGTAATGTTGTCTTTGGATAGCCTGAAACACTAATTTGAGAAGTGTGAAATATATTTTATCATTTCAATGAGATCATAATATGGACTCCAGTGATTAAATTATTTTTTTGATGATCAATTGAGCAGAAACATTCAGTTAATGTGTTTGTTCAAACATCCCAAAACTTTCCCTGTGCCTTCTCAGTTAACAAAACCTTAACTAATTCTAATTAATAAATCTCTTTCCTACTAATTTCTATGATGTGCTTCTGTGGATTCAGAACAAAATTCCACACTATGCTGTGGACTGAGCTGGTTGAATTATTGCTTCCTGATAAAAAATTCATTTGTTGTAATTCACCTGATACTGCTGCACCATTTATCTTCACTACTGGTCCTTTAATTACTACTGGCCACTTTCTGCACAATTTAGATCAGGCTTGCTCCAGAGTATACAGAAATTATTACAAAGGAATAAAAGAGAAATAGAGCATTCACATCTGAAGTAGTGTAACAGGGAACCCTAACCCTGTTACTAAGAAGCAGAGCATCCCCTTTAAGACCACAGTCTTCTGAGCATAGCCTGCTAGCAGAGCAGGGGTTAAGGTAACCCTGCAGGCCAGTCATTTGACTAGGGCAATCACATGACTGTGTGGGAGTTTGGGCCAGGGGTATATAAGCCTTTAAGCTGAGCCAAACAGGGGACGGGTGGTTAACCCAGGTTGTGGCTGAGAGTAGACTCCAAAAAACTGTGAAGTGAGAGCACCTGCCTGAGTGACTCAGAGACATGGAGCCAGGGGTAGGCAGGCTAATTGCCTCTATTATTTTTTTGCTTTGTTGTAATCTTAGTGTTCATTTTGAAGTTTAATCTGGTGGTTTTTTGGCTGAGTCTGTAGGGGACGTAGAGGCCTCATTAGTACCTGCAGGGGCACAGCTTCAGGAGCCAGATAGCCTGGAGGCAAGAGTCATCTTGATTGAAGCTAGTGCCTCAAAGCTAGATCCAACATAGTGGGTCTGAACTGAGCAGCTTAACTATATAGAAAAGGATGGAAGTTGCATTGTCTGAGACCCACAACAGAGTGAGCAGAAGATGCAAATGATACTTGTGAGGCATGGGGCATGATAAGGAGAGGTTGCAGTCATTCAAGTAGCCCATAAGGCAGAAGCTCATCACCTCCTGGTGTTTGTGAGCATAGACCATATCTGGGAAGCCCTGGAGCAGCGTCCTCTTCAAGAACCAAAGACATATCAAAACATAGCAGGAAAGTGAAGGGGAGTCTGTTCCCAGAAGAAAATTCAAATATAAAGGGAATCAGGGATACCCCCAGGTATTTTCCAAATACAGCTGAGGATGACACTCTGTTACAGTAGCTTGCTAGAGATTTTCAAAGACACAGAAGGAACTTAGGTGCCTACTCCCTTCAAACGTTAATGGGAGCTGGGTACTTTATTTGTTTTTCCTTTATTTTTTTAACTGTATCACTGTAACAGCAAGAAGCCCTAATCATGGACTACTTATTAGGTTAGGTAATATATGGACACAGAACATCAAAATGAGCTCATTGGAAATGGAAATACAAAGAAACAATGAGGCAACACTGACCAACAGAGTAGGCTTTGATCTGAGCACACTAGCAGCTTGAGCTCTGTCAAATGTTTTATAAGGTCATGGAAAAGGAGGGTCTTCAGGTGGGTTTAAAAGGAAGATTATGAGAGAGTTTTGTTTATATGGGCAGGAAGTGCCTTCAAAGCACAAGGGGCAGCAAAACAGAAAGCACAAGAGTTTTTGCTTAAAAACATAATAAGAGGAAAGTGGAAGGTGTTCAACAGAACCAGAGGTTCACCACAGACAGGAGCATGTTTTATGAAGGGGCACAACCCTCTTCCTTGGATCCCTTGAGTATATTTTAACAACCCATGTAGCAGCAGGACATTGGCTGCTTTACCAGTGGTAGATTAGGGTGTTAAGTCTTGTAGTTTTGTCAGGGTTGACTATGTAGTAGGGCTGTGTGAGGCTTCGGACAAAGCTTAGGATCTGGAGAAGGTTTGGATGCTTTGGGGTCCAAAGCAGCATGTCTGGGTCGAAGTGCTGGCCTCATTCGGCTTCCCGAATTGGTTTGGAGCCACCTCCAAGATCTGGCCATAGGGTATAATGGGTAAACAGTAAAATACCTATAAGTTTGTTTGTCTGATTTGGATGAAATTTTCAGGGGTGGTAGACTCTGTAGAGAGGATGAAGTCTATCAAGCTTCAAGAAGACTGGTATAGAGGTTTGGGGGAAACAGTACCCCAAATTCTTGAAAGCAACACTCCTGTCACATCTGTGTGTGACAACAAAGGGGGGTCAAAACTACAGGGGTGGTAGCTCTTGCTGAGGCATCAAAGCCTGCCAAGTTTCAAGAAGGTGGGTACAGGGGTTAGTGGGGAACTGCCCCTCAAGCTGCGGACAAGCAAAACTGGTGCCATTGGTGCTGTGGGATTGGGGAGGGGAGACACTACTGCAGACCTGGCTGCTAAGCTACTGTGTTACCAGTTACCAGTCTATCAATTTTGATTCACTCAGGGACCAGGGACTCACGGACCAGCTCAAAACACAGGACCTAGCTACTACATAACTTAATGAGCATCAATTAGCACCTACAAAACCAGGCTAAGCAGAGGAAGGAATCAATACAGACAATCAATTGCCCCAAGACTGAGACAGTCGTGGCATGAGTTTTGTCTGTCAGCAGCTAGGGGTGCAGGGCACCAGAAGCCCCCTGCACCGATCTCCTCGACAGCTGGCAGGCTTCATGGCCACATCAGGGACCACCATCCCTGCAGCTGTCACTGTGCTGTGCCTTAACACACACGGTGTCACCCATGGCACCAGTTTTACTTGTCCACAGCTTGAGGTGCAGTTCCCCTCAAACCCCTGCACTGATCTTCTTGAAATTTGGCAGGTCTCATGCTCTCAGCAGAGGCTACCATCTATAAGTTATAGATATTTCACTGATTTCCCCATTATACCCTATGGCCAGATCTCTGAGGCGGCTCCCAAGCTTTGGGAGGATCAAGGCAGAAACACGGTCCAGAGCTCCAGATCGGATCGCGGCCATCCGAAATGGCCAGATCCAAAGCCAGATCGGATCGCTGCCGACTCACACAGGCCTACTGTGTAGCTTTTCTAATGCTTTGGACAATGGATTTGTTTATTTGGATGGGGTGATTTGGCCTCTGGTGGCTGTTGGACTAGTGATCTCTGGAGGGCCCTTGCAACCCTACTTCTCTATGGATTCCATGATTCAATAATACACCATGTGGAGTAAGACAGGAAACGCATTGAGAGAAGATAGATGGATGATGTGGTCAAAGAGTCAGTAGGTTAATCCTGACATGGTGAAATAAAAATAAATAAATTGATTTATTTCATAAAAGGAAGATTGGGCTTCAAATTTGTTTTAAATACATCAAATGGATAGGTTAATTATTTTTAATTATACACTTGACTTTACTGACTGTGAGGCTCCAGAAGTTTTGATTACTAGCCATTGGATAGATAGATGAGTTATTCCACACCACTCTATCTGTATATTTCAGCTGAAGCCAGCTAGACCTCTGATATTTGAGTCTTGTGTCTCAGTATCTCATATTCCTTGCAAATTACATGATGGTTCTCTTACAGTGAAAGAGATCCTGATTCAAAGCCCATTGACTTCAATGACAATGTATGATTGCTTTTAGTCCCTTTCAATGTGGGGGTTAAAGTTACCATATAAGAAACTTTGGCCTTTGGCTTTTCTTCAATCTTTTTTTTTTTTTTTTTTTCAAAAATCATATGATCTAGGCACTTCTCACTTTCTTAGTAAGCAAATTTGTTTCATAGAGGTTTAAACAATGTGTTATACCATTTTCAGACCAGATTTGGGAAAGAAAAAAAAACAACAAAAAAGAACCCAACAATCAGGCTGGTTCTAAATGATCAGGAAATATTTAATTCTTCCTTGGAAAAATTGTTCAGACTCTTGTGTGCTAATATGTAACTTTATAAATTTTGAGTGCAGCATCCCCAAATCTTTAAAAGTCTAAGGTAAATCATAGAGCTGCAAAGTTTGGAAATGCTCATCTTACCTGAATTTCTATATAAAGGCATTTTTGTTAAGATGCAGTTGTCTCCTAAATTGCTGAAAATCATTCAAAAGGCACTGCTCAACCTGTTCTTCCATCAAATGCCAGTCGTGGAACATTTTTAAGCATAAACTCAGATAATAGAAATAATAATTTATCTTAATGGGTCTTATAAAACTATAATTCCTTCCAGGGTGCTTGTAATGTTATAAATTATAGGAGCAAACTCAAGCAGTTTAGTCATAGGAATCCTGAGATGAAATGATGAAATTACAGCCTATATAATCCCCTGCTTTTTATATAATAGGAATTTTAACATTTTAGCCATTCCCTT
>NW_005841999.1:1331589-1351776 GCF_000455745.1 Alligator sinensis | reverse complement strand
CTTTCCCTCTTATGAAAAATACAATGCTTGTTGGAAAACTGAAAAATATTATCCAGGTGTTTGGAAAAATGACTGAGAGTGATGGCAGTGAAAAATATAATGTTTTATTGAAGCCATTAAAACATGAGCTAAGTAAAGTATTCTTCATCAAGGCAGAGTTATACCAAACACTTTTACACTTTCAATCCTAAAACAGGTTTTAGACTTGTGAATATAAAGCTGCTAAACTGTGGATTAGCAGGATCTAATCGTCATCACCTTAGGTATGGGATAGTCCTTTCTAACTAAATGTAAAAGGTATATTCCTTCTAGTAAATGTCACAATAGCTAAACAAGCTAATGCACTGAATAACAAAGAATAAAAGTAAATGTCATGGGGTATGGTAACGCTACTATTTTTTTTTTCCTAGGGCTTGTATAATGTCATAATTGTGAAAGTAAACTTGAGAAGGTTAGTTGATGGAAATCCTGAGGTGAAATAAGAGTTCTTACCAGATTCTGAGTTTATATGAATTATATGGAACATAGTGATGTTCTTTAGCCTACTTTCTGTTTCCCAAAATAACCTACTGGCCATTAGAAAAATGAGAACCACTGCAGTTTTTTTCCCCTTAAAAGTCAAAACCTAATGATAGTAGCACAGATGATATTTGGTTAGACAGTGGTGTGATGAAGCTGCCTTGTATTGAGGAGCAGTATGGAGTTGGCCTTATTTAAGAAATGTCTGATGTAGACTTTTCTAACTACATATAAGAAAAATAGTCAGCAAGGTAGCAAAGAGTCCATTAGAAAACCTGTAAGTCTAACCTTTGTAATAAATAACATTTACAGTAGTGACTTTTGTCATCTACCCTCTTTCTAAACATTAATTAATGTTTGACAAGGGCACATATTTATAAAGAGTGATGCTGAGGTCAGTTGACTGTAAGAAGCACATTGCTTCATTATACCACAATTATTTTCTTAACACTGGTTAACGTACTGCATGTTAATGGCAACCTAAAGAAGATTATGCATGTTTCTCCAGCGACTATGTTTTTGAATCTCAAGAACCATGATACAAGTTTGGGGAGGCCAAGATCATTAAATACTATATGAAAGCAACCTAATTGGGCTTAATAGCACATTTATGCTTCTGTGCTTGAGTATTTCAGGGTTTAGCCTCTCTTATTAACAAGTTGTTTGAAACTTCCACCTTGCCTGTTGATCCATTCCTTTATTATAGTCTAACTCCTGACCTAGTGACCACTAGAATGGAATCTAAAAACATCAGACTCAATGCTTTATGTGAGGACAGTCATCTTGGTCTTGCATAAATAAGAGTGTTCATATTGAAACCAAAGCACTGATATGTCAATTTACATATTTTCACAACAAAAGATGTATACACTGGGTGCATCTACATGAGATGTAGCATAGCTTACTGTGCAGCACGCACGTCTACATAGCTTACATTAGCATAGCTTACTGTGCAGCATGCACGTCTACATGTGCACGTGTGCTTATTGCACAGTAAAAACCCTTAATCCCTTGCTACTTGCTGGATTTACTAGTTAGTTACTGTGCAGTAGCACAAGCGTAGATGCAACCCAGGTGTGCAAGTTTGCTCCCAGGTCTGCCCAACCACTGGGAGGCCATCCTGAGGCCAGCCACAGGGCTGAAGGCTAGGAGTCTCTCCTGTCTCAGAGAGTCAGCCCAGCCCTATGGCAGCCCCTGTCTGCAGGCTATAAAACTTGCAGACATTTTGAGCCCTGGGGAATACTCCTCAGGGATCCTGAGGGCACTGCAGGCCCTATGTGTCCCCCTGGGCAGGCCACAGGCTACCTTTGCCTGCCTGCCAGCACTCCAGTGCTGCTGCTTGACACTGCACTGATATGTGGCTGCCAGGGCAGTGCCATCAGGTGCTGCAGCCTCTGTCCAGGACTGTCAGGCCCACAGAGCTGCCTGCAGGTAGGTTCTGGGCAGCAGGCCCAGTGCCACCTGCCTGCAGCACAACCCAGCAGCCTGCCCTGCACCTGTAAGGTAAGCATTGGTAAGCATTCCTTTTGCCATGCGGCTGCCATTCCCTTGTCGTGCCCCTGTCCTGGGTGCTACAGGCAGCTGCCCAAGGCCAGCAACACAGGGACAGTCACATGGGGTCCCAGAGAGCCAACACGGGACCCAGCATGGCATCCTCCTCCTTACACCAGCCTGTTACTGCATACATCTGCATGCCCATGCCATCTACCTGGGGCCCCAGTTGGAGTCGGGAGGAGACTAGCAACCTTGTGGCTCTGTGTAGCAGGATGTAGGTGCTGCACCAGTTTGAGTGGGTCAGATACTCCAATACCCACATTTATGAGGCCATGTCAGATTGGATGTGACAGCATGGGCACAACCAGCTGGTGCGGCTATGCCACAAAATGGTCAAGGCCTTGCAATCACAGTGGGTCACCGTGACTGGCCATAATCATCCATCCAGATGTGCCTGTCAGTCATGTCCTCTTTGTGGCAACTGAGGGATATTCTTGCACCCTGGGACCCAGGCTGCAGCTGTGCTATCTTTAGCAGCATGGGTGACCTGCCTGAGCCCCTGCCCTGGCCTGGCACCTCCAGTGACACATCACCAGAGGAGGGACCCTCGGGCATGCAGTGCCCTATTTCACTTAGCTGCTCCACTGCAGTTTCCATCAGCAGCTCGGGGAGCCCTGGCCAACATTTGCCTCTTCAGCTCCACAGTCCCAGGGCCAGACAGGAGGGATGGCCAGCCATAACACCACCAGTTGTCAGCAGCACCAGCTCTTCCCAGGGAGGGAGGGCTGGCTGGGTGCCTGCATGCCATGCCCTGTGGGCCAAGGACACTGGGTGCAGCCACATACCACCACTGAGAGGGAGGATGGCACCAGCCTTGCTAGCCCCAGCCACATGGTAAGCCCTGCACTTGCGGGGAAGCCCCGTGTCCCAAGCTCTTGCCCCCTGCCCCTCCTCGCTGCCTGGCCTTTCTGTAGTCCCCGGGTCCTGGGTTACCTTTCCCACAGCATGCAGAGAGGTGGGACAAAGTACTAAATTTATTGAGCAACCTGTGCCCTCACAGCTTGGAGGCCATGGGCCTCTCACATGCCGAGAAACATTTCAGTGCCAGTGGTGATGTTCTCCTTAGCAGTTGGGGGCAGGGATGTGTAATGCAGCTACAGGTAGCCCTCCAGGTGGTGGTGGAGCTTGTGGGGGAGCCCAGGCTTGCCCCCTGCACAGTCATAGCTTGTGGTCCCATACCAGGAGTGCAGATGCTCCAGGGAAACCATGAGGATTTACAGCACCGTGGCATAGTGGGTCGGGTACCACTTGACCCATGCAAACAACCTTCCTGACTTACCATGGTCCCTGGGCACCCGTGCATACTTGACTCCTGATCTGAGGCTAGGCAGCGCATGGCCCCCAGGACAGAGCATCTTATCTCTGAAATGTTGTAAACTCTCAAAATAAATAAATAAATAAATAAAGCTTGTTGTATGGCTCTGCAGGTCCTTCATCTGGACTTGGGGGATAAGCCACACTTGACAGTGGGGGTGCCACCTCAGGGTCACCATTGCCCAATGCCAGGCCCTGCAGATGCACCTCTGCAGATGCAGATGCATCTCTGCAGATGCAGATGCAGCTTCATCAGAGGCACGCGGTGAACCACACCCTCTTCCTGCAGTGGCTGGTGGCAGTGGCAGAGGAGCATGTGGAAGACAGAGGGGCCTGGTGGGCAGAGGATGTCACCCACAAGGATGCACAGGCCTGGTGGGAAGAGGCACAGGATTGGCATGAAGATGCATGGGACCAGGAGTTCTGAGCCGAGCTCCTGACCCTAGGTTGTGACAGGCTCCAGGTGTTGTGGGAGCAGAATGTCATCCTGGGCCAGGCAGTGCAGGCCACAGACAATGACTGTTGGGTGCTGGTCACAATTCTTGCCCTGGGAATCAAATTAATTCAGCCCACTGCCTGACCCCTGGCAGCCAGACACCTCCCTGCAGCAGGCCCACACCTGGTCCTGGAGGACATCCTCTGCCACCTCCAGCCACCAGGATCCCCTAGTCCAGCCCTGCCCTGGGTGACCTGCCACCCAACCCCTCTGCATGGGCCATGCCCTGCCTCCATGCAGGTGTGGATCCAGAGCTGCCTAGAGCAGTGTCAGGACTGTATGCTAGCTCTGCTGGGCCTGGACTCCACCTGCTGGAGGGAGAGCTGCCCACACTGGGGGAGCACCAGCCATCTTTGCTCCTGGGTGAGCCCCCCCCCACCCACCACACTTACTGCAGCATCCACACTCATGGGAGAACAGGCAGAAGCCAAGGTGCTAGCTGCCTGCCCCCAGGTTCTGCCCCCTAAGTACCCCCACCCCATGGCCCCATACTCTGGGACACCAGAAAAATAACTTTGTACATAGTTTGCACAGGAAGGAGGGTTGTTTTTTTTTAATTGTTGGTGGATGGTGGAGAGTCTCTGTTTGTTGGGTAGAAAAAAGGGGAGGAGGACCTGTGTGATGTAAAGGTGTTATTGGTAGGTATTGTAGGGTTTTGGCCCCCTCTTGACTGCTGCCTTGTCCCCCAGCAAGGTCAGGGTGAGATCCGGATTTGGCACCACCTAAGTGGTTTGGTTGCTGCTCCTCCTCGCCTGTCAATCCTTAGATGTTTTATTTTTCTAAAGAGACAGTTCCTGATAGGTGGCCCATAGGATCTCGCACCTGGATTTCTTTGTGGGGCTCCAACCTCCCTTTTACCCTACCCTTACCACATCTACAGCTGAGGTGGACTCCACTCTCTTCAGGTCCTGCTCTTGGATAATCCCATCTCATCTGGACTGCCTGCTTCCAAGGGTCAGTGACCTTCTGGCTGTCAGTCCTCTGGAGGCCATCCTTCATCTATGAACTGTGACATTTGACAACTAAACATACCCCTTCTTGGGTTAACCATTAATTTAAGAATATAATGAACAGAAAAGGTCAGCATCTGCTGATGGGTTCCTGGAATCTCGTCTCCCAGGCCCACTGACCCGCTTGGGGTCTCTTGGCTCCCCTTTGCTTAATACTTGTCTGGGGGGGTGTGGCAGCTCCCTGCTGGGCCCCTGAAAGCCTTCTTGAGGGTCCCTCTTCTGGGTCCCCACCCCTTCCCACTGTGGCCCAGTCTGACCTGAGGCTGGGCTATCTGAGCCACACCAACTGGCATGCTCATCACTCACTTGGTTATCCCGAGCTGGCTCCTGGTTTGACTCGGGTCCCGAGCTGTTGTAGCTCCATGGCCTCACCTCACTGTTAGTCTCACTGCCTGATGCTGTCTCTGGTCTTCATCCCTCCTTGGGATTTCCCTGACAGCGCAGGAAGGCAGCGACATACTGCCCACACTCCTCAGCCCTAGTGCCACCCAGCTCTCTCTGCCCACATTCTATGGTTCCTTTGGTTTGCCTCTCCAGAGAGGTTCCTAGTTGAGACATAGCCTCTCCCTTGCCATACTCCATGGCACTCCAGAACCCTCCACCTGCCACACTGCCCAAGAATGCCAGCAGCTCCTCCGTGCCACCCTCTGGAGCGTCTCATGGGTCTCCCTTCCGAGTCCCGACCTCCCATGCTGGCATCCTGGCAAGCCACTTCTCCCCAGCAGTGTTCCCTGGAATCCCTTCACTTTTGGGGTTTGATTTCACCAGGTTGCCCACTGGCATCTCCCTGCCAGCATGTGTCTTCAGCTGCCTTTTGAACAGCCTGCACCTCTTTCTGGTCATGCCCCCTTTCTCTGCTGATTTGCAGGCTCAGGAAGCTCCAAAATGCCTGATCTTGCCATCTCGGTGTCTCTCCCCAGCTGTTGCTCCTTGTTGCACTTGTGGTGAGTATCAGAGCAAGTCAGGGGAGGTGAGTGGGGGGGGGGCTTTCTTCTCCCCTCTCACAGACAGCAATAAAGACTCATTCTTCTGACATGAGAGTGCAGTGAGCATGATGCTGGGGATGGGCAGGGAGCAGGGGATCCATGGGAAGCAGGGCAAGCAGGCTAGTGTGGGGAGTGTAGGAGGAGGTGGTCAGCTAGAGCCTCCCATATCTAGTGTCCTGGACCCAGCTGATGGGTGTGTAGGTCTCCTGGGGCCTGCGGTGGGGGGGTGGGCTGCTTCTGTCACTGCTGCCACAGGTGGTGGTCCTGCCACCGGGCATTTTCCGTGTGCTGTGCCTCTTTCCCCAAGCCTTGCAGAACAGTTCCCCCCACCAGGCCTCACAGATGTTATGTAGCTTGCAGGCAGCCACAATTACCAGGGGAGGTTGTCCTTAGCTAACTTGAGGTGGGCAGTGAAGCTGCGGTCCTTGAGGTGCCCAAAGTCATGCTGCACCACACTACAGGTCCATCCCAGACATCGGTTAAAGTGGGCCTGGCAAGGGTCCACACAGGCAGTGTAGGATTGCATCAGCCAGGACAGGACTAGGTAGGTAGGGTCCCCGATGAGCAGGGATGAGACCACAGTGGCACCCAGCTGTGGGTCCAGCACCTCTGGCATGAAGCACCCCCTCTCCATGAGTCCTACAAGGCTGGAATTACAAAATACATTGGTGTTGTGCGTGCTGCCCACCCAACCAACACTCGCATAGGTGAATGTGCCATGACATCCTGCAGGACCACAGAGTGATATCTGCTATGGCTTTAGAGGATTAGTTTCCATAAAGCAGGCAGGTGACCGGGATGTGGGTCCTGTTCAGGGCCCCGATATACACTGGGAGAATCCCAATGCATGCAGCCCCAATACCACCACCAGGATGACCTCCTCAGCAGTGGCTTTGCCCACACCAAGCAGGTATCTGACATATGGGAGGCTGGCAGGTGTGGCCAGCTTCAGCATGGCGAAAGCCAGCAGTGAGGGCTGAGCACATGCTGATGTCCTGATGCTCCAGGTGGGGACAGAGCATGTCCTGGAAGATGCCCAAGTCATGCAGAAGCCATCCAACCACTGCTCATTGTCCCATGTGTGCTAGACGATGTGCAGCCACCAGTGCTGGGTGGCTCAGTGGCCCCAGAGGTGACAGAGCTGGAGGCCCAGGAAGGTGAAAGCAGCTCTGGTGGTGGCATCATGGAATCCCTCATCAGCATCCCTGGTGGTGGCAGTGGCAACCCAGGGATGGTGGTCAGTGACCAAGCAGGTCATCACTGTGCATGGGGGAGCCAGGCAAAGCGAGACCACCATGGGCCAGGTGGCAGTTGGTGTGGCAAGCCAGCAGGGCCAGAACAGCGGCCAGCAGGAGTGCAGGATGCTGGTCATCATTGCCAGGGGCAGAGGTTGGAGCAGCCATAGCATAGGGAAGATGGAGCTGCCGCATGCTGTCCCTGTGCTTGGCAAGCTGATCCTGGGAAAGGAAGGGACTGGTCAGAGAGTGGGGCTGGCTTTCAAAGATGGCTGCCAAGTGCTAGCAGCTGCAGCCATAGCTGAGAGCACCCCCTGGTGATGTCAGGGGCCCGCTGCATGAAACTGGGTTTAAATCTGCTCCCTAATCTCTGCATGTGTAGATGTTTGCCCAAAAGCGTTTACACCAGTATAAACTTACACCAGAGTAAATGCATGTGTACATGTGCCCACTGTATCTATAATATTGCAGAAACTGTGGACAAGGACCAAATAGACCTGTTTTGCAACCAAATAATCCAGTTGTGGAACTGTCTGTGGGAGACAGTGAATAATTTTGCAAATATTATCAGATACTTACTGTTATTTTAAGAACATAAGTAGCCCCAAGGGTACTATTAATATAATGCTTGAAGTTAAGCACATTCAGTGCACTGCATTCACACAGAAGGATGGGCCAGAGAAATTTGGAGGAGCATAAAGTCTACAGCTTGATGGTGGAGCTCCTAAAAATTTGCAGGATAGATCAGACAGGACAGTTCCTTAACTCTTCTTAAAAAATAGTTTAGGAAAATATGGTGGTTGAGTTGCTGATTATTTTAATCTGACTGATTTGTCCAGTCTATTCCATCACCGTTCCCTACTACATTTTCATTTCTGTTAGTGTTTAGGGGTACATGCAGATATTACACTTAGATTGACCTAACTAGGATTAAGTTGATCTAAGCATTGAACTGTACATACATTCATGGAGGTTAGATCAGGCAAAAAGTGGCTGGCTTTATCTAATTTAGTGCACCTCCTCAGGTGAATTAAGTAAGATTTGGGCATGCCACAATCTAAGACTGGGCAAAACCCCAGGGTTGAGTTTTCCCTCTGCCCCCACCTCCCTCTTCCCCCAACCCTGGATATTTTTTTGCTCCCTAGCCTTCCCATTCTCAGATGTACAACTCCTGCCAGAGGGGGATGGACAACTCCATCTGCAGACCCTGCCAACCCACCAACCCCCCTCCCATAGATGTGCTTGCCCCCCTGATCCTGCCTTCTCTTCCGCGCACTTACATAGATTGCAGCTCCCAGCACTGGCAATCATCTGTACGAGCAAGACCTGGTCTATGACCACACAGTTTAAAGTAAACCATGAGATTATCGATCAGGTCCCAGGAATATCTGCAGGTACCCTAGGTTTTGCTTCTGAATACATTCTGTACAACGTTTCCCTGATTGGTTTGCATTCGTTTAGAAGGAGGTTTGAATACTTTCTTTCTGGAGAGAAGGTTGTTAAGGGGATGGAAAAATCACTGCTAATGTTAATACCAATCTCCCATCCCATAGGATGCAAGGACTCTTATTTGAGGAAGGTATTGAAGTGTAACAAAAATTATAATTTCCCCTTGGCTGACATACTGTAGTTTTAAACAATTCTGCCCCATTATGTTACTTAACTTGCAGATGATTTATCAAATGAACCGTCTTCAAGGCTAACACTGCGAAATTCCAGTAATTATGTTTAAATTTATTTCCCTTATACTGTGTGTTTTGGGTCTGATGTGATGTCACTATTACTAATGTTATACCAAATGTTGTTTTTGCTTCAGAAAGGTGGAAAGATATTTTTACTGGCATTAAAGATTGCAAGATAGTAAACATGGTAATTAGGTGACAACATTTTGCTAGACTATAATGTAATCTTATATCTGTTGCCCTTCCTAAGACAAATTTATTGTAAAGTTCATATGGAATGAGTGTATCTATTAGACTTCATGGACATTGTTCATTGTATTGGCAAAGCATTAACAAATATGTTGCAGATCTGTCATTCAGTGTCTGCTTCTGTATG
The DNA here is from genome assembly GCF_000455745.1 of Alligator sinensis. Classification (NCBI taxonomy): domain Eukaryota; kingdom Metazoa; phylum Chordata; order Crocodylia; family Alligatoridae; genus Alligator; species Alligator sinensis. The sequence goes on along the minus strand of NW_005841999.1, from coordinate 1,342,604 downwards.
AGAATAGTGAGAAATTGCTAATGCTGTGCAGGTCACCTGTAAGGTAATTATTATCCACAAACTGTCAAGTGGTAAACTGTCTCCTATTCAAAAAATGTCAGAGACACACAGAAATAGTAAAAAAAGATCTATTCTAAGCCAACGTTAACATTTTGACTTCTCTCATAGAGGAGAAATAGGCTAAGAATATGGCTTGTGTCAAACTTTAGTGGTCACATGAATTATTTTCATCGCTGCTGAGGGATATTGTTTGAATTTGCACTGGGATGTGTTAACCAGAAATCTGTGTTTCCATTGCAGCTTTAAAATGGATTAAGCAAATTGAGCAATTGGATTGACTACTTGTCATGCTGCTTTAAGGACCTCAGTAGTACAGATCAAAGCTAGTTAGACCAGAAACATAATATATCTCTACACCAATTTAAAAATCACTTGGGAAGTATGAACTGTACAGAAGAGGAATAGAATGTGCGAAGGTGTAAGTAAAATATTGTACATGCTTTATTTGATAGTAGTCTAAAAGTTTTAGGTCCTAGCCCAGCAAATCATTTAGCACATGAGTATCTTTAAGTATGTGCATAGTCCCATTGGCTTCACATGCCTATGTCTTTCTCAACAAAGGGTTGAGGCCTTTGTTGCCTGCTTAAGGTGACTGTGGAATCACAATAACAAAGGGAAAAGACATAGTTGGCATACTTTTGAAACACATGTTGTTCCCACAGAAAACCACTTTTTTTCATGTGTAGTAGATGAGCTAATTACATGCTGAACTGACAACTTCTGATTTTTTTATTTTATTTTTTTTCCCCCACTGGTTGTGTGTGCAGGTTGCATACCCACTCTGCCTCATTAAATGCAGGGCCCAACTATCCATATATTATGGAGTCGGCTCTGGTGCGCCTTACCTGCCTTGCAGGTGCTTCGAATTCACCATTGTTTTAATAGAAGCCACCGTGCCTCCTAATCATGGGAGTTTCGGGATGCAATTTTGACAGAGTTGCTTGCCACATTTTTATAGATCTAATGACTCGGGGAGTGTTCAGTCCTGCCACAGCCCCCTTTAACTCTCTGGATTTGGATGTCAACGTATCTCTTTCTGGTTTAGGATTCTGGAGCTCTCTTTAGATCCCAGCCTTACACCACCTTGATGTTTAAGTGTCTCATTCAGTAAGTAGCTTGTCTGAACAGTCATGATCTCGACTATAGCTTCAATGTCTTGTTCAGTGCCTTCATAGATTGGTAATTCTGGAATCGTGTCAAATATACGGACCCTCTGGATACAAGAATTCTTTAGTGACACTTCCCGTAAGTTCCACGCTCTATTCAGTCACAGTCTCACTCCTGCGCTTGCTTCCCAAATATTTGTCTTTTATTTCTTTGCAAGAAAGGTTGACTGCCACTAATGGGTATTGACTGAAGTTGCTCTGTCCTGTTACTGGCAGTACTTTATGCTTTACGTCCATCTTAATCTTGTCTGATGCTTCAGACCTAGAGTCTGCCGCACTCTGTTGCACTGTCTCCTTTGGTGTGTAAAGTGCACCAGCTTTCCTACTATCACACCTAAACCTTATCTGAAGTGCACAGTGCCTTATCAGCAGGGATCCTGGTTTCCTCTGATTAAAAAAAAAATAATAATCCCCAATTTTTGGATTAAAAAAAGTAACCCCAAATCCATATTTTTCTGTGATGTTAAAATGAAACACCACTAATATATAGATATAGTGGTGTTTCATTTTAATCACAGAAAAATATGTATTGGGGGGTTACTTTTTTAAATCCAAAAATCATGGGGGTTTTTTGTTTGTTTTGTTTTTTTTAATCTGAGTAAACCAGGATCCCTGCTTATCACTACTGCACCTTCCCATAGACTCCTCAAGTGCATCATACTATCATCTAATTAATATACTATGGAGTGGTACTGTGCCACACTATCCAACCAAGTGCTAGTGCCAAATATGAAGTGCTTGGTACTGAGACCTGAAGCACTAGTGCAGACATGAGTTATTTTTTTGTCTTGTTTTGTAATTAGGAGTGACTCCATCCCGCAGCTCACTCAATACTTCTTTGATACATAGTTTCAGCTAGCCTCCCCGCCTGTGTTCTGCCAGTAAGCTTTAGAGTGCAAATTTGTGGTTTCTTGTTGTCTCTGTACATCCCTTCCTGCCCAAGAAATCTCTCACTGTGTCCTTAGGTCCGCAGGGAGGTTGCTTTGCTTGGTGCTCTGCACTCCTACGCTGCCACCAGTCCCCACCCCGAGCATCCTCATACCTCTCTCTCTCTCTCTCTCTCTCTCTCCCCCCCTGAGTTGCTGTTTTAGCTCCCTTTTAGCTGGTGAGCCTTCCCATGCCCTTAGCTGCTTCTTAAAAAGGGAGTGGGGCACTGCCATGAGTCCTTTCTGGCTTCACTCCAGCTGCTCTTGCATTGCTCTTGCCACAATGCTAAGTTTTTCTTTAAGACCTTTTGATCCTCATTCTCCTTACACAAGGTTTCATGATTCAGGAAAGGCATAGCTCTTTGTAAAGGAGAAGATGACAAATCAGGGAAAATGTTGGGCTTCAAATTAAGAGGTCATTAGAGGCATAACTGGGCAGTCCTGCACCCTGGGCAGCAGTGTCACTTGGGACAGCAGCTACAACCAAGCTGCCAGCATCAGCGCAGCAGCTGGGAGAGCAGCAGTGACAGCTATTACTTTTGTACCCCAACTAAGTCAGTGCTCCCCCTTATTTACATTACTGTGAATCATTTATAAAGGGTCACCAAAGAGACATGATGAAAAAGTATTGATAAAATTATTGTATATAAGAGTTGGTATAAACAAAACAGATTCTAAACCACATTATAAGAAATCCAGAGGAGACCCAAGCAGGGTGCAGGGCCTGGGGCAAATCAGCTCATGCAGGGTTTCACCCCTGCTCCGATTCCTGACCTGAAGAAGCTGTAACCACCATTGGCAGTGGGGGGGTGGGGAGAGAAGGGGTAGCGAGCGGCTGGATGTGGAACCACCACTCCACCCAGCTCCACACTACCGCTGCTCCTCCTGGCTTCACAGGGCCCCCCGAAGCACAGGCCCTGGGGCATTTGCCCCCTGCCCCCGGGACGCCCTAAAGAAACCTACCCACCTACTGCATTCTCTATTTAAAACACTGAAGAAGCTTTATTAAAACATCTACACTTCACTCATTAACCCTTTATAAGCCATTTATAAATGGAAATTTAAACTGGAACTGAGATACTTCACAGTATTTACATAACATTTTGTTTAGAAGTCTCTTATGTGCACTGAATTACGTTATTCCATAACTACTCAGTGCTGTTACCAAGGACAAACTCAGCATATTAGTTGGTCTACGAGAACTAGAAAGAAAGTAGTTTTAGTCTGTGTCCAGGAGCCTCAAGTTAGAGTCATTTTGCATTCAGTACTATGGATTCCTGTCTTACAACTGCAATCAACATTATTTGCAGTACAATGGAACTAAACTTCACAGAAAGCAGATTCTACCCTTCCACAGATATGTGTCAGGTGAGTATGATGTGGGCAACTTGAGGCTTGAGTTAATAAAAGGGATGAAATCCAAGGTCTGTTATTTACTGTGATTTCTGCCCTTTGGAGGTATAGAGGTAATGCATCAACATATTAATTTTATCACATAACATTTGTAGTAAATAAAATACTGCAAGTTTAGCTCAGAGAGAAGTAAGGCTGGAAGGGACCTCAGTAGCTCATCTAGTCCAACCAGGGACCATACCTGCAACCTTGGTATTATGAGATGGTCATTGGCATTACAACGTTTTCATTTTTCTGTAGAACACCATCCCAGAAGAAGGAATAGAACAGCAAACTTTCTGTCTTGCTCTCTGGGGTACAGATAACCACACCTAGAGGGACAATGCCAAGGAAAGGGAAAACAATTCAGCTCCAGGCTGGAGAAAATTTGCTTAAATGTTAATAATTAGAAAATGACTCTTGGAAGTAGAGGGGGGAGTATATAACAGGAAGACTAGTTCTGACCCTGTTATGAAGGGGTTATCATTTGTAATCACTGAGAGTCAGGAATGAGGGGGTGCTGGAAGATGACATCATCAAACAGAGTCCCACCATCTGTTGATCCCCACACCTGAAAGAGAGAGCCAATGGCAGCCAGAAGTGAAGGAAAATAAGGAAGCAGTTAAAAAGGCTGCAGTTAATAAGTTCATCCTCAGAAGGAGACAGAGGAAGAGATGACAGCTGAGCAGAGGTACAGAGGCACAGAGTCTCATTGGCAGCATATAGAGAAAGTGGAAGTGGAGGGGACTTACCAGTATATGAGTAAGGTGAGCCCTCTTCTTTACTTTGGGAGGGGTAACCAATGCGGAGACTGCAGACCGGAAACTACAAGAGATTGATATGAATAGACTATAAAATGAGCTAAGCTACAACCAACTCACCTATCCTAATGACTTTGATGTCATTTACATGGACCATAACTGAATGTTGTACAGTGCGGGTGACCCAGTCAGGACTACTTGAATAAATCCAGGAGATAATTACACTTGGTTTATATGGTACTGACCCTCCTTTTGTTCTTAATTTATTAATTCTCCCATTGAGGCATGGCAGGTGAGTTGTCAAAAGGAGGACTAAAGACATATTTACCAACCTGAGAGAGGAAATTATTGAGACACCAAGCTACCTGGTACATAAAGTGGTGCATCGTCCGGGAAGTTGATTGTGAACTCAAGGGAGAATCTGAATGATATAGAAGACATGGATCAGGTGGGAGTGGACATGAGTCCACCTTGGTACTGGCAACAAATTCACAGTGTTACATTAAGAATTTTGTAGAACCAACAGACTCAGATGGAAGAGCCAGAGAGAGTAAGGACTCAGGACACTGAGGCCCATATTATGATATTCTCATGCCAACAGGAGTTAAGTGAGAAACTTGAAGCTAAGCAAATAATTATGTCTCATGGATCAGAAGAAACAAGGCTTCCAAAATGACAGCCAAAGACTATGTGGAGACTTTTTTTTGGAAGCATTTGAGAGATCAGTTATAACAACCAGATGGCACCCATCGGGGTGGGCTAGTCATCAAGGTCCTTTAGGCCACCTGCACTGGCCCTATAAGTATAGAGCCTTGTCTAGAGTAGAGGCAAGAGACTGTGAAAAGGTAAAGAATGCCATATTATACCAACTGGAAGTGTCATCTGAACAACACTTTCAGGCAAAGAACACACTTTCAGGCAAAGAAAAGGTCAGAAGAGGTCAGGCCATGACTGTTAGCCCAAACATTAAAGGATTTGCTGGAAAGGTGGATTCAACTTGAGGACAAGTCAGTGGCTGAAGTACTTGATCTTTTTGCATTGGAACAGCTCCTTACAGACTTAAGTGGAGATGCCCAAAGATGGTTAGACGACATCAGCCGAAATCCATGGAAGAAGCCTTTATGGTGGTAGACTGGGAAACCAACCTCACTAAGGAGAAAAAGGGGAAGTTCTATGTCAACTGGTTGGTCTGATTTCGGGAATTGGGGGTGAAAGTTTTAAGTCACTAAGACATCAAGTAGAGAACATAAGACTTAGGAGCCAAAAGAAATAATCTGCTATAGATGTGGAAGTCAGGGCCATATTACAAGATTTTTGTCCCCAAAAAAGGGGTTTGGGATCAGTCAGGAGATTTCCCATATGAAGAAAAAATAAATTGTAGTTTCAGCTGACATAAAGGACTTTGGAAACATACAAAGTCTATAGTAGATGTCAAAATCAGGGATCTCGTAATTGCAGCTATCCTGGATACAAGTTGTACCCAAACTATGTTACGGGCTGGCCTGATTGCTCCACAGGTGGGAGAAAAAGAAACCCCAGCAAGCATGGTGTGCATACATGGGGCATTGTATACTTATGAGAGATACCAGTTAAGACTGATGGTTATGGGTCATACTAAAGAATTGGCAGTCAGATTAGCAGATACCCTACCATGTCCTATGCTGTTAGGAGTCAATTGGCCATACCTCCAAGAGGTAGTGGGTCAAACTATGAAGGGACCAAGACAAGCAGAGATAGAAGACCTATGAAATACTGCTTTTACAGGAGTAGGACCAGAAGAGATGCCACAGACCAAAAGCCTGAATTCAGAATTAGACCTAGAAGAGATTATAGGAGACCAGTCAGTTTAGAAAGACAAAAACAAGAGCCAATATATTTATAAAGAGGGCCTGGCTAAGCGAGAAGGTGAAGTTGTGAATCCTGGGTTGGTGGAGGCTATCCCCAGGTTCGAGGTAAGAAAAGGCATACTTTACCAGGTTGAGCATGGAAAAGGGGGAGAGGAGCTACTTCAGATTTTAGTTCCACAACAATATTGGCAAACTATTTTGTGAGTGGCATATACACTTCCTGTGGGGGAGGACATTTAGGGCGAGACAAAACCAAAGCACATCTTAAGCAATGAGTGTTTTGGCCTGAACTGTATAAGCAAGTAGAGAGGTACTGTTGCAATTGTCCAAAATGCCAGTGGGTCTCAGACATCCGCCCTAACCTGCTGCCCTTAGTACTAATACCTTTACTTGAAAGATTCTTTGATCACATACTAATAGATGTAGCAGGACCTTTCCCCAAGAGTAATGCAGGATATCAGTTTGTATTAGTGATAATAGATTATGCCACAAGATTTCGAGAAGCCATTCCATTGAGATCTGTTACAGCCCCTCAAAGTCTTACAACACCTACCAATGACAGTGAGGGAATTTCAAGATGTCTTTAGTGATCAAATGGGGAAAGCAACAGAGACAGAACACCATATAAACACACCCCCAGGATGCATAATGAGGAATCACTGGAGGTGGTTACCCAGACACCTATGGCAGTTAGTGAAAAAGGAAATAGAACAAATGCAGGTGTTGGGGATCATAAAAGAATCATGCAGTCCCTGGAGGAGGCCAGTAGTAATTGTGCCCAAGTCAGGTGGCTCCATAAGACTATGTGTGGATTATAGGAAGGTTAATGAAGTTGAAACATTTAATGCCTTCCCTATGCTGCAGATAGATGATACGATACAGAAAATAAGTCAGGCTAGGTATATTTCTACCCATGACTTAACTAAGGGGTATTGGCAGATCCCTATGGCCCATCAGGATAGAGAGAAAATGGCTTTCAGCACAGCCTGGGGCTTATTTCAGTTTAAGTGTATGCCCTTTGGGTTACATGGGACAGCTGCCTCCTTTCAGCATTTAATGGATAAAATCTTGGCTCCTCACCAATGTTATGCAGCCGCATATATCGACAATATTATATTTTTTTCTTAAAACTGGCAACAGCATTATTAACACTTGAAAGCCATGCTACAAGAGTTGAGGAATGTGGGATTAATGACAAACCCCAATAAATGCTCTTTGGGACAAGAAGACACTCAGTACTTAGGTTTTCTGAGTAGAACAGGGGCATGTCCAACCACTGGCAGATAAAGTAGCCACTATACAGGACTTAGACTACCTCAAAATTGTAAACAACTTTGGTCTCTTTTAGGATTTGCAAATTATTATTGGAGATTTATCCCAGGGTTTTCTGAATTGGTGGCCCCGTTAGCTGATATGAAACGAAGCCATCTTCAATAGTCAGTAAGAACTATGGAGGCCTTTAAGAAAGTGAAGGAAGCTCTTCCAAGAGCCCATGTTGTATACCCCTAATTTCAAAGAAATATTTTTTTGCAAATGGACGCCTGCAGAGTGGCTTTAGGGGTGGTGTTGTTCCAACAAATGCAAGGGGAAGAACAACCCATAACATATGCCAGTAGGAAGCTCCCAGGACCGGAAACCAGGTATTCTACAATAGAGCAAGAATTGATTTGCTCAGGAGTCAAACTTTTTAGGTATTATTTATTAGGGAGAAAGTTCATCTTAATTATGGATCATTCTCCATTAAAATGGCTACAATCTTCAAAAACAGATAATGCCCATATTATGACATGGTGTCTGCCATTACAACCTTTTAATTTTTCTATAGAACACTGTCCTGGAAGAAGGAATATTACAGCAGACTTTCTGTCTTACTCTCTGGGGTAGACATAACCACACCTACAGAGGGATGATGCCTAGGAAAGAGAAAAGAATTCAGCTCTTGGTCAAAGAAAACTTGCTAAAATGTTAATAATTAAAAAATGACTTGTGGAAGTAGGTGGGGAGGGGGTGGGGTATGTAACAGGGAGACTGGCTCCAACCCTGTTATAAAGGTGTTACAGTTTGTACTCACCGGGAGTCAGGAATGAGGGGTACCAGGAGATGACATCATCAAGTGTAGTACTGCCATTCATTGATCCCTGCACCTAACAGAGAAAAAGCCAATGACAGTTGGAAATGAAGGAAGAACAGGAAGGAGTTAAAAAGTCTGCAGTTAGTAAGCTCATCCTCAGAAGGGAACGGAGGGAGAGATCAGAGCTGAGCAGAAGGGTGGAGGCACAGAGTCTCACTGGCAGCATATAGACAAAGAGAAAGTGGGATAATCAGAAGAAGCGGAGGGGACTTACCAGTGCGTGAGTGAGGTGAACCCTCTTCTTTACTTTGGGAGGAGTTGTTACACAAATTGCCAATTGCTCAAATCACGAGCGAGACTTTATAAAGGGGGATAAGGCAAGCTGCCGTGTTTATTGATTACATGAGTTAGACATAGAGATTCAGGCACACCGTTCATACAAACACATACAAATCATCATACACATCATTACACACAGGCATACACATACACAAAACAACCATTTCATCCACACATACACCAGATATAGTTACCAGCAATAGTTGCTCAATATCAGCCCAGGGTGGCCAACTGGGGCTTATTGAGTAGATGATGATGATCTGAAGATAGCAGATTTAAAGATAACAGCTGGAGCAGGGTGAATAGATGCATCTGTGCTCCGATGAAACAGCAGTAGAGAAAGAAACTCGTCCAACTTGGCATTTTCAAAGTGTTCTTTTATAGGGATTGGCATCCTTTGTTTCAGTGCTTTGGGGTTTTTTCATACCCACCTTCTGTTTTTTTCAAGTTGTTCTTCTTTTGTCTTCAGCTTACTTAGCCTTGGAGTGTTTTTGTTGCCCGTCGAGCAGAATTTCTTCTTCTATTATCTCCGTTGTGGCTTCCAGCTTCAAAGGGATTCTTCAGCCGTTTGTTAGTTAGTTGGCAGTTGGTAAACTTACATTTGGCGCCTTGTTGCTTACATAAACAGTTGAATCTTCTTCTTCCATCTCTATGCCATTTTCTCACCATTCACCCTTTTACACACACTCATACATAAAGGCTATGCAAAGTTCATTCAGTTATGTCAAGCAGAAGGATACAAAATGGAGTTTTCAAGTTGCTTACAGGACAAGACTAACATGGTTACATTTCACTATTATTACACACTATGTTAACATTAGCTATGTTAGTTCAGTTCATGCTACAGAGTAACCAATTCAGAGACTGTGGACTGGAAGCTACAAGAGATTGATACAAATAAACTCTAAAATGAACAAAGCTAGAACCAGCTCACCTATCCTAATGACTCTGATATCATTTACATGGACTCTAACTCAATGTTGTATAGTGCGGGCGACCCTATCAGGACGACTTGAATAAATCCAGGAGATAATTACATTTGGTTTATATGGTACTGACCCTCCTTTTGTTCCTAATTTATGAATTCTCCCATCAAAGCGTGGCAGGAAAGTTGTCAGAAGGAGGACCAAAGACACATTTACCAAGCTGAGAAAGGAAATTATTGGCACAAAGCTCTAAGCAACTGAGTTACATGGAACCACCTTTTCCCACTCACAGACATGCACAGGAGCTGAACGATTTTTCCCATATGGAATGGCCACTCATTTATGACATTTGCTGGGAACTCACCTAATTGCTGACCCTGGTTGTCCCAGTATTTTTGCTTAATTCTGCTGCATTTATAGAATGAATCTAATTTCCCTCTTACCACAATTTTATCCTGGTGTAACTCCCTTGCATAAAGGGACCTATCCTAGATTAACAAAGCCATACAAAGAATAATGCCAGCATATCAATTTATACATTAAAGTGAAGGAAAGTGCATTGTGCTTAGCAGAAAGGTTTTTACTATTTCATGTAATCAGGTGAAATGATAGAAAAGTACATTGTCTAAATTAATACAGTAGTCACATATAACCAATGTTATCTCTCTCCAAGGTAACCTTAATTTATTAATCATTTTTGAAGGAAAAAAATCTTTTTTTTTTCTCCTGAATAAGTCTGGTTTAGATGCATTCAGAATGGGAAGGCCATTTTCTTCATTTTTTGTCCTTGTATATCCTTCAGGTACCAGAGAAAGAGATTATCGCTCATATCAGAAATGGGATTTGATTAATCACTAGATAATATGTTTTATTCAAAATCAGTGTCCTCCATACTTCGTCCAGAGTAAATTAATGAAAAAAAATCACATAATTTGTGCGGGATATCTTATTAACCTGATTTTTAGTTTTGTTTGTAGCTTCAGAACACTAGCTTCAAATCAGGAAAGAAAGGAATTGCGTTCAGGATCTTGATTTCTGATGAGCAGGTCAAATGAATACAACTCTCACTAAATTCTCTTAGAAAATGAATTGGTTATATAAATCAGCCTCAGCAGACAAAACACAAAGTTTGCTGAAACTCTTGTACTATCTGTGATTTTCTGCACAGCTTGAAGGCTGAGCCATTTGCTGCATACTCTGCCCTTTGGAGGTACAAGGATTATCTATCTACATGCTATCATTTGAATTTAATATTTATGGAAAATTAAAATACTGCAATTTCAACTCTTAATGTGGAAAATCCTTATTCTATAAGTGCACAGGCATAAATTTAGAGCCTTCTATACAGTTCATAATATATAACATCATCACAGATACTGCAGAATAAAAACAAAAGTCTCCTATCATCCATACGTTTATACACTGTGTTCTACTCTTCCTTTGGTACATTCATGCTAGTGAAAGTTTCATGTCATGTCATAGAGAGAAAGCAAAGTGTTGAAGCCAAATATTTCTCTGTGGATCTGA
>NW_005841999.1:1322803-1331558 GCF_000455745.1 Alligator sinensis | reverse complement strand
AGGAATGTCTTTCCACTTAATTTATCATACCTTTTCTCTTTGATAAATTATTGAGGCAGGTATTTAACCATTGGAGTAGAGGAGACAATCTATCCTTGTTCAACCTGTTTGTATCACAAAATCAAATAGCTCATTTTATTATATCATGATGCTATGACCAGCTACCTAGGCAAAACAGATAGGAGCAAGGAAGGAGAAAAAAAAATGTGACCAGCTATAGAAGACCAGATGGCTCCTGAGCACCCCTTCATCCAAAGGACACAGAAAGTTAGACACAGGAACCTTGTATGTGGAGCCTAGTATTATAAAATCTCTGGTAGTCAGCCTCATGTTGTCATAGCAAGATTTGCAGCAAGAAAAATCATGTTCTCTAACTTGACCAGTACCTCACTATTTGTATTGGGTGTGTCATGAAGGCCTGATTTTTATTTTTTTCAAATTTTCCAGAAACTCTTGGTATGTGCAGATGTTACACTTACCTTGACCTAGGGCCTGTATAGTGCTGGACTCTACAAATGTTCAAGGAATTTATATGAAGCAAAAAAGCAAAAAAATGGTTAATCTGATCTAGCTTAAGGGGGTGCACTACATAGATTGGGCTAACCAATCTAACTAAGCATGTCCAATCTAACAAAACATTTGGAGTGCAGCCCCAAGACTGGGAAAACCCAGCTGCTCACTTCAACCCTTTCAATACTTTTCTTTCTCATAAGGAGAAGATCAGGGAAGTCATAACTGTTAAAGAAAGATCAGCAATAATTTATACAACAGATATTTTAGACATTAAGCCATGCTTTTTTCTACATTCAGAACTCAATTGACACTGCCAAGTTCATGTCAAATGGCTGCTGAGATTCCACATGTGATGCAGAGCTCAGCCTTTGATTACCAGTTCTTTTTAGGCAATGTACTTTAGTGGCTAGTAGAGCCAGTCTGCTAAAGAGAAGATCCATCAGGCATAGGTGGAGGAAGAAAATATGATCTTTAGGGGCTGAGCATGTGCACTCCTTCCCCAGCAAGTAGGTCTGTCATGGGGGGTGCAGATTGAAGCCTCCACAGTGAAGGAGGTAGCAGGGCAGAGATAGAGACAGGGGTGCGGTGAATGGGGCCCCAGGGCAGGGGCAGGTTGCGGGAGGCGGCTCTCACCACTGCATGAACCCATAGGGCAGGCACAAGGGGCATGTGCTTCCCCCGTCTGTGTTCACAGCGGAGGCAGCTGCCACTGTGAGCTGCACTCCACACCCCACTGCCTGTGCCCTCACAGCTGTATGATGCCATGTGCCTCCAAAAGGAAGTACTAAATGATGGCCCCAGAACAAAGGCACCATATGACAACATGTAGATGCACCCTCCCTGTCTGTCTTGAAAGCCATCTTGTCTCCTTTAATGTAACATCTAAGCACCTCACAAACAGAATATAATTTATCTTTATAATCATCTCTAAGGTAGGAAAGTATTCCTATCCCCCTTTAACAGGTCAGGAACTAAAGCAGTGAGAGTAAGTGCCCAAAGTCACAAAGGAAATCTGTAAGTGAACCAGGAATTGTTCTCACATAAATCAACTATCAATTCCATGACCTAAAAATAAAGCCAACCTTTGTACCTGTGCCTAAATCCTATCTAACAAGTTTTTGAAAATGTAGTTGTAGTAGGGAATCAGGCCTTGACCCTGCTACACTTGTCCTCCCTGATAAGCTGTGGTGGGACCCCATTTCTGCAGATGCAGCCCCTTTAAGATTGGCATTTGCAAAAACCAGGGGAGAGGAAGCAAAAATTCAAAAGTTCCATACCAGAGAGAGAGGCGGATTCTCCTTGTAAGCAAGGAGAATCTGCTTTCCCCTAGAAAGAGGAAAGAGCCAGGAAGCAAAGACTTACTGGGTGCTGACATGGAGGCATGGGCAGATCCAGACTGTGAGTAGCACGGGAGTTCCTGCAGCAAGCAAGAAGAGGATATGGGAGTCTCGTTGCTAAATTTGGAGACCCAGAGCAGCCAGGGACCTGCAAGAAATAACAGAAAAACAGAAACTAGAAGGAACCATGAGTAGTATTATGAACCAGATACTGAAAGGGTAAACTATCTACTTCAAGGAGGCCGATAGCCCCAGTTAGTAGGAAGGTAGGTTGCACAGACTGATCTGATTGAGGCAGCAGCCATGACTTGTGGAGCTGTTGCTGATGATGATAGGATGCCACCAGCCATCCACTCATTCAGGCAGAGGGGACTCTGAATTTGACGGGCTGGACAGGCTTGTATGGCACTCAGTTGGTGATTATAGGGACAAGATAGTGGATTAAAGAGGAAAGCACCTTGTACTGAGACAACAGTTCCTGGGTCAGGGAAAGGGGAAAGGGAAAAGACCAGAGTCCAAGCAGCTATTAGTGGATAGACCATCCCGGAAACCCAGCGATGGAATAATGAGGGTCCACTGAGATAAAATAGTTCTCCTAAGCAGAAGCATTATTAAGAATATGAGTTTACACACCAGAGACTCTTCTGTTTATTTTCACAGTTTATATAATTTTGGTTGTGGGCAAACAGACTAATAAGAACTATGATTTAATTCTGATTGCGACATACCATGAGTGTCCAAAAGACAGTGACAGATTTATACTCTCCACATGAGGGCCACTATCATTAAGACCAATGGGTGAAAGATGGACCAGGGTCTAGGGGTGGAGGAGCCCTGAGCACAGTCAGCACCATACGCAACACACCTGATCAGTTGTTCTGAGGTATAGTTTTTCTCCAGTCTCCTGTAAAATCATGAAGACATGGCAGGACACACAGTGGTAGGGAAAATATAGGCCCTGAGAGCAAGGAGGTGCCAGTTCCAATAACACCCTGTAACAGTAGTCATAAAGGAAATTTAGTAACAGAGAGGCTACCTTCTGTCAGTAATTGCATTTAATATGGAATATGTTAAGAATGATTTTTGGAGATCTATATATTACTTTCCTACAACCAACACAAAAGAACTACCTCCTGGATCAAGATACTAAACAGTGAAAAGATGCTACTAAGGTTCCCTAATAGCTTACTTCCCCAAAACAAGCAGTGGTATGCTGGGAAAATGGTCACTAACACGGAAGAACAGGTCTCTGCAACAAGGACTATGGGGGGAAGGGGATTTTTTTATATAATAAACTAGAACAACTGGAAAGACACCTCGGTGCAGGAATATAAGCCAGACATTTCAAAATAACTGAATCCTAGACCATGGCTTAAAAGATGGGACCTAAGGGAAGGAGAGAAAAAGGGAATAGCTATCTCAGGCTGTTCTGACAAAAGTGGTTTCAGGACACAGATTGATTTCAATAGACATAAGATTTTCTCTTCATTTCACTGTAACTAAATCCTATAAAGACTCATTTACTGTTGATTATAAGTCATTTAATTTAGCTCTCTTACCCAAATTTTCTGTTGTTTTACTACTATTTTCTCTCTGCTTTTAGTAACTTAAGACAGTTTCTGTAATATGAATATTTTCATGCAATCAGCTACAAAAGAAAACAAAATCTACAATATAGAATCATAAACTCAATACTCAGAGATGGATGGTCAAAGGTGTCTTCTCTTAATTCAAAAAGGGACAAAGGACAATTAAAGTGACATGAGGTAATGAAGCTGAAGATAAAAATGGTGCCTAATTACCAAACAATTAGTTTTGGAAGTCTTGTGGCAAATATGTCTATCAGTGAAAGTGTGAGTTAAACTTTAATTCAGTTATCTAAGTTAATTTATTTAAGGTAGTTTATAAATAAAATATAAAATGGCATAATAATGCATAATAAAAATACAACAGAATCAGGTAACACTGCTATGCTGCCTAGCAGAGTGAGCGGATGGAAATTCTATTTGTAACGGATTTCATGATTTCAGCATTTGGCTTTACCTTGAAAACTTTGAAATTCTCGACAAAGGAAAATAAAAAAAAATAAAAACATTTAAGTCTAAACTGTGTGTTTGGTTTTAGTTTATGGTATATTATACACTAAAAGACAGAAATATTTCAAAATGAAAAGTCAGTCGCTTAAAAAAATCTAAATGCTTCAGTCTGAAAATGGTAAAAAGAGATATTTCAACAGTCAGGATTTTCTGTTTCATTTTCTTCCAAAACAAAATTCCAGCTAAACTGATCTATTTTGATGAAGTACTTCAATTTCAGCAGAATTACAGATTTTGACAGAATGTGGTACTGTTGAAGCTTCTCTATGCCAATCTATTCAGTAGTGCTGTTGTGTCTCAAGTGTGCTTAAAATTACCATAAAACAAACCAAAAGGAATCTCCATGACAGTTTTGCTCTGTGCATACAGCAAAGAGAACTGCAGGCATCAATGAACTGCCACCAGAAGAGAAGATGGAGATTTATAGTTAGATTGGTTAGAGTTCTGCAGGGCACAGGCTGTGAGTGTAGAAGCAAGCGCTTCAATATTCCTATACAGATAGCTTGCTAATGTCAGCCAGCAGTCATGCTCTCCACTCCAACAGTGGCCTTTCAACCCTTGGGGGAAATCGGTCTTCTCTTCTGTCAGCACATATTAGTAAGACAGAGACAAAAAGCAATAATAGAAATGAACATAACACTGACCAATTAGTAACTCAAGGGTAAAAATTGCAATGTGACGTAAATTCCCTCCATCAGCGCTGCCAAATCATTTCTATTCTGATTGCTACAAATAATATGACTGTAGGCTTCATTATTATTAAGAGAAAGAATTGTGAACAGCCAGAGGCATAATCTGCCTGTACTAGGAGCCAGAAAATATCTGTAGCTGTTTAAAACTTGTTATAATTAGTGACTGAGAACATTGACATTGGATAAGGCAAATATTTCCTGCAAAATCTGTGAAATGTACATCTTTCCAAGGGTTTTCCCACATCTCCCTCAAAACAAGACAATAGAAAATACCTTTCAAAATGAAATAGTATGGCCTTCTGTTTGTGACTGAAATAGCAAAGAAAACTTTTTGAATTCTACTGGTTTTGTTTTTCATTGAGAAAATATTCAAGCATCAGTATACTGATAGTCTGTTAGTAATTAAATGGAAAACAATCAACACCCCGCTTATTTGCAAAGTGCAGAAAGGTTCTGATATAGCAGATCCCCTCCCTTACCATATATGTGCTATAATGTGAACCACCGGACAAAAAAACAGATTTTTTTTTGCATAGCCAACATCGAAGTACACACGTCCCATTTCAAAATAAAAATATTTGTAAAGATCATTTAGCAAATGAAAAATTCAAAAAGAGCCCTCTTTTCAGTAGATGAAGTCAAGTCATTTTGACTTTGAGCTTTTTACATTTTTTCTTTAATAAAATTAAAGAATATTAAGCAAAAAGTAATTTCTCTGGTCTTTCTTTTTTGCAGATTTTGATTTTTTTTTTTAATTTTCTTGAAAATAGAAACTTCTGCAAGGTGGACATATACTCCTAAAACATGCTGGTGTTTCCAAATCTGACTCTTTTGCTGTATAATACTTTTGTGTGAGAAATCTTGCCCAGCTCTACTTCTGAAACCTGAGTCCTTCCTATCTGTATTATTCCTGTCTGACATAGCTGTGTTCCCCGTTCACTTCAAGTAGCTCTTTTATCCACTATCTCTGCTGGAGAAGAAAAGATGTGGTCTGATGTCCTCATTCCCTCATCAATAGAGAGGAGGAAAGTGAGCTCCCAATAGAAAAAGAGAAAAGTTGGATTGTGAGTGTTATTTCCAGATCTGACGTCCAGACCTGTTCCTCAGGCCGTATTTCTCCCTGCTGCAAAATATGGGTCTGTTCTATGAGTTCCATTTTGATCTGAGCTTAAACAAACAAGAAAAAAACAAGTGTTTTGCCTGAAAAAGCAGTAAGGAAAACCAAGAGAGAGAAACACTCTTTAATTTGTGTCTCTGTTTTTAGACATAATTCTACCTAATTTAGATGGGTCATCACACCATAGCCAGAAGTGCTCACTGCCACAATTTACAAACAGCACTTAAGGTCTCTCAGTTCTTCTATCATTATTCCAGAGACTCAAAACCTATCAGTCTTGTTTTTTTTTAAATGTATCCTGTTTTAAGTATTCAGGTGTCTCACAGAGCTGAAGCTTAAGGAAAAACTATAAAACCTACATGCTGTATGTTCATTTACAATTATGAAACACTGGGTTAAATCCCTTTAAAGTAAGAGCGTGGTGAAATTTACCCATCTATGCAGGAATAACAAAAGCAAGGCTTTAACAACTGTGGATTATTTTGATATTAAATGCTTTTGAAGAGTATTTTCTATCCATGTACAATCAGAATAAATTCCAAATACGCAAGCTTGTTATTCTGTTTCTGTAGAGTACATCAGGCTTGTTATTCTGTGTCATAGAGAGAGCATCATTTGGAAACCAGAATTTCTGTGGCTGATATTTATATTTACAGACTACTTCACAAATGTTTCAGAAAATATATTTTTTCAAAACCCTCTGTCAAGAAAAATTAGACTGGCAACACAATCATTTATTGTCTCTTGTTTTCTAGGAAAACTACTTAATGTCTCGAGGTGTGAACAAGCATTCATTGCACCTGGTCTAGGTTCAGTAGCTTACTTTAAGCACCTAAACCTAGACCAGAAATGGCGCATGCAACCATTTGCTGGTGCCAGCAATGGTATGGACAGCCTGAAGTAACTCCGGGTAGGCGTCGGGGCTGGGGGGATTGGGGGAAACTGGCAGATCTGCAGAAGTGTGCTGGCGGGTCCAGGGCAGTTGGCAGGTCTGCAAAGAGTTGAGTTGATGGGTTCACAGTGGAGGCTTGCCCAGTCTGTGGGAGGTGGCTGGGGTCTAAAAATAGCTCATTTGGGAAGGGGGATAAGAATGGCACAGCCCCAGGGCTGAGGTGAGCAGCTAAGTTTTTCCAGCCCAAGGCTATTCTGCAAACACATGCAGGGCTCTTCTGCAAATCTCCTGAGGTGCTCTAGGATTAGGCATGACATTTTAAACCTCCTGAATGCCTGCATGAGTGGGCATTTAGATTGACCTAATCATGGTCAAATGTAATGTTTGTACATACCCTTGGTATTTCCAACCATTTATTCACCCCATTTAGTTGTGGGGAATAAGGAAGTGAACAAGTTGAGAAAACTTTCTTGAACTAGAGTGAATTATTTAAGATTTTTATTATATTTCAATGTTATGTTTGTTTGTTTGTTTATAGAGCAGAACCCCCCGTTGAACAATGGCATGGCCACAGGTAAGAAATTATGGTATTTCTGGCCTTAACAAAAGTGACTGTTGTCTAATTATGCACAGAGTCTGCCAGCTTTCAAGGAGATCAGACTAAATTATCATAAATCTGTGAATCTAGTAGCTACAGAACTAGACTTAAACTCATGAGACATCGTTTTATTCCTGGCTCAGCCATTGACCTGTTCAGGATAAGTCACTTCACCCCTCTCGGATTCATGTTTTCTCTCTTAGTTTATTCAGATTGTTAACACTTCAGGGCAGGGATTGTATCTTATTATATATCTGCACAGCAACTGAGATAGAAGTTCCTTTTCTTGATCAGGAGCCATAGCAATACAAATATTAATAATGTTAAGCAGTATCTCAACATGTTTGTAAATATGATGATGCCTTTCCTTTCACATAAGATTAGTCTGATTGATTTTAGTGAGCTTGCTCACAGTACAAAGAATTGCACAACCTAAATTAGGGATCAGAATATAAAAAAAAAAATCTAGTGCCTTAAACACTTAATTTAAGCATGTGAGTATTTCTGCTTAAATTATTTGGTGTCTTTATAACTGGTTGATGATGGAGACTAGCTCCAGAACATCCTTTCTGAAAAACTGGAGAGGATGCCATAGTAGAACTAGAACCATCTATAAAGTGCCAGCAAAGTCTGTTCAAGGTATTGACTGTTTAGCTTTGTGTTTATACAAAATCTAGCAATATAGGCCCAGTGTTAATGACATCATCATAGTATAAATTACAAAAAATAATAAATATGCAGTTTCTCTCCTCTGCACAGATCTTCTGTATAGGTTTCTAGTCATATAATTAAAACTTGGGCATCATTAATTAGTCAAAATATCAGCATTGCAATGCAACTTGTTATGTGGATCATGTCCCTTTGTATCATAGTTTCATAGTTGGTAGGGTCAGAAGGGACCTGAGCAGATCAAGTCCGACCACCTGCCATGGCAGGAAGAGAACTGGGGTCAAACGACCCCAGCAAGGTGTTCCTCTAGCCTCCTCTTAAAGCCCCCGAGGGTAGGAGCCAGCACCACTTCTCTTGGAAGTTGGTTCCAGATCCTAGCCGCCCTGACAGTGAAGTAGCGCCTCCTGGTGTCTAGCCTAAATCTACCCTCTGCCAGCTTGTGACCGTTATTTCTTGTCACTCCTGGGAGTGCTCGGGGGAACAGGGACTCCCCCAATGCCTGCTGGTCCCCTCTGACTAGTTTGTAAATGGCCACTAGTTCCCCCCTCAGTCTTCTCTTTTGGAGGCTGAACAGGTTCAGGTCCCTTAGCTTCTCCTCGTAGGGCCTGCCCAGCTGCCCCATGATCATGCAAGTGGCCCTCCTCTGGACCCTCTCCATGTTGTCCACATCCCTCCTGAAGTGCGATGCCCAGAACTGGACGTAGTACTCCAACTGCGGCCTGACCAGTGTCGCATAGAAGGGGAAGATCACCTCCTTGGACCTGCTTGAGATGCATCTGCGGATGCATGACAAGGTGCGGTTGGCCTTCCTGACCGCGTCCCCACACTGTCGGTCCATGTT
>NW_005841999.1:1318593-1322772 GCF_000455745.1 Alligator sinensis | reverse complement strand
CTGTAGGTATGCTGCTGATTCTTCCTCCCCAGGTGCAGCACCTTGCACTTGTCAGTGTTGAAACCCATCCTGTTCTCATCCGCCCACCCCTGTCACCTGTCTAGGTCCGATTGCAGCCTATTCCTCCCTACTAGTGTGCCCACTTCCCCCCACATCTTAGTGTCGTCTGCGAATTTGATCAGGGTGCTTTTTACCCCCTCGTCCAAATCAGTGATGAAGATGTTGAACACCACAGGTCCGAGGACCGAGCCCTGGGGAACCCCATTGCCCACATCCCTCCAGGTCAAAAATGACCCATCCACCACCACTCTCTGGGTGCAGCCCTCCAGCCAGTTAGTGACCCATTTGACTGTGTAGGTGTCAACGCCACAGTCCCCTAGTTTTTTAATGAGAATGGGGTGAGAGACAGCGTCGAAGGCCTTCCTAAAGTCCAGAAAGACTATGTCCACTGCTACCCCTGTGTCTAAGGATTTTGTGACCTGGTCATACAAGGCCACCAGGTTGGTCTGACAGGACCTGCCTCTAATGAACCTGTGTTGGTTGCCCCTAAGCATGATCTCCCCTGCTGGCCCCTTATAGACATGCGCTATGATAATTCTCTCAAAAAGCTTACCCAGGATCGAGGTAAGACTAACTGGCCTATAGTTTCCTGGGTCCTGCTTCCTCCCTTTTTTGAAAATGGGAACCACATTGGCCCTGCACCACACCAGAGCACCATGAGTGCTCATAAAGCCGTACGAGCTTTAAGAGCACTCCATTCCCCCACCCCCTGCCCATCCACACAGGGAGAAGAAAGAGACCTTATTTGCCTCCTCTCTGTGACAGCCTGGGAGTGGGGCTGGGCTGGTGCTTACCCAGGACAGACAAGCACTGGCCATGGCTAATACACTTCCTAGTGAGGGGTGGAAATGGAGCTTCTCTCCAGTAGAGAGAAGAGGGGCCCGCTGGCCAATCAGCGGTAGCCAACTGCTTGGCTGGGTTTCACTGGACTTGCATTCTTCCACAGCCTCCTAGGAGATGTGCAGGAGTGCACCCAACCTGCTGGCTTCAGCCACTGCAGGCACACTCCGAGTCTCCCCTTCCCCATCCCCTTCCCCCCACCAAACATTGCGCATGTGTTTAGTTTGGTCCCGATCTGGAGCACTTTGATTAAAGCACTATACTTAGAGCACTTGCACCTCAGGCTTTTTCAACATCTGTACTTAGCTTTAATAAGCACTCCCAGCTTTCACTGGTCTTCTGTGAAATCAGGTAGAGCACATGAAAATTATTTTTACTTAGAAGTCTTAGCCACATGTAAAGTGAGGATCTTCTCAAGATATAAAAACAAATACTTATGTTCCATTTTTTTATGTTGGTAACCTTGGTAACTGTTATAAAACATTATTCTCTGAAAGTGACAATTCTACACAACCACTACTGTACAGTATTTCCTTTCCAGTCCATATGAGAGGCTGACAAGATCCCCACCTCTTCCGTGACAAGGAAAAAAGTTGCTATCTTCTAGAAAAGGGTTTTTTTTTCCCCCTTCGATTTTCCTCATGCTCTTCCTTATCTTCTTCTGGCTGTTATTTTTTCTGGCCTACTTTGGTCTAACTGCTATTTATGTTTTCTGTAGTCTTTTACTGGTTAACTTCCTTCTGCTCTTGTTTCCCTGGCTTATTCTTGTTTTACTCTTATTTTATTGTTATATCTCCAGCTGCTTACCTTCCTCTAGCTGTTGCTTTTCTAGCTTATTTTTGTCTCTCTGCTATTTGCGATTTCTTTTAAAAGTCTCCTACTGTTTAACTTTCTTTAGCAGTTGTTCCTTGGCTTATTTTTCCAGTTCCTGCATTTGCTCTTAAAAGTCTCCTGCTGTTTAGCTTCCTCTAATTGTTGCTTCTATAGACTATTTCTATGTCTCTTGCAGTCAATACTAAGACTCTGGACCAAACTCAGATGTAAGTCTAGAGATAGAAGTTATTGTAACATAGGTCTTGTTTTAGCTTCTTAATATATATGTACCCATTTAGATTCTTTTTACATTACTAGTTTTCTTTTTTCTTTAATTTACACTTACAACTACTAACTAGATATCTCTATGCATATCATATCTGAATTTGGCTCCCTGAGTCTAAACTGGAGGAGCTACTTACCTAAGAACCAACAAGATAAATGTAGCAAAGAAAATAAGTAAGAGGGTGTAGACTGGTGCAAGATAATGTAGTTCTCTCCCTGTTTTCTTTTATAGCTGTTTCCCAAACAACTTCGGGGAAGACAATTTTTTCTGCTTTCTTAGTGTGCAAGATATTCCTATTTATACATTGATAGCTTTGATCTATCTAAGTAGGTTCAAATAGCATAAGTGTAAGGAAGTATACCTTATAATATATTATGAATAACAAACACACTTCAGTCTTTTTTCTGTCCATATAGGAAAGAAAGAATCCTTGTGCTACAGTTGTGTTTGAACATGATTCTTTTCAGATTGTAAATGAGTATGTTGTAAACTTCAAAGTCCTGAAATTAGTTGAAAACTGACAAGATGCTTCATCCCAAAAATAAAAATTGAAAAGAGAATTTTTTAAAAATCTGAAATTTCCACAAAAATACTGTTATATAATACTATTTGTTATTTATTTACATTCAACTATTTATACAAAGTCCCTAACAGGAGATATTATGGCAGACTGATCTTAAGTAGTCAAAAGCCAAGTGGCCAGGGCTGTTTAGAGGAAGCAGGAATTTGAACTTGGGTCAATATCCTAAGCAAGTACTGGTGTGAGTTTCTATGCTCTCCTCTCTAGTATTTGTGGTTTCATCCATTTGTGGAATGGAAACATTTTTGAAATCTTGAAAAAAATGTAATGGGTTGGGAAATCTATTTCCTGTCTACTTCTAGTTCCATATACTTTATCATGGATTCTAAATTCTTCTTGACTTGCAGGGCTTAGAGAAATTTTGCCCACTGTTTCGTTTCAATGCTGTTTCAACTTGTTTCGAGCTCAAAACAGTGACATTGAAATGAAACAAAGGGCTTCAAAACAGCCTAAAAACAAAACAAGAGCAGTTAAAATGTTTTGAAAGTTTCAAAACGTTTTGAGTTTTGAAGCTCAAGCTGGGCTTGCTTGCAGGAAACTAGAAAGTAAAGAGAGGGGAGGGGGGAAAGTGGGGCAGGATTGCTCTCATATTGACTGTGTAGCTGGCCAGTGATTGTGCTCCTTCCCTGAGGTCCCTTCTAATCCCAGTGCTCTGGGGGAGGGATGGAAAAACAGCATAAAAGTCAGCATTATTTGAACTGGCCTGCTTTCTGCCATGGGGTCTGACAGTTACTGAGCTATCTTCCAGAAGCTCAGGAGCATTAAACGACAAAGGCTACTACTACCATTGATTTGATTTCCTAATTGCTAGCCTGGCAAATGTGATTCCACAATACCTTTTTGCTTTCTTTCTAAGCCCTTTTATTTTATTATTATATTCATTGATTTATTCTTTTCAATTTCATAATGATATTGGATATTATACTATAGAATTTGTATAAGAAGGCACATACATTTATATATTTTTATTTTTATACATTTATATCTTGCATATTATAATATATAATTTATATAGGAAGGCACATATACATTTATATATTGTTATAAAGATGAGACACCATGAAGCATGGTAGAAAGGCAGCTGGCAAGCCTTCAGGGAGGGGTAGAAGAGCGGGTAGAGGGAGAGATGTAAGTTCCTCCCTGCCCCCCAAACTGCGACACAGCCTCTTTCCTACAACTAGCAGGGATGAGGCTTCCAGTTCTACAGGCAGCAAGGAGAGAGGAGCAGTGCCAGTGTCACTGCCTATGCCTGAGTCTGCATACCCCTCCAAGAGCACCAGCCATAACCCCTTCCACCACAACCATGACAGCAAGCAGCACCAGCACCAGCCTGACAGTCTCCTCCATCTCCATTTTCACTTTCCATGCTGAGCCATCCAGTGCCAGAGGAAGAGCTGGAGTTGGACCTGGATCTGAGTGCCCTAGCAAGGGAAATTCTGGGGAAGAAGGGGGAATCAGCTGAGTTTGTGCTCCATGCCCCTCAAATTTCCCCTAGAGCCAGGTCTCCTTCCCCAGAAGGCACTTCCGAGGAGGCTGAGGTAGAGGTTACGAAGGCAAGCAGCTCAGCTGAGTCCACTCCTCCTATTGCTGTGCTTATTCC
>NW_005841999.1:1293777-1318583 GCF_000455745.1 Alligator sinensis | reverse complement strand
TCCTGCTGACGAGGGAAAAAATGCTGCATCCACATACACCAACAACCCAGAAGCGAGTGGATAGTGTGGTCTGGGATCATTTTGAGCTGGCAGATACATACACTATCTGCCTGCACTGCCAAGCCAAAACCACCCAGGGCAAGGGAACAAAACACATGAGCACCATGGGGATGCTGATGCATCTCCGCAGGCACCACCCCCTTGCCCTTGATCCTCCTCAGCCTGGCACCAGTGGGAGCATACCCAAAGGGAAGTCCCTCTCTCAATCCAAAGCCCTCATCCCTGCAAAGCAGAGGCAGGCCACCCTGGAATACTTGGTGCTCTGATGGAGATATGAAGATACCTCCAAACTGGAGATATTGTTGGCAAGTTTTGCGTGTCTTGTCATGGCATGGCCTGAATCCATTCAGTGTGTTTTGGGCTGTAGAAAGTTGGCTTCTGGTGATGAGGTTAGCAAGGTTCAGTGCTCGTTTAAATTTATAAACCACTTTTCACAGACGAGCCTGTGAGCTACACTTCATCAACCTCCTAGGTACAGAAACTCATGGACTTAATAGAGACATTGGAATTCTGACACACTACAACCTGCCAGACATCTGACTCCCCAGGTACCTCTCCACTTTTTTTACCTGTGCTGCTACATGCCCCTTCCCTGCCCCCCACCCCACCCCAGCCTGTTCCTCACCCCCTGACACCTCCATTTCCATTTTCACTGACTGGCTTTCTTGTCTGCATTGTGTGCCAGCCTCTGGCTCCTTTACTATTCCTTCCATCCAGGAACAGCACACAAACACACCAACTGCAGGTGCTTACTCAGCCTGATGAAGGGTTTTTCAACCTGAAAGCTTGCTAAGATATATTTCTGTAACTGTTTAGTTGGCCTGCTAAAACCAACCAGATTGACCCAAAGAAGCTTGTCTGCCAGTGCCATGTCCTGGGGCTGGCAGGGAGAGTTCTCTGGCAGCTGCTGGAGAAGAAGGCAAGAGGCAAGAAAGACTGTCACACTTTGGCTGCCTGAGATGTTAGTGCTAATGTGCGGGTTATTTACCTGTTGTTATTTAAGTGGCGGGCTGGACTGAGACTTTAGGGGAGGAGTAGGCCTCATTGGGGCACACTCCCGTGTTGTGTTGAGGCCCCAACACCAGTGAGGGCATGCCTTAAGACACATGTTACGAGTTTTGCTTGTCAGCAGCCTGAGGTGCAGTTTCCCAGAAACCCCTGCACCTATCTCCTTGAAACCTGGCAGGCTTCGTGGCCTCAGCAGGAGCTACCATGCCTGCTGTTTTCACCCTGCTGTGCCTTAACACACACACGTGACATGAGTTTTGCTTTTCAGCAGCTTAGGTACAGTGGTTTCTGGGAAACTGCACCTCATCTCCTTGAAACTTGGCAGGCTTTGTGGCCTGAGCAGGGGCTAGCATGCCTGCAGTTTTCACCCTGCTCTGCCTTAACACACATGTGACACAAGTTTTGCTTTCAAGACTTTCCCAGAAACCCCTGCATCTATCTCCTTGAAATTTGGCAGGCTTCATGGCCTCAGACAATGATACCAACCTTGCAAGTTTCATCTGAACCAGGCAATAAATGGCAAAGTTATAGGCAGTTTTGTGCTTTCCCATTATAGCCCATGGAAGAAACGTTGAAACAGCATCGAAACAACAAAACAGTTTTGACGAAATGAAAGAAAACTTGAAACGAAACAATGTCCCATTGAAATGGTGAAATGGAAGTCAAAATGAAATGATGCTGTTCTGCACAGCCCTATTGACTTGGTTTGCTTACAGGAGGATATAACTGTTAACATCTCTAACATCTGATTAAAGTTACCTGCAGTTATAATGGGGATACATGTAGCTCTGTGCAGCTGAGCAAAAAAATTCTGAAATATTTATCTCAACCATGTCAGGTACATATATATTAGCCAAGATCATTTCAGCCCCATTTTCAGTAGTGACCCAAACTACATGAAACCTATCCTGTAGCTTGAGATAACCTCCATTGCCAGTTTGCACAGGACAGAGATATTTTGTGATGTGATAGCATGGCAGAGCCCAGACAAATCACTCTTGTTTCAATTCATGAGACTTCTCTACAGTTAAATGAGTCTCATCTAAAAATTCTATGTCGACCTTGGCCTTTCTCAGTAAGGCATAAATCTGCTTTCCTTTAATGGGGATGTTAAATATCTTCATGTTCCAGGAGATTGGTTTAAGGTTTAGAGCTATAGCAGTGCAGTTTAAGCAATAGTATCTTACAGGGGGTTAGAAAGGTAGATAAAAAGGAGATTAGGATACATATCTCTTGCCCCAGGTCCCTTGGCAGAAACCCATGGGTAGGAGGAATTATAAAGAAAGAGTAGCTAACGTGGACAGCTTCCTTTGCAATAATTGTAGGTAGAAAGTACATTAATCTTCTGGGGCTCCATGGTGTTCATGAGACTAACAAAATCATGGGGATATGAACATTTATGTACTTGGTAATACCTGGGCCTGATGTCATGTATAAACAGGTGTTCTAAAAAGAACACTTCAAACTGAAATATCTAAAGCGCTCTAGTAAAATATCTAAATTTGAGGTATAGGAAACAGGGTGGGCCTAGGCAGCCTGACATAACTCCTGTTTCCTCTGAGAACAATCATTTAATTGGCTATAAAAATGTTATAAATATTATCTTATATCCTCAACAAAGAGGATGCAGAATGTCACATGGACTCATCAGGGTTCTGGATCGCTGTGCCTTATGATTACATGTAGAGATTTTTTATCATCAGAAGGGCGAAAGGTACTTTTCTTCTGAAGTTTCCATCCCTTCTTTTCAAAGAACAAAAATGATTTTAAAAACAATTACTCAACTTTAAGTACATGCAGATAAATCAACATCCCCAGACACACAGTCTATATGCTAAATGCATCCGATAATTATAGGATGGCCATGCACCAAGATAAGGAAGTCAACAAGATGCCCTCTATGCTGCAGGTATGCATACTAACATGGATATGTTAGGGGCATGTTCTTATTTGGGATTCAGACTTAGAATAAAGGAGGTTCTCCTCTCCTCTCCTCTCCTCTCCTCTCCTCTCTGGGTTCCCAGCAATGTACTCTGATTTGCTGCCTTTTACCATAATCTCTATATGCATGTTCATGTGCAGTGAGAAAAGCTCCCATTGTCTGCAAAGCAAGAGAAGCTTTTCTAACAGTAAGAGAGACTAGCTTCTTGTTTATGTAATAGTATGTTTTAGTATGTAATAGTATGCTATTACATAGCAGCCTTTGTAATAGTGGCTTGGAAAGGGTTCAGACTGGATTTTCTGTTGCCTGCCAGTGTGACGTAATACTGAGTAGAGTGCTTCTAATCCATCAGTGTCAGCCAGGTCTTTATAGCCATTAAGGTCATGAGTTTGCAGTGCCCAAGATATATCAAGGTATGTATATTCAGCAGAGACTGTCTACATGTTTATGTGTATGGGTGAGATTACACATTACGATTAGATCATGTAGCTAGGTAAAGATTATCTTCAAGATGTGCTACCTATCTTGAGTAAAGTTAATTTCTGGCTGTTCACCTGAGATAAAACCCCCAATTTGCAGTCCTTCAGTATTCCAGGAGGCACTGCTCCCAGGTGGACTAGATGTCATCCAGGACTCTGTGGCTCCAGAGTGACAGCTGGGAACAGCTGAACAACAGGTGGGTCAGCATAGGGTGAGTTGGAAAGGAGGGAAAAGGGATGAAGTGAGGAGGAGAAGAGTTGGAGAGGGGAAGAGGAAGAGGTGGGAGGAAGGGAGGAGTGGATGGGTGGGCAGCTTCTGGGCTGCTGCCCCACTGTTGCCTCCAAATTGTCCCCTTTGCCCTCTCACCCCCTGAATAACTGCCCTACCATCCCAATGAGCCCAAGAGTGAAGGAGGTGCTAGTTTGGGGACTGTCCCTTCCCTGCCTGCTCCCAAGGTCCCTGCAAACCACACTGTTCCTGCATGCCCAAATACAAGCCCCACCCGGCCCTGCAATGGAAGGCGAGACAGGGAAAGAAAGGGTGAGGGGCAAGGAGTAGCTAGGCAGCTTCAGAGCCCAGAGAGGTCTGGACCTGGGTCCATGAAATGGGGAGAGGGGGCTTGGGCTGTAAGAAGCCCAGGATCAGGCAGTGTGGGGGACACACCACACCAGCCGGCAGCCTGGGTGGCAGAAGTAGGGATCTAAATGGCACAGGAGGGACCTTCCCCCTCTCCTTCTTAGCTATACTGTGGCTAGAGCACTGACAGGGGCCGTGTGGAGCAGACTTGCAACCCTGAGTCACACCCCTGCTCACCAGCTCTAGTGGTGTAGTAGAGAGGTTATTAACCCTGAACATGTGACTGATCACTAGCACCAGTTAGCTCTAACACAGATTAACATTCCTTAGAATTAGTACCTGCTAACTCTAATGTGTAATCTTACCCTATATTGTTGTTGCCAATAAAAATGTCTATATTAAAAAAATACAGCTGTCTACATGGGCTTCATTTATAGCAGGGTCCTAGGGATATTGAAAGAGCATAATGGTGGCTGGGTTCACAATTCGGCAAAGTCAGACCAAGTGTCTACAGTTAGAATCATAGAAGGTTAGGTTTGGAAGGGACCTCAGGAGGTTATCTAGTGCAACCCCCTGCTCAAAGCAGGACCCCCCTCAACTAGATCATCCCGGTCAAAGCTTTGTCTAGCCAGGTTTTGAAAACCTCCAAGGATGGAGCTTCCACCACCTCTCTGGGCAACCTGTTCCAGTGTTTTACTACCCTCCTAGTGAGGAAATGCTTTCCAATATCTAACCTAAACTTCTCTTCTTGCAACTTGAGACTGCTTCTCCTTGTTCTGTCATCTGCCACCACTGAGAACAGTTTAGCTCCATCCTCTTCTGAACCCCCTTCAGGTAGTTGAAGGCTGCTATTAAATCCCCTCTGAGTCTCCACTTCTCTAGACTAAATAAGCTCAGTTCCCTCAGTCTTTCCTTGTAAGTCATGTCCCCCAGACACCTCACCATTTTCCAGTCATCCTCTGTACTCCCTCCAATTTGTCCACATCCTTTTTGTAGCAGGGGGCTCAAAACTGAACACAGTACGCCAGATGTGGCCTCACCGGTGCTGAATAGAGGCAAATAATCACTTTCCTGGACTTACTGGCAACACACCTACCAATGCAGCCCAATATGCCGTTAGCCTTCTTGGCAACAAGGGCACACTCCTGGCTCATATTCGGCTTACTGTCCACTATAACCCCCACGTCTTTTTCTGCAGAGGTGCTGCTCAGTCAGTCAGCCCTCAGCCTATACTGGTGCAGAGGATGGTTCTGCCCTAAATTGGAATAATCTGAAATTAAACACCCCAAAAAGAATTTGTAGACCATTTACAAAGCTCTCCACCTCCTGCAGATTTTGGAAAGAATGGGTCTTTTCAGATCTGATATAATGCAACCAAGGCACCTAATAAAGTACTATGGGCTCTTTTGTTTTGCCACTGTTCTGGCTCTCACAAAATCTCTTTGCTCTACAACCTTGTTTGCAAAGACTTGAAATATCATTATTTTAAATGAGGAATTGCCTTGATTTCATTTTTCCTTTTCAGTGTGTGGAATGGTTTTATTGGTTATGGGCATTTGGTCACCAGGGCTCTTGGATCAGCACATGAAAGTAGACTATGGCCCCAGGGACCTGTAGATTTTTTTCAATATCAGATCAAATATTTACATTACAGGTCTGGGGACTTTTACTTTGTTCTGCTCCCTTAGGGACTTGTATAATTCTAAGTTTGTTTCTGCATGATCTGCCTTCCAGGTTGGCCAATTTAGATTTAATTAATTTTATATCCCTGAGGTGTTTCTTAGTTTGGGCAGCCCAGCTCTGCAGTTGGTCCTCCGTTGTGGAAATACAGTCCTCTGCATTTTAGATGCTCCTGAGAGCAGCTGCAATGAGGATTCAATATTGGGTACTGTTGTTTTGAGAGTGGCAACTTAGAACTGGCCAAAAAATTTTCTAGCTGGTAGATTTTTTTTTTTTTAATTTCCCATCCTCCCCTGGCTCTCCCCTTTTTTTGTAGTGCAAAATAAAAATTGAAAAACAGAAAAAAAAAGAAAAGTAGAAAAAAATAAAAAGGGTAGGGGGGAAAATACAAAATAGAAAATAAATAAAACCAAAAAATCCTTTTATATACAAAAATGTTTGGGGGTTTTTTGGTTTTTATTTTATCACGAAAAAAAGTTTGAAAAAAAAAATCCAATCAGCTTTACTGGCAATGTGTATATCATTACCAGGTCTGTCCTTGGTGATAAAGGAAAATATTTAAGGTATCTTGGAGAACCAAATGAAGCTGCAGATTGAAAGCAAGGCTGATAATAATGATGATGTTGACTCCTGGGAACTTGCAGAAAATAGTAAAGGAAGCTGCTTTCTTAGTACCACATAATTTACTAATGTAAGAACAACCCACTAACTCCACAATTCAGACCTGCCTTCTGAGATACTTACCTTCTGATTTTAGCAGTGTATGCCTGAGGCAGTCACAAACACTATTTGCATAATCAATGTGGCACTGAATCCAACCTATGAAAAAGGCCTTTACTCACT
This sequence comes from Alligator sinensis, assembly GCF_000455745.1. Classification (NCBI taxonomy): domain Eukaryota; kingdom Metazoa; phylum Chordata; order Crocodylia; family Alligatoridae; genus Alligator; species Alligator sinensis. The sequence goes on along the minus strand of NW_005841999.1, from coordinate 1,311,994 downwards.
TGCAATGAATGGCAGAAATGAATCTACACTTCCAAAGATGAATTCTTTAGCTGTCAAGATTTTAGACAGCATCACAAACAAAATGCGTATATATTTTGTTGATAAAGCCACAATCACATGTACTGATACAGCTATGGCTTGAAAGCATATTCTTAACTACTGAAAGGGTCTTTGAATGAGAAAATTGTGAGCCTTTTAGTTTTAATAATGCCCTGGTAAAGAATAAAGCAAGTAACTCAAATCAGTCAAAAAACTCATTTCTTATAGCCCTAAGTGTCAAGGTCATTTATTGTGCTCTTGATAAACACAAGCAACTCTCATTGACATCGATGGGTGTTCCAGATCAACAGTAGTGTATTTACTTGTCATGCTACTTCCTCTGGTTGTGAGTGAAAGCAGTGTGAAAAGGTCACAGAAAGTAAGCCATAGCAGATGTTGACTCTTTTTGCTGGTTTCCTGAAACTAGGAAAAGGGATAAATTATTGACGTTTTTCTATTAAAAACAAAAGAACTGACTAAAGGAAGTAAAGCTAAAGGTTGTGGGCAAGAGGGTTCAGAGGCACTAATGAAAGCTAAGGGCCCAATTCTCATGAACTTTCAGTGGGAGTTGGCTGCTCACCTGCCCTTCATGCCTTTGAAAATCTCCTCTGAAAGTTATTCCATATGCTGTGTTCCTCTTTGGGCTGTCTTTCTTACATCCAAATGTTGAGCCATCAAAAATGGGGTGATACTGTTGTCACAACCCAAGGGTGTGATTTTGTTTGTGTGTGCTTCGGCACTGCTAAATTATTTCCCGCCACTCGAAGCTTTCTTTGCAGGGTGCATTTTTTAGTTGCAAAGAGAAATGCACGGTGCAAAGAAGTTCCCGCCACCCGCATGCAAATTTGTGTCCCACTATTGGCCAGTTCTAAATTATTCCCACGTGGCAGCTAGCGATTGGCTTGCTAGCCGTATAAGGCGCTGGGGAGCCTATCGAACCCAGCGTGTACCTTAAGAAGGCTACAGGGGTCTGATCAACCTCTGGCCTCTCCCCGTCGCCGAACAATCCCTCGATGAACCCCTTCCCTGCGCGCAAGTTCCACGGAGACTAGCAAACTTCGTGTGAGTGTATCCAGAGCTCTACCCGGGTTCGAGTCCTGCAGGTTTATCTTCCCGTCACCGAAAACCCCCTGCGATGTACTCTCGTGCCCTGCAGGTTCGAGTTTTGTTTTGTAACTGCAACTCGAGCAAGTTTTCCTGCCTGCACCGCGACCATCTTCGGTGTAAGTAAAATAATCTTTAATCAACCGTTAAGCGTCCGTGCCTAATTCTAGCCCGCCAGCCTGCATTCCCTAACCCGCGTGCCAGGGCTGCTGGCCACAGCCCTCCGCGCGCCCCCGAGGGCCTCAGATCGCTCCCGGCCCGCACAACTGTAAGCAACAGAAATAGAAATAGCTGAATGTGTTACAGTACCCATATAAGAGCTTGAGGAACTGAGAAGTAAATTGATAAGTGACTTTTGCAGAGATTTTTAGGGAAGATCAGGAGAGGGGTAAGAAGAAAGACTGACCATAATGCATAGCATTTAGGGCAATTACTTTGCTTGTGATAAATCAAGTCTTTGCTTTGATAAATACTTAGTAACTGTGAAAGAGGAAGCAAAAGCCATCCCAGCACACCCCAAGCCCCCGCCCAACACACCCCGATACTCATTGCAGGAGCAAAGATGAGTGGCAGCTGGGGAGAAATGCCGGCGCAGGCTCAGCAGTTCCAGAGCTGCCTGAGCCTGTGAACTGGTGAGCTCCGGGGGTGTGACTCCAGAGAGATGCATGCTGCTCAAAAGGCAGCCAGAGACACAACTGGTCCAGTGCCGGGGACAGGAAAGCAGAACATCAGTTGGGAGATGCCAGCTGCAGAGCCAGGGAGCACCAGCCCTGAATGGAGAGAAAAGAGTCTGAGTGTCTGCCAGAGGACCCCAGCAGATGGAATGAGGACCCCAAGCCCCAGGAACAGAGGGACGCTGGGGAGCTCTGTTGGTGGGAAGTAGTCCCTCAGGACATCCAGAAGTGGAGCTGCAGCCACGCCAGGGAGCACAGGTACTGCTGCGGAGAGTGGCAACGAGGGACTGCCAGCGCCCTCAGGCAGCATGGCAAAGAGAGGTACAGGAAGCTATGGAGCCCTGCGTGGGAGTGGCAAGCGCCACTGGCTGGTGGGACCCTGACAGCCCAACCGTAGGTCAGATGGTCAAAAGGGGGAAGGGACGCGGATCCCCAGGGGGCCTGCCCAAGAGGGCCAACAGATGCCCGGCACCGGACAGCTGATCCATCCAAACGCCCATTAGGTAGAAAGGACGGTGGAGTCCTCAGCAAGACGGTGGGCACCTGGGAGACAAGATCCCAGGAGTCTGTCAGTGGACACTGACTTCTTAAGTTTATTTCTGATCCTAAATTGCAGTTAACCCCAGACCAGGGCATGTTTAGTTGGCCAGGTCTCAGTCCAAAGGTGAAGGACAACCTGGGAGAAGCGACAGCCAAGTAGACCTGACCCTTGGAGGCGGGCAGAGTGGATGAGATGGGATCATCCCAGTGCAAGACCTGCAGAAGAGCAGAGTCCATCCCTGGCCATGGATGTTGTGAGGGTGGGGTAAAGGGGAGGTTGGAGCCCCGCAAAGGAAGTCTAGGGTCAAGACCCTTTCAGGTCACCTATAGGGAACTGCCTACCAAGAGAACAACAACAAACATCAAAGATGGGGCAGGTGAATAGGAGCAGCACCCAAACCACCTAGGTGGCACTGAATCCAGATCTGACCCTGATGTCACTGGGAGGCAAGGCACCAACGCCCTATAACACCTACCAGCAACAGTAACATTAAATGAAATTATTTTAACATGACAAATTAAGAGGCTGTCACTCTAGTATCCTCAGTTGCTTAACAGCTAGGCTTCTCTTTGGGAAATGGAAGACCTACCATCACAGCTATAAATCAATCAAGGTATGGTTTTGGAAGAAGATTTCCCACTTTCTGTGTGCATACATCCTAGCTGATGAGCTATACAGATTATGTGGTTATAATAGGGTAGGCTATCTATATCTAAAATTAAAATGGGTGATCTTCTTTAGCCACTTCACACCAGATAAATGACAGCTAGAAATCCTGAATGCAGCCAGTATCTTAATGATCTTTGTACTCCATTCATCTTGCTTGCTTACAGAAATCCTGAGCACCAGGCACCACAGGGCAGCAAGGCATCTAGAAGTTCAGTGCTATGATGCCCCAATCCCTTTGTGGGAAATAGGCACCTATACATGTTTTAAAATCTGGCTCTTAATCTTGAAAGAACAACCAGGAATTATGTTGGACCTGTATTGGATTAGGTAGATTACTGAATTATTGGATTAATAGAAGAGAATAGATCATCTGTGGCCCATTTTTATCTACTTGTGATTATAAAAGCTTAATCTGAATGCTCAGGGAGAGACTGTGCTAGTTGAATCTCTGTCTAGAGAGGTGGTTTCCAGGAGTATTTTATCAAAAGCATTTCTCTAGGCATTTTACTAGGCTTTCTCTAGAGAGGCTTTCCCTAGAAGCATTTTACCTTGCATTAATTTTGTCTGTAGAGATGCTCTTCAAAGGCTTTTTATATTTTCACCTACTGGAAAGACTTACTCATGGTATAATGTTTTTATAAGCTCTAAGGATTTTTTCCACTGCATACAAAAATGAATGCCTGAGTAGAAAATGATCATAACCTTGCAACCATCTGCAGCAGTGACAATTCTGGAAAAACAAAGAAAAAGGTGAGCATCTACATTGTTTGCAGATTCAAGCTCAAAGTGTGCTATTCTGAAAGGACTGAAATATGTTGTCATTTGGTCCTCTGTCTAAATGACCTTTAAGCTGATACTAGAAAGGAGGGCTAGTATATAGTAAAATAGTTTTATCCAAGTAAAATCCTACATTAAGCAGTATGGAGGGCTATGCCATCATACCACTCACATTATTTGATACCAGTCTGAATCAAACAAACTGCTTGGAATACAAAATTAGATTAATTTAAACAGAAGTTGCACTGTTTGATAGGAGGAGCAAATTTGGACTCACATGCCAACCATGCATCCTGTATGTAACACAACAGTCTTAACTACAACAAATAATCTCTTTTTTTCTGCTCAGAAAGATGAGTAAGTAAAATACCACTTTGTTATTCAACACGTCTTACTTATGATTATTCAAGTGCTATTTGCTGACTTTAATGACAAAAATAGATAATGCTACTTTTAACTTGTAACATTACAGAGCCAACACAGCTGGGTTCTATTTTTGTTTCAGGTTCATCAGCAAAGTTGTTTACTACATTTCAATTAGCTACACCTGTGTAAAAACCAATGGGTTTTGGTATGGAAGTCATTGAAAAATTGCCAAGCATGGTACCCTTTCAATGTCATTTTTATTTTAAAATTTCTATGTGAAATTGCACTTTAAAAAATCCTCACGCCTACCATAAATTCCACATACATTTCCATAAAAGAGCCAAAGAAAAGTATCCCTGTAATTAAATATCTATTGAATATCATTATTTGCTCTACCTTGCATTTCCTGAAATAAGATCGCTGTATAAGGCTAGTATACAAAAGCAAATTATACTCGCTTGGAAACGTTTCGTCTGAGAGAACCACTCTAAAAGCCAGCAACTAATATACTCTATCTGTGATCATCAGTCCTGTGGGCTGAGCCCTAAGGGGTTAAACTTTGTCAACTGCCTGACATAAAGCCCATAAAGATTGACTTAAGGGGTAAGCCTGGAGAGAAGGGCTGACAGCTGTGGCACATTAGGTGTTTGAAAGGTAAAGTTGCAGGACGAAGAGGAAAGTCATAAACAGTTCAGTCCTGTGAAGGTTCTCCTAAGCAGAGGGCAAAGAAATGGTGCTTGGGTAAGGGCTCTCTGTGTTCCCTTCCATTATGCTTTTCTCTTGCCAAGAGGGAGCTAGATGAAAAGGGAGTTATAGGAGAAGCAAAGCCACCTGAGAGTTGTGTTGTTTTTTTTCTATATACTTTGATTTGCTTTTCTATGCTGGCTTAAAAGGGCTGGCAACTGTGCCCTCAAGGGTTATCCTTTACAGTGACTTTATGATGCTAGCATCTCCATATGCTCATATTGGAGAAAGCTAGTAAGGCATGAGACTCAGCAGGTTTGCTGCTTATAAGTATCCAAAATGTCAGGAGCCAAACCCTGATGTTTTTATAAGAGCTGGCTGAATCTATTTATTTAGGTGAATAATTTATTATAAGTTTGGCTGCCTAACTGAACACAAGCCTCATCTGTCTTGAGGTCTTAATCAGCCCTTACTTAGGTAAATGTCCCCTTGACCTAGTGGAAACATCTGGCATGCAGCATGTAGAACTATGAGGAAATCGCCCCTTCCAACAGAGCTGGCATGTTAAACACAAACCTTGAATTATTTATCTTATGTCACTAGTAGGCCTCTTTCTGAATTTAGCCTGCTTGTTGACAGAAAACAAGCATTGCTGATCTGCATTGTAAAAGCAACATTTTTTTTCTAATTCTTTAGAACAAATAATAGCATAAGGAGCAAACCCATTTTTTTACCATTACTCTAAATGAAGCTCTAATCTTACATTCTCAGCCTGCTATTGAGGAGAGTCTCTCTTTTAAATAGCCATTAAATAACACACAAAACCTATGAGTTATTTCATTCCATCCCACTACCTTGACAGGTAATTATTATTGAAAAAGAACTATTCTTAAATGAGCTGTTAAAGATTGTTGTCAATAAAAGCATCATTGTCTTAACATCCACTTAAATGTTTTTCTTTGCTTATCAACTGATTACCAAAAGAGCAGTGGATGTGCCATACAACTAAAATTTTGCAAAAAAACCCCAAACTGCTGGCATGAAAATGGATCCATTGTACTGTGTTTATACAGTAAGCAGAAAGGACCCACACTATTCATTCCCCTGTCTGACTGGAAGTTCTTGAGTAGCACCTTTACCTATGTAACTTTTTTTTGAGAATAAAACTAAATGTAATTGTGCTAGATCACTCTGGTTGTTTCAGGGTGGGGGGTTTCTGCAGCTATGGTAAAGGCATGTTATCATCAGACTTCTGATATGCTTTTTGCAGACACTGGATCAGAATTGTTCAGGTACAGCTTTAAATTACATTAAAGTCTAAACAAAGCAGAAACTCCAAACTTTGTGAGGTTTTCCAACACTAATATTCTCAGGTGGTTAATTAGCAGAATAGGTGCTCATAGGGCAACAGAAGATTAGTTCCTTTCTTCTTTTTCTGGGATCCATGTTTTTTTCCCCATGGAGAAAATTATGATTTTTCACAGTCAAATCAAAGCAGTCATATTTCATTCCTAAACAAGGCAACCTAAAACAGAGTTGAATTTCCCAACAAGGATCAGGTTCTCAAAAAATAATTTATAACAAGCATCAGATTCTACTTAGCAGGCCTTCCTCAAGTTTTTAGGGCAACATTTCTTTAGCCTATTGGATTTTAAACACATTATGCATTCTCTTACAGGTTGTCCAGATCCACTAGTTGGATTTTCACAACAGCGACTACCATTAGTCTATGCCAGTGATTCCCTCCCTGGGTGCTGTGAGATCATTTCATGGGTGCCATGCGTGTGCAAGCATGATTCACAAGAGAAACCCAGAGATTGCAAATAGGAATCTATAGTGTTAAAAATATTCTGATCTGTTGTGGTCTTCCTGACTTCTGTGCAACAGCAGAATTGTTCTATTATTTTTGTGTAATTAAAAATGAGTGAAAACTAAGAACTGCCATTTTTCCAGGGGGTGTTTTGATTCCATCAAAGGGTACTTTGAGTGTAAAAGGCTGGGAATCGCTATGCAAACCTTTGTATCTTCTGCCATGCTAATGTACCAACTGAAAATTAATGTTGGGTGAAATATAAAACGTCTAGCCTTTTGGATTGAATTCAAGGAGGAACCAAAGTTTCTTTGAGTGTTCTAAATTAAACACTCAAAATTATTTAAATGTTCTAAATTAAAATTATGGGAACTTTTTACCATCTTTAATTTTCCCTGAGTCTTATGAAGGGCCTTTGAGCCCAAAAGCTTGCAGAAAAAGATTTGTTTGTTTGTTTGTTTGGTTTTTTTGCGATTTCCCAGTTGGTCTAATACAAATTGTCTTTTCTGAACCAAGAGTTCTAGATTTTTGCATTTTTAAATGAAACCAGAATCTCCTCCTCATTCTCTCTTCAAATTTTCTGTCTTACTCTTGTAATGTTAGAAAGTAATTTCAGAATGTCCGGTCATACTCTTGGTTGGAATGTGGAAATATCAAGATGTATGTGTACACACACACACACACACTATTTCAGGACCTTAAACAAATCAACAGTTCAGTTGTGAATTTCCTCCCAGTTTGAATTTTATCTGATCACAATTCCTCCCCCCACCCCTTCCCTGATTCCAAACAAAAGGGTAGACATGATCAACGTATCCAGTTTCTTTCACTTCCTCTAGCTTTCCTCTTTAGAAGACAATTGATTTGTGTTTGTGCATGCCTAATCTGGTTAATGGAACACCCTATCCAAATTACTATGGATTGATTATCCATGAAAAGTGGGTTAATTGTATAATAGCCATGGGTACAAATGGCTAGTAGGTATTTTACTATAAATAAATCTCAAGTTGACATATTTTGCTGTAGCATAAAATATAGCGAAAACAAGTATATTGATTCGCATTAAAGTTGATTAATCTACTTGTTAGTGTAATTTAATTGTCTGTAAAATTGGTTGCTAAACAGTAGAAAAAAATACTCATTTATTATAATTGTCTCTGTTAGAGCAGAGGAATGATTTTACTGAGTGTTAAACAAATAAATCCCAAATTCCCAAATGTACGTATGTATGTATTGGACTAATGGCAATAATGCCTTTTGTAATCAAAGGAAATCCTATAAAATTGTAAGAAATAGCTGTCCATGTTATCATCTTAGTTAATTATCAGACTTTACTTACTGTATTCAGCAATCCAGTTTACAGTGTAGTTTAAAGTGAAAACCACATAAAAGAATTCATTAACTATAGCAGAAAAGAGAACCTAATTGAGAATTGCTGGCCGGTGTCTGCATCCCCAATAGAAGAAAATGGAGCAAGTCATAAAATGCCAACTGTGGCCATGTTCCTTAATTTTCTTTTTGAGGGCACCAAGCAGTAGATTTGATTAGAAAACAACTGCCAAAGCCATTATATGCCTTTCACTTCCAATAAAAATGCACTGTATCCAAATGAAAAATGCCAAGTTTTATCCCTCTTTTAATAGGGGAAAATATAGACCAATTATATTAAAAAGGGAGGAAAAAAGCCCCCAGAACCCTATCAATCCCATCCATCATATAGTTCCTAGGGAAGGACAATAAAACATAAGGCAGAAAAAAACCCAGAACAACAAAGATGGTGAAACAAAATTCATGTAAAATATAAATAGGGGACTGGTTGAAAAAGTATTGAAAAAAAATTGGCAAGAAGGTCATTGGAATGGCTCTGAAACACATGGTAACCTGATTTGATGCAATTAAAATGCTACTTTTTCTTCTTCCCCAAGCTGGGGAACCTGTTTCCCATTTGCTTCCAAATGGAGTGGAGTACCTGATTTAAAAAAAAATACACAAAACAATTTGATAATGCCATGTTGCTTTCTCTTTTTAGCTCGCAAAGAGAGATCCATCATGTAACACAGCTGTGTAACTGAACATTATTATCATCCCCTAAGCTTAAAGGATAGGGGAGACACATAAGTTGGATTTGTTTCCTTTATTTTAGTTTGTAAACAACCTAAAAAAGCATACCAAAAAACTCTGGAAGCCTCTGCCAACAACCAAATATAAATGTAGCATAAGAACTGCCATTTACATTACCAGACCATAGGTCCATCTTGCCCAGTATCCTGTGTCACACACAGGCAGAAGGTAGATGCTGAAAGGGAGAAACAATGGGGTTTGACCAGGAGTTTTTCCTTCTAGTCTCACTTGCAGCCTCCTGCCTTTTAGATCTAGGAAGTTCTGATTCAGAGGCTGTAGTCTTAACTCCCATGCTCGGTTGCTAATGATGTCCCTTTCCTCTAAGAATTTGTTCAATCCCTGTTGAAGCTAGCTAAACTGTCAGCTTCCATATCTGGTGGAAATGAGTTTCACAATCTAACTACACTTTGTGTAAAAAGAACTTATTTTTGTTAGTTTAAAATTTATGCTTGTTTCATTTTGTGACCCCCCCGCCATTTCTTGTATTGTAAGAGAGAGTAAATAATACATTCCAATTTATTTTCTCTTCACCATTTAGTATTTTGTAAACACTTATCATGTCCTCCTGAAGTGTCTCTTTTCTAAACTGAATAGGCATAGCCTCTTTAGTCTATTCTCATATGGAAGTCCTCCCATACCACTAATCATCCTTGTTGCCCTTCTCTGGATGTTCTTGTTTTGCTATATCCTTTTTGAGGTGTGGGGACAAATCCCACTCAAGCAGGGGTATCAAATATAAGGCCTATGGAGCCATTTCATCTTGCTCATGGGGCTTCTGGAGGGTCCCGGAATTTGGCATATGCATTGGGGATGCATATCACAATGTGGGGGCAGACAACAGTGATAGGATGGAAATAATGCAGCTACCGCTCCCCATTACTACTCAGGCTGAGTCTGGATTTGGCCTTTTAGGTGTTCTGCACTAAAGGAATCTAGTTCTTCCACAGATCTCAATCACAATCTTAGGAAAAGAGGCAGGCCTTGTACTATGGCTTGAGGTAAGAAGACAGGATATCCTAGAGAATATCAGTAAGGGTGAGGTTACAAATAGCTGGTAACACTTCATCCCAACATTTTAAATACACAGTACTCCTACCAATAATGGGTGAAAGGCAGCCATCATATGACACACAATGCATATTATATGACTGTTCCTTAAAGAAGGAAAATCATGATGAGAAATCAGGTGCAAACACCTATAGCTAGTCTCATTCATACAGCAAGTAATTTACTCTCCTTTTTTAGGTCTCAGCAGGTGTGTCTACATGAGATGCTTTACTGCTTAGCAGACTAATTTGCTGCATAGTAAAGCATCACCATCTACATGTGTGCAGCAATTAGGGTCAGTAGATTAATTTACTGTGCTGAGAAATAGTCCCGTCAGATACAAGTGGTATCCAGCAGCACAGTAAATTACTGCACTCAAACATCTGTGTAGATGGTGACACCAGGATTTGCTTACACTGGCTCAAATTGAGATGAAGTATATTCAGTCACATTAAATCACAAAAAGAAAGCTTATAAGAAGTGGAAATTTGGACAAATGACTAGGGAAGAATATAAAAGAATTGTTCTAGCATGCAGGGATAGCCAAAGCACAACTGGAGTTGCAGCTGAAAAGGGATGTGAAGGGTAACAAGAAGAGTTTTTACAAGTATGTTGGTAGCAAGAGGATTAGGGAAAGTATGGGTTCCTTACTGAATGCGGGGAGGCAACCTGTAGCAGAGGATGCAGAAAAGACTGAAGTGCTCAGTGCCTTTTGCCTCAGTCTTCACAGGCAAAGTCAGCTCTCAGACTACTGTACCTGGCAGCACAATTTGGGGAGGTGACCAGCCCTCAATGGTAAAAGACCAGGTTAGGGAAAAGCTGGAATTCTGCAAGTCCTGGGGTCAGATTGGATGCACCCGAGGGTGCCAAGGACTTTGGCTGATGTGATTGCAGAGCCATTGGCCATGTTTTTTTGAAAACTCATGGTGTCCCAGATGATTGGAAAAAGGGCAAACATAGATAGTGCCCATATTTTAAGAAAGGGAAGAAGGAGGATCCAGGGAGCTACAAACCAATCAGCCTCACCTTAGTCTCTGAAAAAGGCATGGAGTAGATCCTTAAGAAATCCATTTCTAAGCACTTGAAGGAGAAAAAGGTGATTGGAAACAATCAGCATGGATTCACCAGGAGAAAGTCATGCTTGACCAACCTGACTGCTTTCTACGATGAGAGGATTGGCTCTGTGGATATGGGGAGACCAGTGGCTGTGGTACACCTTGATTTTAGCAAGGATTTTGATATATTCTCCCAGGAATGGAATGGAAGTATGGGGTAGATGAATGGACTGTAAGGTGGATAGAAAACTGACTGGAGCATCAGACTCAGACAGTAGTAATGAATGGCTCAATGTCTAGTTGGCAGCCAGTATCACTTGGAGTGCCCCAGGGGTTAGTCCCAGGGCGGGTTTTGCTCAATGTCTTCATCAACGATCTGGAAGATGGCATAGAGAGCACTCAGCAAGTCTGCAGATGCTACCAAGCTGAAGGGAGTAGTAGATACGCTGGAGGTTAGGGCTAGGATTCAGAGTGACCTAAACAAATTGAAGGATTGGGCCAAAAGAAATATCATGAGGTGCAACAAGGTCAAGTGCAAAGTCCTGCACTTAGGTCAGAACAATCCCATTCACCAGTATGACTGGCTGAGTAGCACCTCTGCAGAAAAAGACCTGGGCGGTTACAGTGGACAATAACCTGAATATGAGCCAGCAGTGTGCCCTTGTTGCCAAGAAGGTTAATGGCATACTGGGCTGCATTGGTCGGTGTGTTGCTAGTTGGTCAAGGGAAATCATTATTCCCCTCTATTCAACACTGGTGAGGCCACATCTGGAGTACTGTGTTCAGTTTTGGGCACCTCACAACAGAAAGGAGGTGAACAAATTGGAGAGAGTCAAATGGAGGGTGGCAAGAATGGTGAGGGGGTGGGGACATGACTTATGAGGAAAGACTGAGGGAACTGGGCTTATTTAGTCTAGAGAGGGGGAGACTCAGAGGGGACTTAATAGCAGCCTTCAACTACTTAAAGGGGGTTCAAAAGAGAACAGAACTAGACAGTTCTCAGTGGTGGAAGATGACAGAACAAGGAGAAACAGTCTCAAGTTACAAGAAAGGAGGTTTAAGTTAAATATTAGGAAGAATTTTCTCACTAGGAGGGTAGACCATATAACCATGAAATTATAATGTAACTTGTAAAATTCATACCAGATTTTTAAAGAAAAAAATGTTCCATGCATCACCCAGGAGGAAAGGTTACAGGCATCTGCTCTCAAGAAAGATTCCAGGTTGTGGATCCTGGGAGTACAGGAGGATGCCCTACAGTGCTGAAGAAAGGACAAAATTTCATAGATTTCATAAACATTAAGGCTGAAAGGGACCTTGGAAGATCATCGAGTCCAGCCCCCACCACCCCAGGGGCAGGAAGTCAGCTGGGGTCAAAGGATTCCAGCAAGATAAATGTCCAAATGTTTCTTAAAGGACTCCAGAGTAGGTGCTTGCACCACCTCTGGCGGCAGTCAATTCCAAGCCTTGGGGGTTTGGACAGTAAAGAAGTTCTTCCTTATGTCCAGCCTAAAATGGTCTTGGAGGAGTTTGTGATCATGTGACCTTGTCATCCCTTGGGGTGCTCTGGTGAACAGGCATTCCCCCAGATCCTGATATACATCCCTTATATAATTATAGGGAGTCACCAGGTCCCCCCTGAACCTGAGCTTTTCCAGACTGAAGAGTCCCATAGCTCTCAGCTTCTCTTCTTAAGGCCTATTCTCCTGCCCTCTGATCATGTGCATGTCCAAAAAAGAGCCTCTCTCAAGCTTCTCCACATCCTTTTTAAATTGTGGAGCCCAGAATAGGTTGCAGTCCCATACTCATCATTTCCTATAGACACCATCTCCTATAGACAGTTGCATACAGAGTATGTTAACCTTAAGTGGCTCCTGGTTTTGCAAAGCACTTTTCTTCCCTCCTCCCCTCACTCCCCCTGTACTGTATATAGGAAGACCTACTCTGGATTCTGGATTTCACTGTTGAAGACCAAGCACCCAGGCACTTGCAATGCCAAGTGATCAAAACTGCATATTGTACCTAAAACTGTATTTCTAACTATGTTGTTTAAAGTTGATTCTGAATCATTCAAAGATTAAATGTGGCAAGATGTTGGGTTTGTATCAAATTCCAAAAAATCACAAGACATCTGTTTTCACATTCATTATTTGCATTTCATACAACTACATCAGGTTACTTTGGAAGCTTCTTCTTAGCCATAAGGTTAATGAGTGAAATATTGAGTGATATTTTTGTTGCCTAGAAGGACACTTATAACCTGAATAAATCAAAAGCTTTACAGAGCAACTTAAAGTAAGTAATTTCTTGAAATCCTACTTTTAAAAACTGGAATTTTTTTTGGAAAATCATATCCTTTCAAAATTCCTGGAAAATCCTTTTTTCTGTAACTCCTCATTCTCAGTTATTCTAGCTATTGTGCACTGCTTAACTGTGACACACTTCACAAACTGGGTATTTGCAATCTTGCATCTTCTCCAACATTAACATAAGCATTCCTAACATTACAACAGAACTATGGTAACTCTTTAAAGAGTCTTAAATAGGCATCTAATTTATTCATTGAGACGGTTACTGTATGTTGAATAAATACCAAATGCTTATTAGTAACCTATTTAAATTATCTATTTATTGAAGATGAGTGGCTGTATAATAGATACATATCAAAATTATGGTTTCTAAATCCCACTTAAGTTTTGAATATTAAATTGGTCTTTAACCTACACTGTACTAGGACTGTCAGAGATATTTATTTTAATGTTTTTAGTTTAGGAGGAATAAAATCCAGCTAAGGCATACTAAAAACATAAGCAACAGTGGCTTTTCCTAAACTTATTTACTGAAAGTTAAAATCTATGCAATGGAAGCCTACTTTGTCTTTTCTACAGTTTTTAGATAAATATGGTTTTAACAATTGATATTTAATCAGAGATTGAATATCTTAATAAACCTAATTAAAAGCACAAGATATGTATGATACTCATTGTAAAGCCTTTTAAAGAATTGCCACTACTTTATAGCTCTCTTTGGACTACAATGCTTCAGAAAAAGACTGAACTTCCATTGCAACAAGTAACAATTTAGGAACAGGATTATTTAATTTGTTTGAAAAAATATAAAATCAACACACTTTGATCAAGTGTGTATGTATGTGTGTATAAATGAGATTCTCCCCTCCTCCACAACATTACTATTTTTCATATAGGCATGTGAGATATTTCCCATTCATGGACTGGATACCAACACTATACTGATAAATAATTAAACTGGGAAATTTTTGAGATACATTTTTGTAATCCTTTAGCTTTAGTATTGATTACATAAAGAGGATAGCATGAAGCCTGACTCTGCTTTTCAAGTCTCATTTTCAGAGACTTGTATAAATTATAATAGCAAAGTACCTGTGAACCAGGATTTTTATTAAACTGTCTGTTCCTAGAAAAATTTGAACTTCAAAAAATTCCTTTATGTTGTGTTTATTCTATATATGGATAAAAAAAGAGAGAGATCTTGGAACAAGTATTCTTTGAATAAGCCAGCATGAATTCTCTCTCATATCAGCCACCCACCCACCTTTAAAAACATATGAAAAGATTCATAGGTAGATGTTAGTTCTTTGCATCCTGCTGTTTTTCTATACAGGATCCCCAAGTTTTAAAAATAGAAATTATAATAAGTGTACCAAAAAAGAGAAAATTCTATATATAGACATGCTTGTATGGATTGTAGGAAAGATCTCTCTCCCCTGCTTTTTGCCTTAATAACTACCATTTTATAATATCCACAGTGATGATAACTGCTTAGCAACGGATTGAAGGGAATTTGCAGTAGGCAACGACATACAAACAACACCAACTGAACAATTAGCATAAACAAAAGAAACCCACTATCACAAACACATTATCACAGTTACACAGAAAACAGATTCTGAACAGTCTTCTTTAATTATTGCCAAAAGGAAGGGTTTTGCTCAGTTATTTTAAGAACAGGAACAGCAGAGGCTCTGGAAACATGAACTGCAGACATGAGCACATGTAACAAAAATAGAAGCCACTGGCTACATGCCAGTAGACAGACCTGCCTTTGTTGTTCTGACACTTGGAAGCCAAGGACACATGTTTAGGGGAATAACAGAGACATAAATGTGCATGCAATGACTAACATTTAAAAATCTTGCTTAATAATCATGCTGTGTTGGGTGTGTGTACATGTGCAATTAATCACAGAATCATAGAAAGTTAGAGTTGGATGGCATCTCAGGAGGTCATTTAGCCCAACCCCTTGCTCAAAGCAGGACCATGCCCAACTAGATCATCCCAGCCAAAGCTTTGTCTAGCTGGGTTTTGAAAACCTCCAAGTATGGAGCTTCCACCACCTCTCTGGGTAACCTGTTCTAGTGTTTTACTACCCTCCTAGTGAGAAAATTCTTCCTAATATTTAACTTAAACCTCCTTTCTTGTAACTTGAGACTGTTTCTCCTTGTTCTGTCATCTTCCACCACTGAGAACTGTCTAGTTCTGTTCTCTTTTGAACCCCCTTTAAGTAGTTGAAGGCTGCTATTAAGTCCCCTCTGAGTCTCCCCCTCTCTAGACTAAATAAGCCCAGTTCCCTCAGTCTTTCCTCATAAGTCATGTCCCCACCCCCTCACCATTCTTGCCACCCTCCATTTGACTCTCTCCAATTTGTTCACCTCCTTTCTGTTGTGAGGTGCCCAAAACTGAACACAGTACTCCAGATGTGGCCTCACCAGTGTTGAATAGAGGGGAATAATGATTTCCCTTGACCAACTAGCAACACACCGACCAATGCAGCCCAGTATGCCATTAACCTTCTTGGCAACAAGGGCACACTGCTGGCTCATATTCAGGTTATTGTCCACTGTAACCGCCCAGGTCTTTTTCTGCAGAGGTGCTACTCAGCCAGTCATACTGGTGAATGGGATTGTTCTGACCTAAGTGCAGGACTTTGCACTTGACCTTGTTGCACCTCATGATATTTCTTTTGGCCCAATCCTTCAATTTGTTTAGGTCACTCTGAATCCTAGCCCTAACCTCCAGCGTATCTACTACTCCCTTCAGCTTGGTAGCATCTGCAGACTTGCTGAGTGCTCTCTATGCCATCTTCCAGATCGTTGATGAAGACATTGAGCAAAACCCGCCCTGGGACTAACCCCTGGGGCACTCCAAGTGATACTGGCTGCCAACTAGACATTGAGCCATTCATTACTACTGTCTGAGTCTGATGCTCCAGTCAGTTTTCTATCCACCTTACAGTCCATTCATCTACCCCATACTTCCATTCCATTCCTGGGAGAATATATCAAAATCCTTGCTAAAATCAAGGTGTACCACAGCCACTGGTCTCCCCATATCCACAGAGCCAATCCTCTCATCGTAGAAAGCAGTCAGGTTGGTCAAGCATGACTTTCTCCTGGTGAATCCATGCTGATTGTTTCCAATCACCTTTTTCTCCTTCAAGTGCTTAGAAATGGATTTCTTAAGGATCTACTCCATGCCTTTTTCAGAGACTAAGGTGAGGCTGATTGGTTTGTAGCTCCCTGGATCCTCCTTCTTCCCTTTCTTAAAATATGGGCACTATCTATGTTTGCCCTTTTTCCAATCATCTGGGACACCATGAGTTTTCAAAAAAACATGGCCAATGGCTCTGCAATCACATCAGCCAAAGTCCTTGGCACCCTCGGGTGCATCCAATCTGACCCCAGGACTTGCAGAATTCCAGCTTTTCCCTAACCTGGTCTTTTACCATTGAGGGCTGGTCACCTCCCCAAATTGTGCTGCCAGGTACAGTAGTCTGAGAGCTGACTTTGCCTGTGAAGACTGAGGCAAAAGGCACTGAGCACTTCAGTCTTTTCTGCATCCTCTGCTACAGGTTGCCTCCCCGCATTCAGTAAGGAACCCATACTTTCCCTAATCCTCTTGCTACCAACATACTTGTAAAAACTCTTCTTGTTACCCTTCACATCCCTTTTCAGCTGCAACTCCAGTTGTGCTTTGGCTATCCCTGCATGCTAGAACAATTCTTTTATATTCTTCCCTAGTCATTTGTCCAAATTTCCACTTCTTATAAGCTTTCTTTTTGTGATTTAATGTGACTGAATATACTTCATCTCAATTTGAGCCAGTGTAAGCAAATCCTGGTGTCACCATCTACACAGATGTTTGAGTGCAGTAATTTACTGTGCTGCTGGATACCACTTGTATCTGACGGGACTATTTCTCAGCACAGTAAATTAATCTACTGACCCTAATTGCTGCACACATGTAGATGGTGATGCTTTACTATGCAGCAAATTAGTCTGCTAAGCAGTAAAGCATCTCATGTAGACACACCTGCTGAGACCTAAAAAAGGAGAGTAAATTACTTGCTGTATGAATGAGACTAGCTATAGGTGTTTGCACCTGATTTCTCATCATGATTTTCCTTCTTTAAGGAACAGTCATATAATATGCATTGTGTGTCATATGATGGCTGCCTTTCACCCATTATTGGTAGGAGTACTGTGTATTTAAAATGTTGGGATGAAGTGTTACCAGCTATTTGTAACCTCACCCTTACTGATATTCTCTAGGATATCCTGTCTTCTTACCTCAAGCCATAGTACAAGGCCTGCCTCTTTTCCTAAGATTGTGATTGAGATCTGTGGAAGAACTAGATTCCTTTAGTGCAGAACACCTAAAAGGCAGTAAAGCATCTCATGTAGACACACCTGCTGAGACCTAAAAAAGGAGAGTAAATTACTTGCTGTATGAATGAGACTAGCTATAGGTGTTTGCACCTGATTTCTCATCATGATTTTCCTTCTTTAAGGAACAGTCATATAATATGCATTGTGTGTCATATGATGGCTGCCTTTCACCCATTATTGGTAGGAGTACTGTGTATTTAAAATGTTGGGATGAAGTGTTACCAGCTATTTGTAACCTCACCCTTACTGATATTCTCTAGGATATCCTGTCTTCTTACCTCAAGCCATAGTACAAGGCCTGCCTCTTTTCCTAAGATTGTGATTGAGATCTGTGGAAGAACTAGATTCCTTTAGTGCAGAACACCTAAAAGGCAGTAAAGCATCTCATGTAGACACACCTGCTGAGACCTAAAAAAGGAGAGTAAATTACTTGCTGTATGAATGAGACTCCATGGTCAAGTATCCACTTTGCTTGATTCACAGTGGTTGAAAAACTGCTCGGAATGAGGCAAAAAGTAGAGGTTCAGATTTGATTCCCTGCTGTTCCTATGAGGATCCATGTCCACATTTATCAGCTTCCAAGAAAAAGCCTAACTACCTGGCTGTAGGATGTTCTGGAAATAT
>NW_005841999.1:1285522-1293767 GCF_000455745.1 Alligator sinensis | reverse complement strand
CTTCTGTGAAGAAAATAATTCAACAGTTACTCATCCTGGGTGCATCTACGCAAGATACTACATCACTGTTTTGCTACGGTGACATAGCTTGTCACTATGGCAACGCAGCATCGGCAAGCGCTAACCATAATGCCACCACTATTGTGCAGTAGCTCATTGCTATTGTGCAGTAGGGTTGGAAATGACCCATGCAGTGCTGGGACTGCACAGTACCAACTGCACAGTGGGGCACACTTATAGAAGTGCCCTCTGAAACAGAGTAAAAGAGGGCTCACACCTGTCTGACAAAATGTTTAGAGCACTTGCTTAGGCGAGAACTAGGCTCCAGTTCTTGCTCCCTGGACTCTTTCTGTATTTTACATTCAACTGTCTTTGGACAAAACATCTGATCTAGAGCAGAGACCACAATCTAGGTCTTCACTGTCAAAAACAACTGCACTAACCAGTAGACTATAGAGTTGTGGCCCCTCATATGTTCTCTTTCTCAATCTCTCAATATCTTGTATGAACCAGAACCATATGGACTGGGCAGAAAGTCACCTCCCCTTCCCTCCAAAAGAAGAAAATTCCCTAACTGGGTAATGAAACTCAACAGGTTTGCAAACATTTGACCAAAACTAAGTGTAATTTCACTGAGATATCATTCTAAACCATTTCTTCCTGGCAGTTAAGATTGCCTGGGGATAGCCTCTTCTCCAAGCACTGAATTAAACTGACATTGCCTAGTTTATGAGATTTCTGCTCCAAGTACAGTAGTATGGCTGTAGAGCTGCCACAAGCTTATCCCATCTGTGGCATCCACAGGAGGAATACACTCTAAACCTATGAAGTTTTAATACTTTCATAGTGCGGTGGCAACTGAGTAAGGGAAATTAGGTTCACAAATTTGAACGTAGACACTTAACTTTATGGAATCTGATCCAGATTTATTCCTCACTACCTCTTAATGTACTGAAAAATATCTATGAATGCTTTCCCCTTAACTACAACATTTAATATTCCCTGGAATAAGACCAGAGCTCTGTATAGATAGCCATTCTGGGAGTTACAGTTCTCTGGAGCTTAGTGCAATGATATACTTGCAACAACATAATGAGATTCCCTGTGTGTCATGAAAATGTTATACTCCCTTGATAAGGAAGGAAAAAATACTTAGAAAATGATGTACTTCTCATTCATTGTAGTTTTCTCTTGTCTGTGATTGTCCCCAAAATATCTTATTTGCTTGGTCACATACAAAATATTACTGAACTCTCAACACCATAGGGAGTCTTCAAAGATCTCTCTTAACCAGATCTACTCTCCTATTATATGCTATGTGAATGAGGTAAATCATTGACTCCTTCCAGTGAACCTGTCAAGCTACAATTATTATGCTATTTTATTCCCTAGAGCAGTTGTTGATCAGGCACCTGATGTACAGTTCAGTGTTTCCAAACTTCAAGCAGACACTGCAGTTGCTAAGCCTATCTCCATTACTCTTTAAAGCCCAGCATGCATCTCATGAACCTCAGGCACAGAATGTTCCATAAAGGTGATTTAAAATGTGTCTTGGAGCAAATTAGCAATTGTATTACAGTTTATTATTACAGTGAACTGGAAACTGTGCTTGTTTTCTGATTTAGGATTTTGTTTCTATTGAAATATAATACAGTCCATATTTTGTGATGTGCAGATTTCTAAAGGAGCAGTTTTGGGCTATCAGGATTTAACCCAAGAATGGGTCATAAGAGGTCACAAGGGGCGTGCAGTTTTAGCAACCCTCATAGAGCCTGAAGGGAGGAATACAGGATACAGAAGCAGTGAGTTTGATTGAAGCACTGAAAAGGAAGTCTGTATAGATGTGGCCTGTCACATAGTTTGAGTCAGTTCAGTTTTAGAAACATGGGATACTCTAGTATTACCACTGTGTGAAACATTAAAAAGCAGCCATCATCTGAGATCTGCAAAATTGCAGAGGGAAGGAAAAAGCAGCCTCCTCCATTTTCTGATTCTGGTGTTATGATCATTACCTTCTTCAAACAGACCAAAACCAGCTCTTAACTCCTCTAGCCCTTGAAGAGTTTGCTCTAGGAGTTAGAAAAGCACTGGTGGAAGCATTATCCTCATATTTAGTTTGGATAGGCAGGCACTGTTTGATCTAGAAGTGTTGAAAAATCAAGCTTTCCCATAAACCAATAAATAATGTTTAATTAACTATAAACTTTGTAATTGGAAAGGAGTTTAACTGTTTCTAACTAGCATTCTCATTGGATTAAGTGGGGTGTGTGTGTGTGTGTGTGTGTGTACACACACACGGAACTAATGTACCATCTCACTCACTCAGAGAGGTGATGCTTCAATGCTATGTTTAGAAGTAGGCACGTATTTCACAGGACACCCATGCTAATGAAGCCCAAATTGTATGCTGAGTGTAAATTTAAAAAAATCACCTTCCAGGGATATCATTCTGGAATCTTTTCCTTAACTTGGCTTTCTTCTGGTAAAAATAGACCAAACAGTATGTTTGGGGTTCGATTCAATTCCTGAATGAGTGACATGGTTACATCTTGCCTCAGCTAGTTCAACCATTTCTGTCTTGAAACATCATTTTGGAAATGATGTTTCAAGTGCCATCTTTTTTTAAAAGTCCTTTAAACTAATAGGGTTCTATAGAAATTAATCTAAAGAAACCATAGAATGTAATTGAATGGGATGCCCTTCCTATATAACTTAAAAGACAATTATGACCAAGATACAGAATTCTGTAAGTTAATTTTTAAAACTATCTAAAGGTTCCTGATCACCACTACAGTATTTTTATAATAGTACTTTTCAATAAGGTAGCAGACTATAGAAAAGAATCAGAAGATAATATTAATGCTTCTCTTTTCCAACACCATTCATAGCAATACTGAGTAAAAGTAAGGGGTAAAGAAAATAATGGTTGACTTGTAATGAAAAAGAAAAATTGTTGGCAAGCAAACTAATGAATTAATAATAGTTGGGACATGAATGGGGGGGCATCTGTTTTTATACAAATTTATAGACTTAATGATGCACTGTGACAAATGAATAGATTACATGTATTCTGTATTCCATTCTAGTAACAAGTAAGGTAACAAAAGGCAGAAGTGGATCTTAATGAAATGGCACATATTCCTGTGCAAAATGAAATATTCCCTGAGTACAAATCACTTTGATAGACAAAATCTTTTCTGGACTTAAAGACAGCACCAGGTAAAGCTTGTTTCTTAGTCTTTGATAATTACTTTGATAATTACTCAGTCTTTCATTTGCTATTTCTTTTGGTATCATTTGTTTTCATTACATCAGGTGGTTGTTACAATGAGATAATGGGCATCAAGCAGAGCTGTCATTGTGATTCAGGGTTTGATTGCTCCTGAAAAAGTTTTACATTATTTTAATTGCCATGATAAAGTTTTACATAGCTTTGTACTAAGTCTCTTAGCCATAACTAAGGGAATCGATGCATCTAAATGCACCCAAATGTACTGCACACATTGACTAAACTTCCTCCAGAAGCTGGATTTAACATGTTTTATAAAGCAAGACTAATCTCATTTTAATATCTATAAGCTATTTGAGGTCTATCACATCCCGCAGTAACTTGTTACTAATTCTCACAGCTAGGAAATTGTCTTATTTCCAGGTTGAATTTGTCTAACTTAAGCTTTCAGACAATGGATCTTGTTATACCTTTCTCAGCAAGGCTGAAAAACTCCCCAGCATCAGATATCTTCTCCATTTCTAAGCCCCTATATGTAGTGATCATGTTACCTCTCTGCCATTTTTCAATAAACAAAATAAGCTGAGCTCCATAAATCTGTTTTCTAGCCCCTGGATAATTTCTGTAGTCCTCCTTTGAACTCCCATTGGTAATTCCACATCCTCCTTGAAGTGTGGACACCAGAACTGGATTCAGTATTATAACTGTAGCCCGACCAAGGCTATGTTCAGAGAGGCAAGGTCACTTCCTTACATGTCCCCGATATTTTCCTTTGCTGTACAGCCAAGGTTCATATTTTTCTTCATGCCCACAATATTGCACTGACAGTTCATGTTGTGTTTATTATCTGTGATGGCTGCCTACGTATGTATTTAACTCATGAGCTGAAGCATTTGTTTATTTAAGGAAAAGTTCTCCAGTAACAAATCTGTGCTCTGTAATTGTAATGAAGAAAACAAACGTAATCCCTCCTCTGCCAAGTAAATGGTACTAGTGATAATTACTGCAACACTAAACAGCTGACATTTATAGACGCTATAGAAACATGTTTGGTTCAGTGCATTTTAGCTCTGCATCTCTCAGTAGATTTCTTGTTTGATCTCTTCTGGTAATTGTTAATGTTACTCTTGTTTTTGCATTGTGCCTTGCTGTTCAGCTAGCTTTTCTAACTGCCTAATTCTTTGATGATTGCCACATGTTAGCTAACCTTCACATTCATTGTTGTTGTTATTATTATTATTTATTTTTCCCAGTGTATTCAGCATCGCAGATGGTATTTTATAGACTCGGTTATTTTTGTTTTTTTGTGTAGGTGTTTAACTTTACTGTAGGCTTGCTAAGGATGTCAGAAGAACTTTGTCCTCTAATATAAGCTGTTTTGCTGCTGCGTCCTTTTAACGTTAATTGCATGTTTCATTGTCACAGTAAAATGGATGCAATGAATAAGTCTGTGGAGCTCCTTTCTATTTCCTTGTAATGCTTAGGTCAGAATGCATTTCTAAAGATTCAATGCAGCATCTGTTTTGAAATCTTTGTAAAAGGCAAATGTACAAAGAAGCTGCTGAGACAGAGTTGAAATTCTGGGGGGAAAATCGAAATAAACCTGAAATGAAGCCAAAAGCAAGGTTGAAACTCTTCCTAAATGCCTTCATATGCATGTACGAGGCCCCCTATATATTGCAGCAGGCTGATCTTGAAGTCTGGTATATTTGTCTTCCTCCTTTGAAGGCCTTGTTACATGTCATAACATGAGATGCACAAATGTTGATTGATTGGTATTAGGGTATTAGTGCTAACTTGAGTTGGGAGCAGTCACATGTTTAGGCCAGCAGGGGTCTAGAAGACTGCAAAGTAAGAATCCATACCTCCTACCCTTTCTGGGCTTCCACCCTCCTCCCCTGCACGCACCCCCCCACAAGACTGATCCCTTACTTGTGGTTGCCCTCATTGTCTGTCCCAGGGGAACAGAAAGGAAAGGGTTAATCTGACTGCCCAGCTGCCACTATCAGACTGCAGCTCTTCAGTCTGAGCCCCAGAGCAGAAGCAGCAGTAGTGGTGGCCAATCAGGCAGGTTAACCCTTCCTTGCCTGCTCCCTGGGACAGACAGCATAAGCAGTCACAAGCAAGCAGGGGGAGGAGGGGATCTGAGGTGCTGGGGGAGCAAGGGGGTAGTGAGGGGGCCTGATCCAGGCCAGTGACAGGGGGTATTTAGGAGGGGTGTTTACATTAAGATGTAGCCTTGAATGGCTACACCTTAGTGTAACATGAGCTGGATAGCACAGATCAGAGATAATCGTGCCCTGAAGCGGCATATCTTTGAGTGGCACAACGAGTGCTTCAAACTAGTTTCAGGTATTCATGTGTGGACAATCCAGGGACTGAGAGCTTCAGGAGCTATCCGAAAGTAGTATGTAACAAGGCTGTAAGCCATATGTACTTGGAGCCATTCCACCTGAAGCAGAGATCTTATTTGGTCACAAAAGTTAAGCAATAACAGGTTACGGCAGTGCTTGCTGGAAAGATCTTTTTTTTTTAAATCCCAGCTGCCCCTGGGAAGTACTGCAGAATGATGCTTCAGCATATGACTTTCTTCCTCAACATTAGACCTGATCTTGATCAAATGATTTGCATACCTGATCAAAGTTTTGATGTTGCAGCAAAACTTGTGGTTTGGTGAGTTTAAGGGGGGTGGGTAATCTTTTTTATTTGCTACTTCTCTACATCTTGTATGTCCCTGGAAAGTACCACCTGTACTACATGGGCTGAGTGTGCTGTTTCAGGATTGTCTATGGACGCAACTGGCTTGCAGAGCAACAGGTTAGGTCATATCATACTCTGATCATTCTTGATGCTGGTTTCAATTTGGAATAGAAGACATACCACCTTTTGTAATCCTCCCAGGCCACTGAAAGTGTAGTACGGATGTGTGAGCAGATCTGAAGGGAAAGTACAAGAGGAACAGAAGCAAACGTAATTTGAAGTAATATAGATGAGTCTACAAGTCAGTATGAAGACAATCTGGATCCCAGGTGCTGCATGACCTGCATGCCCTGGCTCCAGTGGAATTCTAATAGTCATAAAGCCCATTCGGAGGAGCTGGCCAGTATAGGAACCACTGCCCCTTTTCTTTGTGAAAGGGGTCTCTCCATAATCTGGATCATAGCTCCCCTCTTCAGGAGGACTGAGATTTTTCCTGAAGGAAACTTAGCCCCATCTATCAGAGCATTCTGTATGGGAGTATTTGCCAATACCAACTCTATAGATTCATGGTGTCTATGTGCATGTGAATGTAACAGACCACACCTTTCAGCACCTGCAGATGTAGCAGGCATTGATATTACGGTTCTTGTTTCAGTAATTTCACATGTGCAAGCCAGTCTTTATAACCATGATGGTTAGGATAACTTTCTTCAAAATTAATGTTAAGGTTCCCTTCTTATGTTGTGATTCCAAGAGTTGGACTACTCATCTCCAACTCTCTTTCTACTCTCAGAAATAGGAATGTCTGTGTTGGCTGCAAATTTAAATCTCAGCTTAGACAATGAAGGTAACACTTGTCATGCACAGAAGTTGTTAGAGCTGGTGATCTATTGTCAAAATATGGTGTTTTACTTTTCAGGAGTGTGTTGAAAAACTTATGAGAAAGGCTTGGGGTAGTGCACTTCATTGACTCTGTCTCCCCCGTATAATATAGTTTGATTAGGGTATTGGCTTTGGCCCTCCTGACCCTTCTCTCTGTCTCACACATGCTGACATTTTCTGAACAGACTGGAATGTAATATGGGGTCTGTATGTTCAAGATCCTATTTTGCCTCATTCCAAGCAGTTTTTCAAGCACTGTGAATCAAGCAAAGTAGATCCTTGACCATGGAGCTCCCTCACTCCAAGCCATGTCTTAACCACCAAGGTAAAGAGTCTCTTAGCATAAGTGTGAGAGAGAAGGAGTTGGGCATGCCCTGGACTCAAAAATCCACCTTTATTCAAAAAGTAAAGGTTTTCATTATGATATAATTTTATTTATATAAAAAAGCTCAGGGGGTTTTGGTTTTGTTCCCATGTAGAATAAAATTGCCATGAAATGGAATTGTTATCCTTTGGACAACTCTTAGATTAAGCCTAGATTTTTCTAAGATTTGTGAAAATTCTTGGAAAGATTAAAAGTTGAAAATGATATGTTAATACTAAATATTGAAAAATAACCAGAAGAGGCAAGTCTTGGGGACAGCTTAATTGTGCAACCTTATGGTAGGTTCCTTAGGTGTTGGGAAGAGGGAAAAAAATGGTTAGCCTTCATGATTGTAAGCAAGAATGAAAAGTAAACAGGTAAATCATTTAGTGGATAGTATGTTATTCATGTAATTTGTTGTTATACGTGTATATCTGAGGCTTTACCCTTTTGAGAATTTGACATTAAATTAGTGATTTAGCTGATTCGCTTGATTAAAATTTCATCTTTTACCTCTTCACTATCTCCACAAGACACCGTTTTGGATATTTATTACCAGATTTGCTTGCCACTTTTTCTGTTCTTGAATGTTTAGCCCCACATTAATGTGAACCCCACATTAATGTTAAAATTACTGTTACTTGTTCTAGTTTTTATCTCTGTCTCTAAAGTATAGGTATATATCCAGAGTATGCTTGGCCTATTAATATAAGATCACCATGAGTTTTAAAATGTATAAGATCACCCTCTTCACAGATATCTTATATAATTTGGGGTTTCATGCAGGCAATGGTGGGGATATTTTCTCTAAATTTAATTAATAAGCACTTTGGTGTTCAAGTTTCAAAATCTCTGTTTCTTTCATTAAATAACCATGATGGGGATAGACAAAAATGACTTGCACTGTACCAAGCCTTACAAACCTGATCCCATCTTAAGGATTACAACATGGAAATGAGCTATTCATAAATATTAAAAATTATCTACTTCTCCCAGATGTTCTCTCTGCTTATTATCTGCAAAATTTCTGGATCAAATGTTCAATATGAATATGTTAGTATCCACTAAAG
>NW_005841999.1:1284708-1285512 GCF_000455745.1 Alligator sinensis | reverse complement strand
GGAAATAAATAGGAAACATTAAAAGGTATAACATTTTCAAACAATAGCTTAAAGGTGTTTTATAAACTACAGATGGCTTTATACCATTCAAATGGATGTCTGCCATAGAATGAGAAACAGAATAAACGGGGAAAAAATGAATGAATTAATTGGAAATAATGGGTCATGTACAATATGCTGTATTTAAAGTAAATATAAATAAAATGGAAAATGCCAACCTCTCCTTATACAAATAGTGAGGTTACCCAAACATCTGTAAATAGTGACAGAAAATGTGTTCATAATATATCATAGAGTGAAACCATTACACTAGGCATTGACAAAAAAGCAAATCCACATAGACAACTCATTTATGTGTGGCTACTTCAGTTTCTGACATTGATTTTGCATAATTAAATCATGTACTTCCTACCTAAGAAAAAAGCTGAAGTCAAAATAAAATTTAAAAAGGATTTATGTTCAGCCAACTTTCTCATGCCAAATCACTACCAGAAGTTAGGCCAACATTTCTTCATTTGAGCCAAGCAGAAAAGCAGAACAGCTAAAACTACTTCTGCAGCAATATCTGCTTGTATTATCTTGTTAGATCTCTCAAGATAATAGAGTTAGACATGATTAATAGTTAGATAATTATACTGTATCTCCACCGAGTTTTCTTTCTAAAATATCCTATCAAGCTAGGTCACTTGCCCTGATGGTGGTAGTGTTAATATAGATGGGGAAAAGGGAGCCACAAAGAATGGTATTGTGTGAAAAAGGCAACAGTGGTTACTAGTATCCAATGATCATGTCACAGTGTCTGGG
>NW_005841999.1:1268665-1284689 GCF_000455745.1 Alligator sinensis | reverse complement strand
ACCAAAACAACAGTTACAATGTTCATAGCTCACAAATACTGGAATACATTACTGCCCCTAGTGGTAGTAACAACACTAGGAAAGTTTGAGGAGGAGGGGGAGGAGATGTAGTGTTCATGAAAGCACAGAAAACCATTAGGTGATCAGGGAAATACATTTTTGGTAATTCAACTAGAAAAAATCACATTTCTGACATGAAGAAGGATTGAGGGAACTCTACACTGGTCAGCCTCACCTCAGTCCATAGAAAAATCATGGAGCAGATCCTCAAGGAATCAATTTCTTAGCACTTGGAGGAGAAGGTGATTAGGACCAGTCAGCATGGATTCACCACGGCCAAGTCATGCCTGACCAACCTGATTGCTTTCTATGATGAGATGGCTGGCTCTGTGGATGCAGGGAGACTGGTGGATGTGGTATACCTTGATTTTAGCAAGGCTTTTGATATAGTCTCCCAAAACATGCTCTCAGGCAAGATAAGGAAGTATGGGTCAGATGAATGGTGGAAAGAAAACTGGCTTGGATCATCAAGCTTAGATTCATAAATTCCAGGGTTGGAAGGGACCTCAGTGGGCCATCTAGTCTGACCCCTTGCCCCTAGCAGGCCAGAAAAGGGTCACCAAACCTGGGATCATGTGATCCCAGCCAGGTGCCTGTCCAGTCTCTTCTCAAAGACCCCCAAGGATGGGGTGAGCACCACTTCCCTTGGAAGCTCATTCCAGATCCTGGCAACCCAGACGATGAAGAACATTTTTCTAATGTCTAGTCTAAATCTACTCTCCAATAGCTTATGGCCATTGTTACTTGTTATTCCAGGGGGTGCCCTAGTAAACAGATCATTGCCTACTTCGTGCTGCTCCCCTCTTATGAATTTGTAGGATGCCACAAGTTCCCCTCTCAACCTTCTCTTGGAGAGGCTGAAAAGGCTGAGGTCCCTTAGCCTTTCCTTGTAGTGCCTTCCTCGCAGGCCTCCAATCAGATGAGTAGCTCTTCTTTGGACCCTCTCCAGGTTGTCTGCATCCTGCTTGAACTGCAGTGTCCAGAACTGGACACAGTACTCCAGCTGTGGCCTGACCAGTGCCACGTAGAAAGGGAGAATCACCTCCCTGGACCTGTTTGTAAAGCACCTACAGATGCACGACAAGGTGCAATTGGCTTAGAGGGTTGTACTCAATGGTTCAAAGTCTAGTTGGCAGCCAGTATCAAGTGGAGTGCCCCAGGGGTCTGTCCTGGGGCCAGTTTTGTTCAATATCTTCATTAATGACCTGGAAGATGGCATTGAGTGCACCTTCAGTTTTGCAGATGACATCAAGCTGTGGGGAATAGTAGATATCCTGGAGGGTAGAGTTAGGATTCAGAGAGACCTAGCTGAATTGGAGGATTGGACCAAACGGTCCTGCACTTAGGACAGAAAAATTCCATATACTGGTACAGGTTGGGGCCTGACTGGCTGGGTAGGAGCTCTGCAGAAAAGGACCTGGGGGTTACAGTAGACAATAAGCTGAATAGGAGCCAACAATATGCCCTTGTTGCCAAGAAAGCTAATGGCATACTGGGCTTCATCGGTGGGAATGTTGCCAGCAGATCAATGGAAGTGATTATTTCCCTCTATTCAGCACTGGTGAGGCCACATCTAGAGTACTATGTCCAGTTTTGGACCCTCAACTACAGAAAGGATGTGGAAAATTGGAGAGAGTCCAGCAACATAAATAGTAAGAGGGATGGGTCACATGACTTATGAAGAGAGGCTGAGGGAACTGGGATTCTTTAGTTTAGAGAAGGAAAGACTGAGGGGGGACTTAATAGAAATGTTCAACTACCTCAAGGGTGGTTCCAAAGAGGATGCACCTAAACTGTTCTCAGTGGTGGCAGATGACACAACAAAAAGCAATGGTCTCAAGCTACAGCAAGAGAACTTTAGGTTAGATATCAGGAAGAACTTTCTCACTAGGAGAGAAGTAAAACACTGGAACAGGTTACCCAGAGAGGTTGTAGGATCGCAATCCTTGGAGGATTGTAAGACCCAGCCAGACAAAGCCTTGCCTGAAATGATCTAGTTGGGGATGGTCCTGCTTTGAGCAGGGGGTTGGACTAGATGACTTCCTGAAGTCCCTTCCAACCCTCATTTTCTATGATTCTAAGGGCTCCTGGGATGATCAAGGGAATGGAGAGTCTATCTTAGAAGAAAAGACTGGAAGAGCTTCACTTGGAAAGATTAAACATGAGAAGGGATGTGTCTAATATCCCTAAACATATCAGGGAATTAAATGCCTGAGGGAAAACAGCTGTTTCAGATGAAGGACAAGGTTGAAATAAGAATAAATAAATGTTCTATGAATAATTTAGGCTGGAAATTAGAAAATAACTTTCAGCCACATGGTTCTGGAACACAAAGACAAAAAATTAACAGCTTTTGAGATGGAGTTCAGTAATTTTATGGTAAGGATTATAGAATTTGGTCTGTCATAGCAGGGGAATAGACTTCATGTCTTTCATATTTCTTTCAGTCCTGCCTTCCCAAAAGATACTTTAGCATACCTGGTAGATTAATCATTCATAACTAGAAATTAGCCTGAACCTAAACTGCAGGTCTGAACTTTGGGGAGATTTGTATTAATTTCAGACTTAAGCTTTGTAGTGCAGTTTGTTTTTCCTCATTTTAGAGAGCCAAAATCTAATTCCTATAGAAAACCTGAATAAATCAGGTGCATGCTTGGTAAATCACTAGGCTCTTTTACAGATGCTTGTGTCTACTGAAGTCCATTTTCTGTGGTAGCATCCATGGCACTTAATGTTCTACTAAAGGATTTTGCCTAGTTAACATTGACTAAGAGCTTCCTGTGATCTACCCCGTACTTCTTCCCTAGTGAGTTCATGAGGAGAGCTGCCAAAGAGGAATATTCCATTATACCAGTCATTCTCAAGCTTTTTAGACTCAAGGCACCCTACCATATCCTTTGTGAATTGAAGAGAACTCCATTTCAAAAACTAATTTACTTATTACAGGACTTACTGCCTGGCCCCTCTGCAAGGAGGTTGGGGGTCAGAGTGTGGCCAGGCAGTGAAAGTCTGAGCCTGCCTTAAGCTACTTATCTCCTCATACCTCCCTTATCTTCTCCCACTTCCTGCAGTGCTCTTCAAAGGATCTCATACAGCCAGATGCCTTTGCTGAGAACCACTGCATTATACACTTGGACCAGGTGCCATAACATATAACATCTTTTGGTCTGCCCAAAATTGGTGAGCAAGGCATGATGAATGTGTCAGTCATAGAGTAACATGCTTGGGATTTACTTTGGGAAAACTTTCAGCACAAGGAAGTTAGCTAATAAGGCAAACAAAATAATGTGAACAGTGCCTACGCATTATCATGAGTTGATGTCCCTATACAGAAGTGATTCTCAGCCGTGGGCACCTTGGGAGTGTCACAAAATGTTTTGAAGGGTGCCATGAGGTATGAGGAAATAAGTGAAGTCTCAGGTTCATTTGTGCCTACCACAGCCCTACCCCTACTGTCTGACCTTTCTTCAAGGAGGTAAGAATTTCAATAAATTAGCTTCTTTTTTTTTTAAATAGGGTGCTGCTCAATTCAAAAACCAATTATGGAAGGGTCAATCAAGTCAAAGAAAGGATGCCTCAAGTCTACAAAGGCTGAGAACCACTGCTGTACAGTATTAGGTCAACAATGCAATAGCCAAGCTTCAACCTCCCACAGAGCACATAGACAACCCTTAATAGGATATGCACTGGACATGACTGGTGTGGCCACCTGATGTACAAGTGGTGCCTAAAAACCTCACCTGGCTGCAACTGTGGAAACCATGACCAAACCATGGAACATATCACATCCTACCCCAGATACAAGTTTGAGGGTGACATCCTGGAGTTACACTTGCTTTCCAGCAGGGCTTTGGTCTGGTTAGGGAATTTGGAATTAAACGTGTGTCGATAGCTCTTGCTCCTAAAGTCATACGAAAGAAAGAAAGAAAGAATCAGGCCATCTTGCATTATCAATGACAAATATTTCATATCTAACATACAAAGAGGTATGTTGTGCAAAGGAATAAGGTGGCTTGAAAAGTTAACATGCTGCTGCTAATGTACAATGTTATGCAGGATTTGGGATCTGGCCTAGGATTTGGAGTGACTTAGACAAACTGAAGGATTTAACCAAAAAAATGTCATGAAGTTCAATAAGGACAAGTGCAAACCCTGCACTTAGGACCAAACAATCCCATGCACTGATACAGAATGAGGACTGACTGGCTAAGCAGCAGTTCTGAAGACAAGGACCTCGGGGCTATAGTAGACAAGCAGAATATGAGTCAACAGAGTGTTCTTGTTGTGAAGAAGGCTAATAACATACTGGGAGTGTTGCCAGCAGATTGAGGGAAGTGATTGTTCCCCTCTATTCAGCACTGGTGAGGCCACATCTGGAGTACATTGTCCAGTTTTGGGCCCCCCACTACAAAAAGGATGTGGACAAACTGGAGAGTCCAGCAGAGGGAAACAAAAATGGTGAACATCAAACATAACTTATGAGGAGAGACTGAGGGTACTGGTCTTATTTAGTCTGGAGAAGAGAAGACTGAGTGGTGATTTAATAACAGTTTTCAACTACCTGAAGGGTGGTTTCAAAGAGGACAAAACTAGACTGTTCTCAGTGGTGGCAGATGACAGAACAAGGAGCAAGGGTCTCAAGTTGCAGCAAGGGAAATTTAGATTAAGTAACAGGAAAAATTTTCTCACTAAGAGGCTAGTAAAGTACTGGAACAGGCTACCTAGAGAAGTGGTAGAATCTCCATCCTTAAAGATTTTTAGGACCCAGGTCCTTGGCTGGGATGAAATAGTTGGGGACAGTCCTGTTTAAAGCAGGGGTTTGGACTAGATGACCTCCTAAAGTCCCTTCCAACCCTAATTTTGTATAATTCTATGATTCTAAGACTTGTTAATTTGGCCTGAATAAGAATATTTTCACCTATTAAAAAATTAATTCATTTGAAAAAATATGGTGCTGTAAAGGCTCATTTTATCAAAGATTTGGCCACATCCTATCCTCTAATCCTTGCACTATGGTGCAAACTTCAACTACACAACATTAGTCCAGCCTGCCACTAGAAGACGGGATAGTCAAAACTGGGGCTACAAGGGTGCAAAATGACACTTATTTTCAGGTACTTTCTAGAAGGCTTTTTAAAACTTGAAGGTGAAATTAATCATAACTCTAAACAGGTAAAGGACTTCAAGCAAGTTTGGTCATAGAAGCTTCTATGGAATCTTTCTTTGTTGTCTTTGTGTAGAGAGAAACATGAGATTTGTCTCGGGTTGACTTAGATCTAGGCAAAAATCTAAGGACTGATATAACAAGAAGAAAAAAAAAGTTTGTTCGTTCCTAATATTTACTACCTGAAAACATCCAAAGAATACCCAGTATAGCAAGGTTTTTGAGATTAGCTTAGGCAAACAGAGCAACAATGCATTCAATAAGAAGCTATTCATTTGTTTAGTGCTAATATGGAAAAGAGAGCATTTGGTAAAGAGACAGTGGTACAGAAAGACGGTCTTGATGTATTTTATCCTCCTGTAAGAAGAAGAGCGTCCACAGTATTATTACCAAGTAATGCAAACATACCCTGCAGTTGTACTTGCAATGATTTTTTTTTATATAAGCAACCTCTACATATTCTATAAACTGCAGATCTCACTAAAGTAAATACCTCACTTCTTGCTGTACAATTGACATTTATTTGCTCCTATACTAAGAAAAGAGAGAATTCTCCATAGGTAACTGAGCTATAAGTATGTGGGGCACACAGTATATGTCAACTTTTCCAATCCCTGTCAAAAGCAAGATATACAGTAGGCTGGTTGACAATGCTAGCCTGTCATCTTTGTAATAATAATGATGGTTTTACATAGATATTAATGTTTTCAAAATGCTGTACAAAAACTAACCAGTTAACCCAAAATTGCCTATAAAGTCACCTAATGTTACTTGATTCTCTTAGTAATTCTATGTTTACAGCCAATTCATTGAACCATTCTATACGCCCTGTAACACTTTTCTCTACAATTCAATATAAAATCTTGCAGCAGTATTTTTTTAAGGGCAATTAATGTTTTATTATGCATGGATTTGTACTTCTATCATATGTGTTCCAATTTTCTAACTGCAGTTTATGCAAACAGAGAGCCGTGCCTCTCTAAATTCTGTGAAATATAAAAAATGTACAAGGCTTTGTTAAGAGGAATGAAAAGTTACTAGGCTCTATTTCTGTAACAAGAGCAAGTGGAGGGCGAAGACAAAGTAGCCTGACCTTGCTTATTCAAAGCCTCTGTCAAAGCAAAGACTGCAAAAATTAAATTCAAGAATTGGAGTGTTTTTACTATTTGGCACCATTCTGTGGTTATCTACATTTTTTATCACTAAATAAAAAATTTTAGACCCAGATTTTCAAATCTAGGAGGGCCTAGAAAGGCTGCTCCAATGCATTGTAATAACAGCAGACACCAGCATCCCAAGTATCAGCATCCCTGCACTGAAAAATGGTGGCAGGGATGTTTAACTAAAGCTTGTTCAACAACCTTTAGTTACAGTGCCCCAGCCACCATTTTTCAGTGTGGGGGCGCTGATACATGTGACGATCTGGGTGCTTTAATTAGAGCAGCTCTCAGAGCCACTCTAATTAAAGCACACCTACTCCCAACGCAGGTGTATAAACACCCTAAGGACGCATCCAGGTGAGTGTGGTCATGCAGTATGTAGCACCACAAGTACTGCAGTCCCAGGCACATGTGTAGACACTGCCCCCGGAAGCAGCTTACTCTTAATGCAAACTGTGGAGGAGTTTATTGCTGTGCCTTAATTGCACATGTAGATGTACCCACTGTCACCCTATTACAGAAGTTCTTATGCCAGTTCTTATGCCAGCCAGTATGACTTAAGGCAGCCCTGAGTATCTTTTTAGACTGGAAAGCATTATCTCTCATAGATTCAGAACATCAGTCCTTTTTTTAATATTTCAATATCTTAAGGTATGAAAAGAACATTTATAATATGACTGCAATTTGATATTGATGATCACATTTTAGCTATTTGGTAAAATTGGCATGTCTATTAAGAGCATTATAAGACTATTGTCCAAGTTTTCTAAGAGTTTCAAACTGAATTTATTACTAGTTCCCTTGTAAACTTGCCAAAAATTATGCTCTGAATATTGTAGGTACCACAAAATCTGATAAATCTCATTGTCATGTTGTAATACCACTTCTATGATGATAGAGTGGGAACATCTGTGATTATTACATTGTGTTCCTTCTGAAGGCTAATGTTTGGAGGCGCTCTAGGTAACAGTTATGAATGTTGCAGAAGTGCGCCAAATCAGAACAAAAGCTGCACATTTGATTTGTTTGGAGCTACTACCTGGAAACACGATGCTGTAGCACATCTAATGTGACTTTTGTTTGTTAAGACATTGTGGGGAGGGGGGTTCAGGGAGGGAAGGGGTTGGCTTATGAACATTAAAGATGCTTCTATAATAAATACCTCTAGATTAAGAAAGTAAAATATATGTGTGCAACACTGTATTGTAATTAAGGATTGATTAGGTCTTACAAAATGAGGTGAAAGAAGATAAAACATTCACTGTGTGTTTGCCAAAATAATAGAAAAATTACTTGCCCCACGAAAAATTAAACTATAGTCATGTTGCAACTCTTCCCCACCCCCCTTTTAAATCTCAATTCAGATGTGCATTACCATTGGTAAAGGTACTTTAGCTATGACTGAAGTTTGTGCATATGTAGTCTTCTGAATAAGGATGGTCTACTACAATGGTGTCAAGCATACAGCCTGTAGGCTGGTTCTGGCCAGCAAAGCTACTCTTTTTGACCGGCTGGGCTACCAGCAGGCTACTAGAAGTGGAGGGAGTGGCCTAACACAGAATCCGGGGACCTTGGACATGGTGAGCACTGGCAGGAAGGTGAACCTGGGTTGCTTCTCCTGTCTACTTGCTGCAGCCCTATGTCTTCCTCCGCTCACCCCAGCAGTACCCCATGCTGGATCCACCACTGCTGCTGCATGCCCTGGGTTGGATCCAGAACTGTTGCTGCCACATGGCCCATGTGGAGCTGGAGCTGCAGCCATGACCTGCAGTGTACAGTGGCACCTCTAGCACAGGGCACATGGCAAGAGCTACTGCTACTGCCATATGTCCTGTGCTCAGCTGGATCCAGCCAGCAAGGAGCCTCACAGTCTGGATCTAGCCAGAGACACAACGTGAGTTTGACACCTCTGAGCTAATGTGTTTTTAAGTACCTTTTTAGTTCAGAGGAAGAAAAACCTAGAAGCTTAACTTTACTATATCTATTGATTCGGTCAATGGTATGCTAAGTCATTATTAAAGCAATATCCTCAAATGATGCATCAAGAACAGTGCCATTAGCTGTACAGTACCCGTGAGAAAATCTAAAACTAAGGCTATTGTGTACTGAGGTCATTAAGCCCAATGATCATAAGTGTTAGTCTGATGTCTTTGTCCAATTACAGCATTCTAAGTGGAAATCATTCTTTTTGTAATTTCAGTTGCATTATAGGTGAATTTACCTTTGGCTCTAGATTCATTTAATTTACCCCTACATTAAAAAAAGATCTGGGGAAAAACTGTTATCCAGCTCTATAAAAAAACTGAGATCTCAAAAATTTATTTTGCCCCAGATAAGGGGAAAAAAGTCTACCTCAATTTTTTACCACCTCAGAATAAAACAGATTTATCCCAATTAGGACCAGCTCATTTAAAAGATTTTTTGTGGATTATTTTAAGCATTTAATTTTAATGTTTACCTTCTCAATTTTTTTTTCA
The DNA here is from genome assembly GCF_000455745.1 of Alligator sinensis. Lineage (NCBI taxonomy): Eukaryota > Metazoa > Chordata > Crocodylia > Alligatoridae > Alligator > Alligator sinensis. The sequence goes on along the minus strand of NW_005841999.1, from coordinate 1,275,828 downwards.
TTTTCCTACCAATGTATTTAAAGGAAAAAAGAAAATTCAAGCACATTTCTTGCATTTAAAAATATTGACATGGGAGGGATATTTAGACAATTTTGAAGCATCATCCTTTTGCTGTAGTTGTAGGTAAAGAGCTTGAAGCACTCATCTTAGGGGATACCTTGATAACAGTCACCTGTGAATACAGGGGACTGGAGTCCATAGTCCAGGAAGACCTTCCCAGTTCTATGTTTGTGTGCATCTTATTTTGTAAAAAATGATCTTATCCGAAGTAGTTTAGACTTTGACACATTCACATTTTCTGACCATGAAAAAATCCTGAATATCTCCATTTTTTAAAAAAAATTATCCTCTGTTGGTTCTTCTCTATATTTAAAAAAAGTTTTTGTGCATAGCTGTCCACATGGCAATCTATTTCAATGGATTGAGAGAAGTAATTCCTAAATATTAAATATGAAGAATAATTAGGTAACTTGGATATATACTTTGCAATGAACAGTAGTGTATAAATTGTATGTATTACTTTATTTTGTAGCTCTTCTAAATGTGTGACCTATAAGTTGACATAATAACTGTAAGCTTTTTTTTTTTCCTTTGTTGTTTGTAAGGTAATTCTAGCTGATTAGGATGAAAAGGTCATTGTTTGACACCTGAACCATTCAGCAATTTTTATGGGTCACAAGGAAAGGAAAGTATTGTTCCATTGAATAAAATATCCCTACCTGGTCTATGGTTTGGCTTTAATACAGTATGCTTAATTTAATGCCTTTAAACTATCATCTTAATTTGTAGATCAGGTATCTCTAAAACTAAAAAAAACCCATTACCTTTTTCTCCTAATTTTTCATTCCGATCCATCATGAGACAGTATTAAATATAGCAGCTGTCTCAACCAAATCATTTGAATGGATTTCTTAAAACAAACTGAAGCCTTGTGTTTCACATGCAAGCTACTCTGAATCAATACACTTGCCAATTTTGTGGGTATGCATATGCCATCTACACAACCCATTTGTATGCATAGTGAAAAATAGAAAACTTTGCTTTATTAATTCTCAGTGAATAGTAACACAAGTCAGGATGTAGTTATGGAGACTAGTTTGTACATTGGACAAGGTTAGTACAGGGAAACTTTTCTAAGAGCTCCTCCCATGAGTCAGGGCAACTAATTGTCATAGCATGCTACTTGGATCTGTTACTTCATTTTGTACTGAAATCTAGCATCTACCATCATGGTGTTGGCAACATCATTTTCTAAAATAGCACGGATATATTCTTGATCCCAGTGTGCTTCCCCAGACTTCAGTAGAATAACTGAGCCAAACTGTGAAATTCTACATAGGAGACTGTCTGAAGAAATTTGTAAGACTCCAGGGGAGTAAGAATATATTTGCATTTTACTAAAGAAAACTTACTGGCTCTTAGCCAGCCTATTATTTGGACATCTATGTATTCTTTAAAAGTGTGTGTGCGTATTCATGCATCACAGAGGTATATACATGATGGTGATAGATTGGGGTCTCTTCAAGGAGGAACTAATGGTTTTTGCAGGCTGGTCACAGTATAAAGAGCACATTTCACAGATATTTCCTGGAGATGCTCATACATGATATACAACAAGGCAGTGGTGGATTTACGGTTAGTGGGGCCCTGTGACCCAAGCAGGATGTGGGGCCCCACCTCCCACATCACAGCATGTCTGTGGGGTATTTAGTGTAGCACACCAGCCATGGGGAGGGAGGAGTGGTGGCCAGGATTTCTGGCCGGAACAGCTGAAGACGCCCACAGCCTACTGGGTAGGAGGGAGGGCCACAAACCAAATGTGAGAGGCTCTCCAGCAGCAGTGTTAGCAGCAGAGCCCCCTGTTGTTGGGGGCCCCATGCCATCACATGATTTGTTTCACAGTGAATCCGCCACTGCAGCGAGAGTTGCCTATGCCCCAGTGTGGGGAGGAAGGATAAGGGGGCACCATCTTGTGTATAGCTGGAGTCAGGAGAAGTAGCCCTTGGTGAGATGATTTCTGCCCTTTGTGCAACCCCAGCATTTAATGTGTATTGTTTTTTTTTTAAGTTGATTTCACAGACAATCCCATATTTCTCATTTTCCACAAAATTCATGGAATCACCAATTGAGTAGCCCCTTAGTGATAGACATATGAGAAAGAACATTGCATGCAGTTCTGGAATTTATCATATGCTGTAACCACCTTACCTGCCCTCTCCCTATCAATCATATTTCCTTGGGACTTAATCTAATATCCCAGACTTCTTAGCAGCTTCAAACAGCTGCTCTTTTAAGACAACCTAAGAGATAACTTTTCCTTTCTTTCTACAAATGTGAACTTGCTCATGAGGTTAGCACATATTCAAGGTCAAATGTGGGTTTTGCATTGCTACATTTTTCAGGTTTTATAGCTTAAAATTCTTCAGGGCAAGAAACTGCAGATGTTTACCACTGGAAAAGGAGAGTTTTATACTGGGGATACTAGACTAGTGCTTTTAGTATATATGTGTATGTGTGCACATGCAAAAATGGCCACTACAATCCCTAGTCTTATAGGTCAAGGAATAAAAATAAGACAGCTTCCTATAAGATGCCTGAAATAGCATATGCAGAGCATGTGAGAAGATTATATAGATTTGTATTGCAGTTATGGATGTCATCTGGTACTAACTAGATCCACAATAAACCTGCATGAATGGTATGAGTGGTATGCACGTTCAAAATTTCTGTCACTAAAATACACTGTGCCATTTCCACTGGAATAAATATTGAACATATTATGTCATAGTGATAACCATGAGATAAATGTGCCTCTCACTGGTACTCTGCCCTTTCTTATTGTCTGACATGCAAAGTTAGAGTATGTAAAATAGGTACTTTTTATGGTAATAGCTTACAATAAGCAATAGTTATACATTTAATGGGATGGAGGATTCAAACCCTGTGTGGGATAAAGTTGGATTTGTTTTTGCCATCCCATAACAATTTAAGATGTCAAACATTTTTCTCTTCTACATTGGGACAAAACCAAGACCCTCCCATCCCAGAATATCCAATCTTACAGAAGTTAGGCCACACGTGAGAGAGATGAGAGACTGAGGCTCAGATTCTCATTCTGCTTCATTCAGACCAGGAACTTCAACACTTAGTCTTCCCTTTCCCAGGTTAGTGCCCTATAATTTCAAACTGTTGCATATTCTAGCATGGGTGGGCTCATTGCTTTTTGACCAGAAATTCTGTCTTTGTCAAATTGGTACATGTCAACAAAAAAGTTTGTGTTTAGATGAATTGACATTTTTTCTGCTGGAAAATTCCAAGCCGGTTCTCGTACGAATTCATGAGGGGATGTTGCTAAATAGTTGTTTAGATCATAGTTTTACAGTTTATCTCAAGATACATGTTCTAAACACTGTGTGTTAAAAAAATGGCAAACAAATGCTGAATGATTATAATTTTAAAGTCAATAGCTTAGTGGTGCAGAAGATTGGAAAACTATTCACTGGGATCTACCATGTGACAGTATTAACCTACTGGGAAATGCTGAAAGAGAAAGTACAGTAAAAGAAAGCTGCAAGCTTTTCCACAAGCCTAATGAGGAGAAAAAAAGACAGATGGAGTTCACTTGGTTAATTTTCTACTCGACTGCCTGGATGAGAAATAGAGATGTACTGACCTTGTCCTGCTGTATTTCTTTAGAGTTCAAATACTCAGTCTGGTTTGGTTAACCAAGAAGCCTAGGTTGAGTAGTTGCTAACTGAACTGACAGTCCAGCTTCACCCAGAGTTGTTTCTTTTTTTAAAATATTCAAAATGCCAGGATTGTTCTTTGCCTCAAGTGTTTGGCCTCAAATTAGTACTTTCTAGTATCAGGTGGATGTACAGCTTTAAATAAAAAGTGAACAGAATTTAAGTCTTCGCTTAAAACTCAAACTATTTTTTAACTGGTATTAGAAATAGTCTTGTGTGACTGTTTTTCACTTTCATGTTTTACTTAATGATTTTGGGTGAAATAAAAATGCAAATACTAAACTACTAGGATCAAAGCTACTTGAGTGTGAGATTCCCATGGGCAAGTTAGGCTACCATCTCTCTTTAACTTTCATTTTTTCACCTAATCGGAAAAGAGAACCAACCACTTTTTTTTTCAAGATGTTCAGTTGTATTTTTAGATTCATCATATTTTTTCAAACCTACTGAATCCAGTATCAGTCTCTGGATGTTTTAAAATGTTTCCTCTTTTAATATAGATCATTATTGACTTACATGACACTAATTGTAAGAGAGGCAAGGATTTTTGTAGGTGGTATCTTTTATTGCACCACGTGTTGAACTGGAAGATGAATAGAAAAGCCATACAAATAGTGGTGATGATGATGTATTTCATGGGTACAATTACACCTTACAGGATGTATCTTAAGTTATAAGATTCCTTTTTTGCTTCATGAGCCAAATAATGGTGCCCTCTGTATCAAACCATTAATCTAATGTATCTAATCATTAAAACCTTTAAAACTCCAGTCTTTAAAAGCTTGAATGATGAAATGATGTTGTCATTATTATTGTTTAATACAAGAAACACGTCTTACTCACTTGACTTTAAACAGCAGGTGGGAGAATTTAAGATATTGAGCCTTAGGTATTGAGTGGTGATCTGACATAATATTTCCTGCCAGCTTTTAGGAGGAAATAAGGAATATTCTGCCTGTTGCCCACTTCTTTTTGGGTGTTTGGTAGGTTCTAGTAGTATCAGTTCACTGACCTCTGTACTCTCACAGCCAAGTAGGTCCAGCAAACAGGGACTAGGCAAAGGATTATTCTCATCACCCCTCCACTCAAATTACCTAAACCATAAACTCACTAGTGTTACATGTAATGCCCCAAATTATCACATGTGGCTTTAGTCTGTGGTGTGAATCATTAGCTTATTGCACTTATTTTAGCCAAAGTGTTATTCCTCTGAGCTTTTTTACATCTTGGATTTGTTAAAGTGTTGGATGGTGCCTGATTCCAGCTGCTACTACTCACTTTCACAACTTGTTTATTTTCTTCTATACTTTCCTGTTTGGATTTCTTATCCACCTCTTGGAGTAAACAGGACACGTCTCTGTATCTTGGCCACCCATGATGATACTCTTAGTCTTGACCTCTGGATGAAATTGGCCCAAATGCTACACACTATTTCTGTACTGACTTCACAGGCAGTTGTTTATACTCTTCTTAGGGAAAAAAAACTAGGAGCATATCATATTGATCAGTAGCATAACATTCATTCATTTTACTTCGACATGTTCCTCCTTTATTCTTGTTTTTCTTCCAGCTAAGTTCCTGATAAATGAATCATTGCAGAATTTTACCAACTTCATGAGTAATGGCAATTAAAAAATAATATGCTGGAAAAGCAGAAATTCAGCTTCTTTCAGAAGCAACAGACTGCTACTTCCATCAGTGCTCAGCGTTGCACCATTGCTGCCATTCACATGACAATATTATATTTTAAAAGACCAGAGATTTTAGGAGAGTGTGATCAATGCCAGTATCTTAGTGCTGTTCTTTACATATAGGATAATGAAGTGTGAGGTCTTTGAGAGTATTTGGGGCATAGGCTTGAAACTCTGGTATGACATGGCTATTTGCAGATTCTTTGAACTTAGGTCACAACAAAGCTTTTGGTTTCATTCTTCATTGTGAAAAAAAATTGAGTGATTTGAAATAGGACTTTTGCCAGAAAAATAAGCAATTTTAGATTTGTTAACAATGTAACATAAATATTTGTAGATGCTAAAGAAGTAAAGTATATTGCTTCCCAGATATGGCACACAAGGAAGTTTTAATAAATTCATAGCTTGCTATTTATAGCAAATGAAAACTTGTAAACACTGCACAGTGAAACAGTAAAAAGAAAAATTAAAATATTCCAAAATCCAAGATATTTCAAAGCTTCTGCTTATTTAAGTTATGCTTCTTTGTATTCAAATAGGCAGGCATACTGGGTACACTTCAGCACATCTATAAAGAAAACACTGTGAGAGTTCCATTAAATGTCATGTGAATTCTGTCTTTTCTAAGAACTAACAGTCAACCTTAATGGAAAGCCATTGTGTCCAAGTCAAAGGTATTTTACAGTCTCCTGGGAGCATCCTTAAATAACCATTTCTGCAGCTGAAACATGTAACTAGTATTGCTCTGCAAAATGTTTCCAATATAGGCTAAAACCCAATATAAAGTGCCTGGTTTCAAGCTCCATTAGAAAGCCTGTACTAGGAGTGCTTAAAGCCCCAGTTCGCAGGCCAGATCTAAACCCCAGCACCGTGTAGTCCAGCCTGCAGTGCTCCCCACAGATCCTGTGTGGAGACCCACAGGCCATGGTCCTGTGTGGTAGATCAGATGTGCAAGGCAACACAGCCTGATCCCAGTGCATGGGGCCAGTGCAGGGCCCTGGAGTCAGATCCCAGCTGGGAGGGTCAGCACCGAGCCTAATTCTGGCCAGGCAGGAGTGGCACAAAGCCCCGTACCACCTCCACCTAGCTGGAATCAGGCTCTGGGGCCCCATAAAAAGTGGAAACAGGGAGAGATCACCAAAGACGAATATACCTCCTCTGCTCGCGCTTGTAGGGAGGCAGTTAGATGGGCCAAAGCTACCATGGAGCTGAGGATGGCATCCCAAGTAAAGGACAACAAGAAATTGTTTTTTAGATACATAGGGAGTAAAAGGAAGGCCCAGGAAGGAATAGGACCCCTGCTAAATGGGCAGAAACAATTGGTGACAGACAGGGGGGACAAGGCTGAACTCCTCAATGAGTTCTTTGCCTCAGTGTTCCTAAGCGAGGGGTACGACAAGTCTCCCACTGGGGTTGTAGAGAGGCAGCAGCAAGGCGCCAGACTTCCATGCGTAGACCCTGAGATGGTGCAGAGTCACTTGGAGGAATTGGATGCCTTTAAGTCGGCAGGCCCGGATGAGCTCCATCCGAGGGTGCTGAAGGCACTGGCCGACATCATTGCAGAGACACTGGCGGAAATATTTGAACGCTCGTGGCACGCGGGCCAAGTCCCGGAGGACTGGAAAAGGGCCAATGTGGTCCCCATTTTCAAGAAGGGGAGGAAGGAGGACCCGGGCAACTATAGGCCAGTCAGTCTCACCTCCATCCTTGGCAAAGTCTTTCAAAA
>NW_005841999.1:1233638-1267563 GCF_000455745.1 Alligator sinensis | reverse complement strand
CTTTCCTGCCTATGCAGGGGGTCGGACTCGATGATCTATTGAGGTCCCTTCCAACCCTAACATCTATGAATCTATGAATCATTCTACCCCCAGCCAGCCTTCACATGCTGGGATCAGATCTAAGGGCCCTGCACTGCCCCTACCCCTCTGGGATTTGGCTTCAGCTGGGTGGAGGTGGCATAGGGCTCCATGGTCCAATTCCAGCATACAGGGGTAGAGTGGAGCTGAATTCATCCCATGCACCTGCCCTGTGCCCTTCATCTGCCCAGTGGGGCCAAAAATGTGAGCACCACTGGTCTATACTTAACTACTGTACTATATGACACGTCTTACTTTTTATAAACTATTTCTTATTCTTTGTTTGGACTGGCAGGCCATCATCACATAAGTTTGGTAACAAAATTCCCCAGAAAATTAATAGGAAGCTTTGAATAGGTAAGTCACATCAACTTCCTATTTTCTGAAATGTATGACAACCTCTACAAAATATTTCTATTGAGATTTGGGTTGCAATAGCACTGAAGGGCTAACTACAACAGGGCATGGATGTGCTAAGAGCATTACGGGCATGTAGGAAAAAAATGGTATTTTACCACACCTAGAAAAAGTGGTTTGATTTTAATGTCAAAGGAAAGACATAGGCTTAGCACATTGTACTGCTATCATAATTGGGGCAAGTATGTAGTCAGACAGTATACTATATATTGTCATTGTCTGTCTTAGTTCAGACTACAAAAATCATTTTAGTAGTAGAGGAGGAAAAGAGATCTAGCCAAAACCATTACAATAAAATCTAGACTTTTTTCAGATTTACTGTAGATTTCCTTTTTCTTATTTCTTCTTCTCACTGGTTTCAAATTTTCAACTTGTTCATTCAATTTTTCTTGAATCAGTGTGTTGCCTGCCAAATGCTGTAAGCACTGTAGTAGGTTTTATAGAATAGAAAAATCCAGTCAGACTCGCATCCCAAGCTTGAATGTGATGTTCTAGGTGCTAGGTAGAGAGATTCAAAAGGCCCAAGGTGGAAGCAATCTAAGTTATACAGTTTTCTGCAAGTGACATAGTTTAGATAAGTAGCGAACAGAACATACATTCTCCCTTGCAAAGCGGGGCAAATCTTAGACTGGTTTCCACCATTTTTATAACAGCCTGTGCACTGAACTTCTGTTACGTTACAGGTATAGAACAGTTTTGTATTCTGAACTTCGGTTCTGTTGTGGGCATTAAACTGCAATGTCTGTAAGTGTCCATAGTGTCAATTCTTTTTATTATGGTAGGGGCTAAAACAAGTGTAATAATGTATGTTTATTTGGTAGGAAGGAGAGGTTTTTGCTAACCTCTTTAAAGTATGTGTTAAAACTGCTGGTGTTTTTCTTTTGCCTGCAATGTTTTCCTGCAACCTCTAGCCACTAAGACTTCTACACATACATCTGTTTTCCTCACTTCCATCTTATAGCAGCAAAAGAAAAGAAGTGAAAGAAGGAAACTCCTCCTGGGCACCATGTTCCCTTAGGGTATACAGCCCCCGACCTCTCCAAGTGTTAACTCATCCTGGGATATGAAGGGAGGGGAGGGGAGGGAGTGTTGAGAGAAGTAATAGAGAGAAAGGGTTGCAAACAGGCATGAGTTCTGGGAGTGAGAAAGCAACTGAAAAAAAACTGAAGGTTGAAGTGAAACATGAAGGAGACCAGGAGAGAAGGGGAATGAGATGGACAGCCAGAACATGGAAGAAAGAGGGAGAAAAATTTAACGGAAGGACATAATTTAATGAAATGAAACAAAATTCACAGAAATACCTTGACACGTTTTGGGGAAAGAGTGTGGCTATGGAATTGTTTTTTTACTTCATTTCACCCCTCTGCCTATGTGTTTCTATTTCCAGTAAAAACTTCCAATTGTAGAAATGCAGATGAGTGCTTAGGGATGATGAGAAAATGTAGGCAGTCTGTAAATAAGGAATCTGATATTCCACAGGATAAGATGACTGGGAAGGGGGCAGGATTCCTTTTGTGTGTGTGCTAGAGGACTTCTCCATGTAAAGTCTAATTTTAGGATTTTCGTACAGAAGAGGACTGGGCCCTGAAGGGGATTGTGTTCTACAGACTACTAACACAAAGGTGGCAACATGAAGATTGAATAATAATGAAGGTTGAAGATAGAATAACAAAGTCAGGGAATGATGCATGAAAAAGAATTGACTGAGGAAATTTAAAAACAATAACCTAATATTACTGGGACTTCAGAAAAGAAGCATAAATCACAGAAGTCATTCTGTAGAATGAAGGGAAAGATGAGAGAGAACAAAACTGGGCAAAAACAGTAAGTTCATTTTTATTTTATTGTATGTAAAATTTGGTGCCAAATAGCAACAATAAAATCCAGAATGTTTAAGTACAGTGTACAAATTCAAGAGAAGCGGGACATATGAGGCGACATTTGGCCTGTTGGTTTTTTTTCCCTGTACTGTTTCACAGTCCTTGAAAAGCCCTAACCATGACTTCTATGAATATTTTTAGGTTTTTTTTATTATACATGGTATTGCATTTAATTACTGCAGTGAAATCAGATGCACGTCTACTTTCTGACAAAAGCAAAGGTTAGTTACGCTATTAGACATTTGTTTTAAAGGAATCTTTGCTAACTTATAGCCACATTGTCGCCCCATTTAGCAGTCTACTTTCCTGTCTGCAAGCATGTTCATTTCATGTTTGAATGGAAATGTATCAACCAGTGAATAGACTAATAGCTCCCTTAAACCTAAATTTAGGGGTTTGCTACAAGCTCTGTTTATTGGGTAGTACAAGAAGCAGATTTTGTCAGTGCAGCCTGCCTTTCAGCTCTGCTCCTGCTCCAAGGGTGATGTACTCTGTGCCTGTCTTACTCTCATTACAGTGAACATCTCCAGGGCATTGGCACAGGCTCATTGCACAGAGCATTAGATAGGAGAAAGAAATTAAGACTTCTTTATTCATGAACCCATCCACCATGGGTTCTGAGCAATGTTGGAACTGAAATGGGGGTGGGAGGGTGAACTCATTTAATTGTATCCTTTTCAACAAAACAGTTAAGTCATCATGATGTAAATCAGTTCCTGAGAGGTTAGTTTTCATTTTGTTTTGCTTAACACTAATCTAGGTCTATCTGTATATTTGTAAAGTGGTATATTTCGTTTGGAAAACCTAGATGTGGGAAAAAATGATTTTAATGGTTCAGGTGACAGGCTGAAAATAATTACTTTGGTTATAAGGACAATTTCAGGTTTTGTCACCAAATGGAAGGTTCCAACATGTCCTTTTATTCAACACAAAACATTTCATTTTACTCTAAAAATGAAATAAATGAAAGACTAACATCACAAAACTAGTGTTAGGTTCACTTTCCTCCTCTGTTTGAAAAGATTTCAGTCTAGGTATCCCATTTCCCTAACAGAGCTAGAGGGGAGCTTTGAACCTCTCCTATACATGGTGTTCTGATTTGTTTAAATAGTCAGGAGCTCCTTGATATTGAATACATAAAGTGAGATAGCCTAAGCACCAGGTTCTAAGTATCTTATTCGAAGGAGAACAGGTTTGACAGGGGTCATCAAAGGAGGCCTACATGAGTGCCCTATGTTAGACAACTTGAATCTCGCCCCATAAAACGAGTAGAGGCTCACTCTATCTGAATCAAGCTAGAAATTGTTGAACTAGTGTCTCCCACCTTTCAAGAAAGTAGCCTAGCCACTGTGGACCTTCCTAAATCATTTCTAATAGAGTGTTTCCATTTTTGTACCAAATACTTAAACGGTAATTGAAACAGTGAGAGAGACTGTCATGGTGATTATGACACGAATCTGAGATAGGACACAAGGATTTACGCTTTAGTGAATATATTATATTCAATATTAATATAATGCTGGGGACTTGATTCTCATGGCAATACCAGCGCCATTCCAAAGGCCTGGCAGATTGTGGATCCAGAGGCCGTGGGGAACTGGACTGTTAATGGAAACATCTACCTACCATGAAAATCTTAGTAGTTAAAATCATTAGCAACACTGTACAGAAAGGCGAAGTTGAAGCAAAAGTAAGGAGTTTCTTCTCTACTATAGACTTTTTTTTTCCTCGCTAGGCTCATAACACCTGGTTACAAAGAATTTAATATCATTTTAACATTTCACATCTGTAAATGGCAAACAGAGTAGCTTTGTCAGGAAGAGTGTAGTACAGTGGCACCTTTCTTCAGGTTGTTGGGGCTTGAAGTCCATTACAAAGCAGAAAGCACCTACTACTTCTCCATTCTGCTCTGATCTGCTCAGGCATATTATCCTGGTTCCTATTACCTCCCCAGGTTCAGCCAGGTCAGAAGGGGAAGCAGAAAGGATGAAGTATGATGCATAATTTAGTGCTGCAATGTTTGAGGTCACCCCAAAATTACAACCCCATTGATATCAGGCAGGCCACAAAGGAGGGAAACTGAATTGAATTGTCCCATTAGGCCATTTGGGAAAACTGCAGTAATTGGTTCTAAAGCAGGTTATCTACAAAGAGATGATATAAAATAAAATAAGTTCACTAGAAAATCTGAATTAAAATAAGAACAGCCTGAGACAAACTCCTAAAGGCCAGAAAACTCTCAGGTAAGGATTGAAATGCTGCTATCTAACTGCTACAGAGTGCCACCTTAACTTTATCCTCCTGATCCTCATTGCAACAAGGTATTAAAGGTTTAATCCCGAGCTGTGACTTTCATTACTTTTGAGGGTTTGTCTCAGACTATTAACATCATTTTAGTGTAGTGCTGCTTATGTAAATTATAGAAAAAGTGGAACATGCAGTTACTATATAATTATTCCTCCATACTCACAATGAAAGCACAATTGAACATATGGTAGACATGGTTAACTGTACTTTATGCTAATCTCTGCATACTATTTAGCTCACCTAATTAACTATACGCAGTATACTAGACACTACCTTCCAGCAGAAAACTAGGAAGAATTTTGCTGTATAAAGCTTTAAATACTTACTAGAAGAAGAAAAGCAAAAAATAAGCTTAGTGTTATTACATCTCTCTCTACCTTTCCCCTCATTTCAGTGGGCTTTTTTTTAGGCGGGGGGGGCAGGTTAGGGGGGCAGAGTTCTTTTCTTTTCTTTTGTTTCATCCACCTTTTTTTCTGCAGTAACCTAGAAAGTAAGATCTTTGGAGCATGATCTGACCTTTTAATAAGTACAGTGCTGCCAGCTCACCTAGCTCAAATTTTGAGATCTTAAATGTTATACTTACCAGAAGCTCACATTTTCATATCATAAGGGAATCAAAATCAATTTTAAGTGATAGATATCTGATTAGAACCTTTGGATACCATGTATATGCAAAAACCTCCTTGTAAATATGCAAGCGTCTACAGACCTATTGAATATTTGTGCAAAACAATTGTTTGATGATGGTTTCTAAATGATGAATACATTTGAGAAAATTGTAAGCTGTTTATGAAGTATCTTAGTATAGGTTTTATTTTTTCTATTTTTTTCTTAAAAGAAGAATGCTGATTTGTTCCTTAGCTCTAGTAGACAATAACAAGTCAGAAGTTGCCAATAGATACCAAATACCTTATTATTTTCCCTGGATGTATAGAAAAACTAAGAAAAGGTACCTATTTGTATGCTTTCAATGCTTTCAATATGCTTAATGCTTCAGAAGTAATAACCAAACACTGATCACACCCACAACAAATTAGACCATCTGGAAGATTAAATACCCATCCATTATTTCCCTAGTCTCCAAATGTGTGAGGGGGAAAAAATGGGCCGGCTGTAACAGACAAAGATAGAAAGCAAATTCCACAAACCAGGGAACCTTACAGAGAATGCCAAGCAAGCAGCCCTTTCTCCTCTAAACCAAGAGAGCCTCAGCTAGAGCTGATTTTCTGATCTAGACTTTGGCACTGTTCCATGAGTAGGTGCAAGTTGCCACTACCGGATATTCTGGTCAACCTGACCACCTGCAGTGCGAATAATACCAAAAACATAGATGTATACCATCACATGAAAGAACCACACTGATGTTTATAACTTTCCTTGGTTACTTCTTCCTGAATACTTCATTATTCACTGAGAGAACATACAGGCATTACATTTAGAGAAACCTAACCAGGGTAGATCAATCTAAATGCCCAATTATGCAGATGTTCAGGGGGCTTAAATCACTAAAAAAATGGAGTTATCTGAGTTAGCTCACCTGAGGAACTGCACTAATTTAAAATGAGATTGAGTTTACCCAATCTAGGAAAGAGATAACCCTGGGGTGGGCAAAATATGGTTCATGGGCTGGATCCAGCCCACCAAGGGACTTTATCTGGCCCATAGTAGGTCCCTCAGCCCTGCCAGACCCAGCCCAGGCATAGGGGTCAGCCTGGGCCATGGCATATGCAGCCAGTTTCACCACCCCCAGGTATGCAGCAGGGCTGGGATGGTGTGCCAGCCGGACTCGGCTCCCTAGCTGCTGCTGCTGCTGCTGGACCGGCCGGACTCAGCTCCCCAGCTGCTGCTGCTGCTGTACCTGGCCCCCTGCCACCCTAGATTGTCCTCCCCACACCCAATGCCAGAGGGCCTGGACAGAGTGGATGGGCATGGTCTCCATGGACCCATGTGGGGACAGTGCTCAGTTGTGGGGAGGAGATGGGGCACAGGAGTGGGAACCAGTGTCTGGGAGCTAGATCACTGGGGCTGTGGTGAGGTGGAGCCAGGATTATGAAGTAGGATTGAGGGGCAGGGACAGCATGGTGCTGGGCCCCAGGGCAGACCCACTTAGGGAGTTTTGGTGAGCTGTTGGGGCTCAGGGGAAGAGGGTGCTGACCTAGCTCATGACAGCTCACCAAATCTCCCTAGGTGGCCCTCCAGCCCAGATAATTGCCCACCCTGGGTTAACCCACTGTCATGAATGCCTGCCTGCATTTCCACCCCACCCGCTGACTCTAACCAGGCTATTTTTAGCCCATTGATGCAGTGCCTGCCTCCCCCAATCTGCCAGCCCCGTCCAATCCTGCCTGCCTCTTCCATCACCCCCATTTTTTTCCAGTTACTTCCCTGCATGACTTCCAGAAATGGTGAATGCCTGCACATGCTGCTCCTAGTCTCCATTTAGCCAAGTTAAAGTAAGCTGGGTGAATGTAGACCAGGTGTGGCAAAGGGCTGTACACGCCCTGAATGACTGTACTTCCTCCCATCAGTTTGCTAACCCAGTCTCAGACAGACCGACAGACCAGATTACCAACATTATTTCCTACAGTAGGAGTAGATAAAATCTGCAGTACCTTAGGGCACCTATACATGAGTGTAGAGGCTGCTCCAACATGCTGGAATTCCAGCACGTTGAAGCAGACTCGATTAAACGAGTCTCCTGGAGCATGACAATTACTGCACTCTAGCAGCCTTCTGTGTCTTGTGTATCAGCATCTCCGTGCTTAAAAATGGCAGTGGGGGCCTTTGAACTTAAGCTTGTCAAAGGAGCTTTAGTTCAAAGGACCCCCACCGCCATTTTTAAGCACCAGGACACTGATACATGAGACACGGCGGTGCGTTAATGACAGCAGCTCTCGCAGTCAGTCTAACTAAAGTGCCTCCCCCCCTCTACCCCCAAAGCACATGTAAAAGTACCTTTAGATACCAGTATTTGGTAACTATTGACAATTGTGGGGGTGGAGGGTTAAGGGTAATTGCAATTTCGGGAAAATCTAATGCCTACCGGTGTTTACCCGCATTTCACAATAATCTGCTTTATTAACAGAGTAACAAAGAACTGTTCAAAATATATTGTGATTGTGTAATATCCCAGATAATCCCAGGTAACCAGTAATTTAACTAACATCTTTTTTTTTGCCTCATTGCTCGAGTGCTGAGTACACTTGCTCCTTCATGCACTTGATGCCACTACTGTAGAGGCCTATTGCTTAATTAAATATCTCTTCCTTCTTGTCTTAATGTTTTATCTGGGCCACAAAAAGGCAGTCAACTGCTGTTCTCTGATCCACATTTATCCTTCTCATTTACAATCTGAGAAAGAATGAACACACTGGATACCTCCTAGTGTGTGGCTGACAACTGAAGATGAGCAAAAACTAATACTTTGTTATTATCTGGCCTAGAGAGAAGTTTGGGGGATAACCAGTTATTGACCTATCCAAGTAAACATATTTAAGAATTCAGTGGTTGTGGGCAGCTTAGACAAGCCACAGCATGATCCCTTCAGAAAACATTCAAATGCTTGTACTTAAAGTTTAAATGCATCACTGAAACCATTTTTTTTCCAATTTGTCTTACGTTGCACTAGATTGTTTATGTGAAGGCTCTGCTGTGTTGTATGTATATTCTAAACCCACGTACTATTTAAACATTACCCACTGCAAAAAAAATGCACAGACAAATTAGTACCTCTCACCCCATCACTCCCCTAAACTTGAGGAGAGACTGCTGCCATGTTATCCATTACAGTGGTGAGGAAATTACAGCTTGCTTTGAAGTAAAATAGTGGCAGACCCCATCCTCCTTTTTTTTCTTCTGAAGGAGCAAGTGCCTCAGATTAACTCATTTTAATTAGAATTCAGTTTAATTGACTAAGGACAGGATTAAAGCACATTTTGACAAAGATTTTTTCTTCGTCTTTGTAAATTGCTTACTCTTTGTCATGGGGCGTTCTGTTTTACATGTGGATAGAGAAAAGGGGATTGTTTTCCTACATGAGCAACAGGAACAGCTGTGCTTTTCAAGGTTGCTGCTCCCCTAAACTCTTCAAAATAAAAAAAAAGTTGAAAATTCATACAAATCTCATTAACTGGAAGCATGCTTACTTTAAATAAACTTTCATCTGCTACCTGAACATCTGAAGTTGTTCTATACCCTTCCATTTTGCTTGTTAATGGGTACCTAATCTGAGGGATCTTATTCTTTCTTTTAAAATATTGCACTTGCTTTATTTAGGTATCTTCTTCAGGAAAATCAACAGTCAGTGAAATCTTTTAAGTGTGATTATATTGTTTTGTTTTTCTCTGAAGTTTTTTTTAATCACCCTGTTTATTTTATGTCAGCAACACAGTAGTGTATCATTCTTACTTAATGTTTGCAAGCTTAAGCACGTGTCACAAATCCTGACAGTAAATAATTAAGGTATTTAAATAAATGTGTGTATGTATGGTAGTTCTGTGGTTATACATATTTGTAGAGCAAGATCTTATACTGATCTATAATTATAACTGCCACTAACTAGCATGAGCCTTACTGAGTCAGATTAATTTACACATTAAGCAGCCATCTGTAGAAATGTTCATAGTACCTTGTTTGCAATGCCAGGGCTCACATGGGTATTTTAAAAAATACCTTGGCCTCTAGGGATTTTTAATACTGCAGTTGGATACATTTACTATGAACACATTATTCCAGATGCTGACATTTTCCTTCCTTGTCACAGTTTTAGCTAATGATCTAGAGAGGTTTTATAATATTTGTATAGATAATGATATAGTAATTGATAAACTTATAACATTATTTTTTTTTAATTTAAAAAGAAGTCTTTGGCTCTGTGTTAAACACCTCAGCAATGCTTATGAACAGATTTGCCATCATCTGCAGTCATAAAAGATAAAAGCCTTGACATATTCTGGCTACAGTAAAAAACATTGGAAGCGGGTTGATGTTAATTTTCTCCAAAAAGAACTATAATTGCAATGTACCATGTCAGATTGTTCTCATGAACCAGTGGTTGGTGGGTTAGAACAACCCATGTGCTCCCAAGGGGGAGCCAACAAAGCTGACTTTCTCTAATTTTTTCAGGTGGTTCAAAAGAACTGATTTCAAATAATGATTGCTCTCCTAGTTAAGCAAGATTAACATTGTTTTTTCTAGTGTCTTTTAGTTGCCTGATTTGTTGTTTTATGTGTATATGGTCGGACTGATGAGCAGATGGGAGTCAAGTCCCAGGTTCCATTCTTGGAGCTGCCACTGATGTGCTATGTGACTGAGCCAAGCCACTTCGTTTGTGCCATTGTTCCCCCTGCCCCCCACCAGCTTTTCCCCATGATGTCTATTTAGACTTTTAGGATAGATG
Organism: Alligator sinensis; assembly: GCF_000455745.1. Classification (NCBI taxonomy): domain Eukaryota; kingdom Metazoa; phylum Chordata; order Crocodylia; family Alligatoridae; genus Alligator; species Alligator sinensis. Next base: position 1,257,483 of record NW_005841999.1, on the reverse strand, counting down.
TATGCATTCATAAGATCTGATCTGCAATCACATGGCTTACTTTAAGCCACATGATCATAGGGCAGGTCCTGCTTCTCTGCACATTCACCAGTGCCAGAAAATGTACTCGGAACTCAATCTAAATTAAAGTCAGGTGAAAACTGCACAGGATCAAAGGGCCTAGCAGGTTTGGAGGAGTGGGGGAATCTGAGGTCCTGGTGGGTCTGTGGGAGGCGTGGGATATCCAGGGAGGGAGGTTGTCCAGGGAGAGTGGGTCAAGGGGCTACACCCTGAAAATGTACAGATGTTTGTTAGATTGAGCTAACCCATTCACAGTCTACTTTAGTTCACCTTGGCAGCCAATTTTAGCCAGGTCTAACCTACCCAAAAATCTGTACAGATTGGCACTTAGATCAACCAGGCCCTAGTTAGTAGATTGATTTAAGTCTGCGCATACCCTTAGTATGTCTGCACATACCCTTAGTTCTTCAAGATGGCATTCTTTTATTATCTGTTGGTGCAATGCCTATGATAATGAGTCCTTAATCCTAATAGGTCGTCTCAGGCATTTTTATAATAAAAACTGGATTAGGGAAGGGGAGAAGGAGAGGACAAGGGCGACAGACTTGACTGCAACAGTAAAAGCATGATCACCTTCCAAACAGGACACAAAAGTAGGACCTCTACTGCATGGCTAGTGTTAATGTGTATACACAATAGGCCTATTCATGACAGGAGAATGAAGGAAATCTTAAGTATATCTGGAATGGATCCAAGAACATGTCACTTTCTATTTTTAAAACCTCTCTTTAAGCAGTGATTTCAGGTACATCTATGATATATATTTGTAGCAGCATTAAAAACGGACCCACCTGAAGGGACAGGAAGGGCTGCTCTGGTTTGCTCTGTCAATGAGAAGGCACCTGGGGAGAGGCAGGCTGAGTGTGCTGGGAGGGAGCACTGGGCAAGAGGGGGCAGGGGACTGCTCCAGCCCACAAGAAGCCCCAGGGGTAGGCAGGGCTTTCAGAGGGATTGCATTTGCCAGGTGCTGTGAGGCTGTACTGGACAGGGGAACTGCTCCAGCCTGCAGCCCAGACACTGCTCCCTGTTGTGCCAGGGGGATGAGTAACCAGCACTTGTATTATTTCTATAGTTAGATTTAAGACTTATTTGGAATATTCTAGCAGTAGTGCTGCAAATGTGATAATTACATTTCTAATAGCAATGACAATAGCTCTGCCAATAATGACAATAATACAAGTGCAGGAATAAGCTGTCTTGCAGGTATCACAGGGGAGGAGCCAGCACCTGCTGCACTGAGCTGGTGAGAGGGACGCCAGCAGCAGGGACCCACCCATGGCTCCTGTGCCAGGGACACAGAAGCAGTCCTGCTCCTTGAGATACCAAGCGAGGGGCAGTGTACACAGGATTCTCATAGCTACCCTGGATCACACAAGTTATAGACTGTGTGTAAATATGTTCTAGATAGTTTATTAGTTGGTGTATCAATTTATTTATTTGTTGGTTCCTTATTTATCATGGGTAAATTGTATACCATCCCCTGGTGTGAGGTGTATTAACCCTTAAGCCACCATTGCCGGGTTATGTTTGTGTAACATTATTGCTTCTATTGTATTAGTTATATATTATATTGTAAATAATTAAATTCTGCAAATAGTTTTATAATGGTCTGCAAGATTGCTTTGATTGTTAGGAGAGGCTCTCCACTCGGGGACCCTGCAGCAGCTACCCAAAGAGCTGAGCAGGACCACCGGCTACCCGGTACTCCAGGATCCCACTATTCGGGTGAGGGCACCGGTAGTGTCACACCCAGCGTTATGTATTCAAGAGGTTCTAAGTCAGTGTAGAATTTAAATGAGCTTGCTGATCTTCTGTTTTAAGATTACTTGTTTAAATTGTAGCCTGTGTTCCTTCAAATTATTTGGATAAAAGTATGAATAATAAACCTGTTGGAAGAAATCAGTCACAATTTGTGCATAGCAGCAAAAGGGCTAAATTCATGATGGAACTTACTCCCAGGGAATAATTGATTATCTCTTGTTAGTAGTTCCCCACAACTTCAGTTGCCACCAAGCCCAGGTAATCAGGCCTCAGGCAGCTCACTGCATTGATTTCATTGTTCTGGTCTAATGCTTTTTTTGTTGTTTACCATACTACTGCAACCTTTTCTTTCTCTTGTGTAACATGGAGAAGGATCCCTCTCTCCCTAATCCCGTGTTATTTTTTTTCAGTCTCATCAATTCCAACCATTCAAAATCATGACTTAATTTGCAAAACTGTGATATCCAAATAAAATTTATGAGTTTTTAATAAATACATGGGGGGAGGGGTGTTCTAGTATCAGAAATAACATAATCTCTGCTCTATAGAAACTCTGAGATTTGAGGATGACTGATGGTATGCCACCTTGTAGGAAAGAGACCAAAGAGTTGAAGAAGACAAGATTGAGACCAGAGAGAGAGAATAGCAGCTGAAAAAAAACATCCTTTTCACTATGATGTTTGCTGAAGAATTCTTCCCAAGTCTTAATTGTAATGAAGGACTTTTCAAAAGTCTGTTTGAAATTCTTGAAGAACCACACTAGATTTTATTTGCTATCTTAAGCATGTTCTCCTGCAGAAGAACTTGCTATACTCAGCATGAGATTCTCTGTTTAAGACTGAATAACACATTTGTGGGACTTTCTTCATCTTTGGGACTCAAAATAGCATTCTGTACAGAGATATACTATCTTGGTTAATGTCTGGGAAATTTGGTCATCTTACACTTTCCTTGTGTATATTGTGTTTGTTTTGTGGTGATTTTGATATACAGTATTCTTGCAAAAGCTTTGCTAAAGCCAGTGTGGCCCATCAGGCTAATGTGTTTAAGGCAGTCCAATTTGTAGACCTGACAGCACAGGACAGAGTCATTAGCACCATGTCTGACCACTTTCGACTCACCAGCCCTAATGACCAGGTATCCATTTACAACCTGGAGTGGCTTTTCATGGAAGTTTGGAACAAGGCTCTGGTTTATGCCTTAGGTTCCACAGAAAATATCTTCGTATCTCTCTCACCACGCTCCAGACTTACCGTGCTACCATGTAAAATCCTATTTCCAAAAGACATTAATGAGCTTCATATTAAATATGATTCTGACTCAGAAAAAGAGATGGGCTAAACAAAGCAGCTAAAAGTTACTCAATTTACATTTATAGTTTAGCAAGGAAACAAATGGAGACAAGATAAATCTGAAATATAAAGTACTTCTACTAATGTCTTTGAAGACTAACTTCTCTCTAAATGTCTCCCTGTGAAATGCTCCCTTCCAGAAGGATTTTTGATTAAATGTCATATGATAGTTGCTTTTCTAAAAGGACTGAGGGTAGGACAAGGGTACTGGTAAATAAGTGGAAAATAGTCATTGTGAAAGAAGTTCTCCCATGGTTGCATGAGCAAATGACTCACAAATCACGGCTTTGATCCTGCAGTCACAGAAGTAGATACTGATTACTGAATGTATCATCAGGCCTTATTAAATATTCATCTGCCATCTTGAGCACCTCCACCTTGCTCTTTATATCAACAGTAATTGTGGCTACTCAGCACCTCTTAAAATCAGGCCAATTGTAAATACACTATGACTTAGTCAGAGCATACATTTTATGAGGGTTTTCTTAAATGGCTAGTACAATAGCTCCATTTCTAGATTTTGTTTTGAAAATCTAAAGTTTAAACTGAATTTATATGCTTCTCTCATATGAATATCTTAAGCATGTTCTGGTTTCACTTGTTTAGATGTTTCTGTTTTTCTAGGATTAGCATATATAGCACCTACTTTAAAACTTTAAAATGAATGGACAAGAGACCTTTTAATTCTTTGCTTCATGGGTCACAATAAAGCCACATAGAGACATTCAGTTCGAGTCGCTGCCCTCTCAGGAGAAACCATGAGTGCTCAGGATTTTTCTCTTAAAACAAAAATAACCTGGGAACAGCAAGGGTTAAATTGCTCCCAAAAGAGTTTTCCTGGGACAGAGAGTGTCTGTCCACATTCCCTTCTGAGGGAAGCCACAGCACAGTCCTCCAGCATCCCAGGGTGTTTCACTTCCCCCTTAGTCATATGGTGCTGGAGTCTGCTACTTCAGACAAGCAGGAAGGAGAACATGCCCCTTTCACAATCCCACATTGTGCTGCAGGGAGACACAGGCAGATTCTGAGCAGTTTGTGTCAGCCAAGCAATGCCTTGTGCACTGCTACCATCTGTCTCCAGGCCAACTAAGTGAGCCTGCAGAGCACACTGAAATGTGTGCACAGGGCCCCCCTGGTTGTGCAGAGTCAGCACTACAAGCCCTCTACTCTTCAAGGGCTCAGCACTTGAATGTCTGTCCAGGCATGTTGGGGAAAGTTTTCCTACCAGAAAAAGAAACCTAGGAAAACTATCCCAGATCATTTGAATGTATGTACACAACCTAAATATACATGTATGTCTACATTGCTTCCCTAGCACTGTCAGAGGTCCTGCTCTTGAACAATTCCCACTCACTTGCTTCCACTCTACACGTACCAAATCCCACAATGAGGCAGTAAAGCTGCACTGATGGCTTGTTCTGCCACCACTCTAGCAATCCTGATTCTAGTTTGCTCAAAATCAGCAATGAGACATGTCCTCAGAGTAGCTTTGCTGCCTCATTGCCAGGTGGCCAGGGAGGGCTGGAGGGTTGTGTCCCCAGAAGCACTGGAGAAATGGTAAAGATGAATCTTAAGGACCTTATTTCAGCCTCTGATTCTGAGACACATACAATTCTTACAGCTTAGAATTTGCATATAAGAATGATGACTTTGCACATGTAAATAGTATCAGCAGATGACTTCCATTTCCACATTCCATCCTCCTACCCTTAAGAAAAAGGGATTAAAGTTCTGACCAAGATGTATTTAGTAACCTTGAGTATAGAACGTAACAAGCATAATCATGACAGTCTGAGGAAAGATTTTTTCTTAAGAGCAGACATAGTGCCCCCGGTTTATTCATTTCCAAATTATGGGCAAGATAGGTTAAAAATTGTTTGGCAATATTGATAGAATAACAGTCAGAGCTATTGTCATTGCTATTAGAAATGTAATTATCACATTTGCAGCACTACTGCTAGAATATTCCAAATAAGTCTTAAATCTAACTATAGAAATAATACAAGTGCTGGTTACTCTTTTCCTTTACAGTTGCCAATAATTTGATTGTAACCACTGAAAACATTTGTCCTTGGATTCCATATGATGCCTTCAGTATGCATGTATATGCTCAAATAATAGAATCACAGGGCTGGAAGGGACCCCAAATGATCATTGGGTCCAGCCCCCCTGCATGAGCAGGGAAGACATCTGGGGTCAGGTGACCCCAGCCAGGTGACTGTCCAGTCTTCTCTTGAAGACCTCTAGGGTAAATGATTGCACCACCTCTGTGGGGAGCTTGTTCCATAGTCTGGACACCCTAGCTGTGAAGAAGTTTTTCCTAATGTTCAGCCTGAAACTATCTTCCAGGAGTTTGTAGCCATTGTTTCTAGTTTTCCCCCAGGAAGCCCTGGTGAAAAGATGTTCACCGAGCTCCTGATGTACACCTCTGATATAGCAGTAAGCTGCAATCAGGCCCCCTTTCAGCCTTCTTTTCTTTAGGCTGAAGAGTCTGAGATCCCTCAGCCTCTCCTAGTATGGCTTGCTATGCAAGTCTCTGATCATATGGGTGGCCCCTCTCTGGACCTTCTTGAGCTTTAGCAAGTCCTATTGAAGTGAGGCACCCAGAACTGGATGCAATACTCCAGCTACAGCCACACCAATGTTGAGTAAAGTGGGAGAATAGCTTCTTTGGTTTTATTGAAGATGCATCAATTGATGCATGCCAGAGTTTTATTGGCTCTAGTGGCTACTGCATCACATTGCTGGCTCATATTCATGCTGGGGTCTATGGAAGGGTATCAGACAAGGTACTTTGGGTAAATGTGATATCTTTTATCAGACCAACTAAATAGCTGGAAAAATTGTTCTATGCAAGCTTCCAGGCACAAACACCCTTCTTCAGGCATAGCGAGAGTCTGTTGGTGTTTTGTGTGCTCCCCTGGGTTGAATAGAAGCCAAAGTGCAAAATGCAGGTCTTTGACAATACAAATTCATGGCAGTGAGTATCAGAGGAAATGGGAGATGATAGGTGTAAGACAGGTAAGTGTGACGGGCGTGGAATCTTGAACTGGTGATAGCTGGTAAAATGCAGACAGGTTACCTGGGGTTATCACATGGCAGATAGATTATAATGTACCCTAAATCCAATGTTTATATTTAGTTCATGACTTTTTGTTATCCAGTAGATTTATGAAGTGGAGTTTGTAGGCTCATCTATGAAAAGTTTTTTGTAAATCCCCTTTGAAGATTAGAACTGAGCGATTGGAGAGAAAATGATTGTCTTGTGAGAAGTGTGCACCCACAGGTAATTGGGTATTTTTGTTTCTGGTATATTTTGATGTGCATTCATTCTGGTGTGCAGTTGTTGTTTGTTTTCTCCTACATATTTTCCATCAGGGCATTTGGTGGACTGGATGAGATATATTACATTTCTGGAGGTGCAGGTATAAGATCCAGGAATGGTGATGGTTCTGTTGTAGGGTGTAGTCATTATAGGAGTGGTGGAAATTGTTAGCAGCTTTTCATATTTTGTCCTGGCATGGTCTGTATCCATTCTGTGTGCTTTGAGCCATAGGAAGTTTGCTTCTGGTGATGAGGTTGGCGAGGTTCGGTGCTTGTTTAAAGGCTAGGATGGGTCATTCTGGAAAGCTTTCTTTAAGAATTGGGTCTTCTTCTAGTATGGGTCTTCTTCTAGTATGCAATTGTTTGAGGATTTTCCATATAGGTTCCAGGGAAGGATAGTATGTCATAACTAAAGGTGTGGAAGTCAGGGAGATTTTCTTTTTGTAGTGCAGCAATTCTTCACATGGTATCCAGGTGACTCTTTCAAAAGTGTAAGCTCTCTCTCTAGAGGAGTGTCCTTGTTGAGTGAAAGCTCTATTGAGATTTATGAGGTGACGATGATGGGTATTCTCCTCCGTGAAAATTCAGTAGTATCAGAGGGCTTTGCTGTCTGTTACAGCTTTCTTGTTGTGTTTAGTGTGCTTGCTGGTCCTGTACAAAGATGTATGTTGGTCTGTGGGTTTCTCATATATAGTAGTTTGTATTTTACCATTTTGGATATTGATCATAGTGTCTAAAAAGGAAATGTTGGTGCTGGAGTATTCAAGAGACAGTCTGATGGAGGAGCGATGATTATTGATTTTTAGTCCAAATGATGAAGATATCATCTATATATCTTAAGTATAGCATGGGTTTGATGGTGCAGTTTTTGAGAAATTCTTCTTCCAGGTGGGCCATATGCCTGGAAGGTTGGCATATTGTGGGGCCATTTTGGTGTCCATAGGTGTACCCATGATGTGGAGGAAGTGTTGGTTATTGAAAGTGAAGTTGTGTGTGAGGATGAAGTATATAAGTGCAGTAATTTCTTGAGGCCTGTACTCCGAGTTGTAATCTTGGTCTTGTAGATATGTAAGGCAGGTTTGGATGCCATCCCGGTGTGTGATGTTGATATATAAGCTGGTAACATCTGTGGTGGCTAGGAGGGTATTGCTGGGAAGTTGTTTTTAAGTTTTTGTAGAAAGTCTCTTGTGTCTTGTGCAAAACTCAGTCTTTGGGTAACCAGATGTTTTAGGATGGATTTAATGAATCCTAATGTTTCCCCAATGAGGGTTCCATGTTTGGATATTATAGGTCTTCCAGGGTTCCCTTGTTTGTGGATTTTAGGAAGCATGTAAAAAGTCCCTAAATTGGGTAGTGGGGGATCAAGTTCTATAGTTTTTCTTGTAGTTCAGATGAAAATGATGTGGTGGTGGTTTTGAGTTTTAAAGTGAAAAGGGAAGTTGAATCTGCCTCTAGTTTTTCATTGTAGGTGGTATCAGAGAGGTGTCTCTTGGCTTCTTTATGTAGTCTTCATGGTTAAGGATAACTATAGCTCCTCCTTTACCTGCTGGTTTTATTGCTATTTGGTGATTGGATCTTAGAGATCCTATGGCCCTTCTCTCTGAGAGGGAGAGGTTATTATGGTGGTGTTTTTTGTTGATTATTTCATTGTTCATTCTATCCCTGAAGCAGTCAATATAGTGGTCGAGATTTGAATTTCGTCCACTGTGAGGTGAGCAATCTGATGGTTTTTTTGATTTTTTGGTGTTAATCTTTTCCTCAATGTTGTCACAGGATGAAATGTTGTTAAAAATGAATTTGTTTTGGTTTCCTTGTGGAAATACAGGAAACCCTCACTATTCACAGATTCAGCATTCATGGTTTCAGATATTCATGAATGCTGAACCCGGCACTTAAATGCACTTACAGTAGCTCCTTGGGAGCTCTGCAGTTGCTGCCACTAAGCTCCCACTGCTGCCAGTGGGCTCCCGCCGCCGCCAGCACAGCCAGCCCCCTCTCCCCCCAGCCACTAGGGGCACCACGTTCATGAACACAGATGACTTTCATTAATGCACTGCCATATTCACAGGTTTTGCCATTCACAGGGATCTTCAGAACATATCTCCCAGAAATGGCGAGGGTCACCTGTATTCCTTGAATCAGAGGCATCAGAAAAATTCTTCTAGTTCTCCACATTGTAGTGTCTTACTAGGGTATTTTTCCAGACAGAATTTAAGGCCTTTACAGAGGACAGATTTGTCAGCTTTGGTAAGTGTGTGCATGGAGAGATTGATAATATTTGAGGGTTGACTGGTTCCTTCAGTTTCATCAAGTATGAGGTTGGAATGTTTTAGGGTATTGGTGGTGTTTTGCTGATGGTTGTTTTGTGGTTGAGAAAGTTGCTTCTGTAGTAATTGGTTTCATTTCTTCTTTTTATATTGAATGGATGTGGTAAAAAATCTTTGGTAGTCTTTTTGTACACATTGCCTAATGTTTGGGAAGCTATCTGGATTTATCTCTTTTAAGTTGTTGTAGCTGGTATTGATTTCCTTCTTTAGTTGATCTCTTGGAGTAGGTTATGTGAAGGAGAAGATTTCTAAGTTTTTTTCTCCTGCATAGTTGTAAAGCATATTCGGACCTGTATGTAGTAGTTAGAGGACTCTAGATGTTCAGTCCTCTCGGAATTATGTTGTGTTTCTTGCACAGGCTTAGATAATATATGTTGCTGTTGAGTTTGGCTTCTTTCTTCATCGTGTTCTGAAGTTTCCATTTCAAACAGCAAAATTCAGTATCTTCCATACTTCAGGATTGTTGGTTATAGCCATGCTGATCTAAGGACATAGGCAGGCATAGGCATTACCCATATTTCTTTGGGCAAATGTGATATCTTTTATTAGACCAATTCGATAGTTGGAAAAAAATGTTCTTTGCAATCTACCTGTCCCACACCTATTGTCCCCCATACCCTCTGATCCTCATTGCCATGCATTTGCATTTTCACAGACCTGCATTTTGGCTTCTATGCCACCCAGGAGAACACACAAACACTAGCAGACTCTCCCTATGCCTGAAGAAGGGTGTTTGTGCCCAAAAGCTTGCAAAAGCTATTTCCAGCTATTTGGTTGGTCTAATACAAGATACCACATTTACCAAAAGAAACTTTTCTGCCTGTGTCCTTAGAGCAACAGGGTACAACCAACACCCCTATGCTTCAAATCAGACATTTATGTATGTAGTTTAGGCAACACTGTAAATAAGAATGGGAACAGTTACATGGGAGGATCTGAAATCTAATTATTGGCTTAAATTAGGGATGTCCAATTGATAAGCTCCTGGGATCCATATGCCCCTAGGGCCACAAGATCAGGGGTCATATGCCATGAAGACTCTCCCCACACCCACTGCTGCACTAGACATCCCCCACCAGTGCACCACATGGGCATGATCCACTCCTGCACGCAGCCCTGATCTACCCCCTCCCAATTGTATGTGGCTCTGGACTCACCCGCCGTTCCCCACACTGCTGTACTGCCCTTCCACATGGGGCAAAAGCAGGAAGTGGCAGATGGAGGAGAGAGGGGGAAGTCTGGAGACTCTGGATACTGTTGCAGCTGGAGCAGTGTGGGACGTGGTACCTGGGTGAGAGCACATTAACCATGTGTAGGCTGCCAGTTGGATGGCTCTAGCTTAGATAATTTAGGAATACTTAGTACCCTTAAAACAAAGCATTAACCAGTGGTATATATATATATATATATATCAATATCTCACAAATGTGTTCTGTGCCGGGGGTAGAAATAGGGTGCTGAATAGCCCCCCTTGCGAGCCTTCCACCAGCAATGCCATTCAGTGTGTAAAGTTGGAACAATAGTCCTGTCCATCTCTGCTCGTGTGCTTCTAGAAGAAGCACTTTGAGCATAATCCTCACAAGTCCTGAATGCCAGGATCCACAAGTAAAAAAGCTCTAAATTAGATTTCACAATAATGAAAGACATATTTTTCACCATACCCCTACTGCCCACTTCCCATGCTCCTGGCCTGGCTCAGAACAGTTGTACAAATATGTAAGAGCAGTATTCCAAACACATATTCACAATATTTCAAACATTTCATATACTACAGATAGTGAAGTAAAAGTGACTGCTGCACATACAGAAATGATCTTCACTATCTGAGGGAAAAAATTAGCAAATTTTTTACTGCTGCAAGGGAAAATGCCTTGCATGCAATGATATTTTAAAATATAGCCTCAAGATTATTAACTACCTTACACGGAAGTAACTATTCTTGTTGGAGGATAAAAATATAGGGAACTTTCAAAGGTAAAGAACTGAAAAAGCTGGTTCTAGTGTAGGTAAATTGGAAGAACAAGCTGAAAATTTTAAATCTATACAACCCATAACCCAGATGGCTCAGAGGGGAATTTAATTGCTATACATAAAATCTAATATGCTACAGACACAGTCAATCCAGGTTACTATTTTCTCCCTAACACAGATATTGCAGTAAGAGGGCATACTGTAAATTGAAATTACAGAAAGATTCTAAGACACTGTGAAGCAATTTTTCCTTACCTGAAAAAAATCTGCAAGACAAATGTAGAAGGGGGCGGGGTGTTGGGAACTACCTCAGTCTTCCCAAAAACAATCAAATATTGTTTTACAGGAAATCTGGGTTAGAAAAATGCACTTTGTCAGCTGTTTTTTGCTAAGTCCAGATTTTCTAGGCCATTATGGGGTTTTTTTCCATACAATATGTGCATGTAAGCAGAGAAATATAATTGAACTTGGATCCCTGATAACCAATTAAAATAAAAACCAAAACTTAAAAGCCAGATTTTATAGGTGAGGTTATATTTATTTATTTTTCCAGGATAAAAGTTTCTTATGGGAAACTAAGTGAAATACTGACTGGTTGACTTGAACATTCTCTTAATTTGACTCAGCCATACAGTATCATAAAACACCATGGCAAGTTATTAAGTAGTTTTGTTGCCAAAAATTGAGCTGCTTGTCCTAGATTCATTCTGTTCTGTAGAGCCCATTTAAAGAAAGCACTAAAGTTTGTACAATACTTAAACTTTAAGCTCGCTCTCTTCATTCATCCCAAACAGGGGTACTTTCCTGAAGCAGGTCCTAAATCTTTTTAAGCTGATTGGTGATTTGTAAACTCTGGAATTTTGATATAGTGCTGAAAGTCCTAACTGTATCAGTAGAAGAGTTGTTGAAGTGTGTAAACACAAGAAACCTTTTTCCTCTTGCACATATTTAGTGATCATAAAAATATGGTCAGAAGTAGATTAAGCAGAAGGCAGGCTAATGACCTGCATTGGCTTCTCCAATCTTTCCAACATAATTCATTTGTTACTTACAATAGTAGTTACTTCAGGTCTGTACTTCTCTAATTGTATGGTGGTATTACATTACAAACTATTCATTAGCCATATGATTCTATGATTAGAGAAAGAACCAGCAATTCCACCCATACTTAGGTGGCCTGATACTTCCCCCTTTTAAAACATTGCAATCTACTGTTGACAACTTTGTCAGACTTGAACTGTTTAGGCTGTGGTTTTTTATTTTGTGTGTCAGTGTTGAACTGTTTTATTAGAAAGTTTCAGAAAAAGAACTTCAACTATTTCCAATAATAAAATCTGGAGATAAAATGTATTTTGTCCATATGAAAAGTGTGCCTATATTTTATTGAGAAGTTCTAATGTCTGTACATTTTCAGTGGGCTTGAAATTTATCAGGAGGTTTGTTTGGTATCAGGGGTGTACCTTTTGCTGTTTTCTGTAAGGAAAATAAGCTTTAAAGGATGCCAAATCATAGATCTTTGGAAAAAAAAAAATCTGTAGAGACTTCCTAGAGCTTGGCGGCTAAATTCCCCAAAGATTCCTAATACACAGACAAGTTCCCTACTGTAACCAAAGGAACTGAGAAGCCTTTATCCTGAAATTTCTCGTCTCAACAGCTGAAGGAACTGAAAGAAAATAAAGACTTTTGATATTCCTCAGCTGTAATTAATTGTCTCTGAAATCAGTGGCTGCAGGTCTCCTCATTCACTCTTGTCCTTATAAAGAATGACAACTGACTGTCAGTTACTCCCTTAGCTCAGGTGGCAGCGGTGTGTACAGTAGATGTAAAGGTTTTGGTCATGTTGTTGACCCTGGATGGGCATCAGTACCACTGAGGTTTTTGTGGAAGAGTGGGGGAGTGAGTTCATTTCTAGAAAAAAATAAGCAATTGCAAAATAAGGCTGGTATACTGTTTAAAAAATGGTGTGGCCACATAATTAACAATTGTACACATGCACATGGGACTTAGTTATTGCCTTAATTCTTACATACCCAAACTTTGAGTCCTTCAACTTTGCATCTATAATATTATTTTAACAGTTTTCTGTGTGCCATTGAAGGTGCACACAACAAGGTAAGGACTATGCTCAAACCCCCATAATCATGGATCTAAAATTTCTCCTATGGTCCCCAAAAGCCACCCTAATTAGCACTTCATCAATCAAATGCATCCCATTAGTTATCTTCTCTCCCTTTATTGAATACCACTGCTAAATAAGTTGGGCACAGAAGCAGATGCAGAAAAGGAGATGAGATAAAGGGAATGGCATGTAACTACTGCAAGCCCAAAATAGTTGTGAGCTTGTAGCAAGATTCCAAATCCAATGCATAGCTGTACCATAATGTGTCTCTGAGTTGTAGAACCATATATAAGGTGTTCAAAACAAGCCCATTTTACTTTTGAAGGAAGTGATTTTCTTTTTCTCTCTCTCTCCCTTTTTTGTAGTAGTATTTCTTAGCCATCTATGAGTTTTTCAATATGTTACTTACTACTATACATACAGCAATTCAGGCATCAGTGGGAATAGAAATTGGTTCCTCTTGAGTTGAAAGCAAGGAGTGTGAACTAAGAATGAATTCTTGCTGTTTGGGTTCAGACTATGTTCTAAACCCTGCACAGCTGAGCAGTTCTAATCCTGTGCAACAGAAGGATTTGGGAATGAAATGCATGCACATGTGTGAGTTCTCTCAATCTCTCTCATATCATTACTACACTTCCCCAATACATGTTCTTTTTTCCTCATTCTCATTTGTTTGTTTGCTTGCTTGCTTTCTATTGCTTTAGTTAACACCCAAGTTGCCAGTTTGCTGAAAATATATTAAAATGGTAAAGTCAACATGGCAAGCTGCAGTGATGGAGTCCATTTCAAGATGAACACAATTGTAGCAAAGCTTAGAAACATTGTCTAGGAAGCTGCTGTGCTTGTGATGGTTCTAGAAACACTAGTAATCAGTGCTAACCTGTCTTTTCCTGTAAGGCTGCTCAAAGTAATTAGGAGTGAATTAGCTAACAGGCTGCTAATATTGAAGGAAAAGAAGAGGTGAATCATGATACTACCATGTTAAAGATTTTCCGGTGTCAATCACCTACCTTTCAATAATGAAAACTGCTAGTGATATCCTTTAGACAAGGATACAACACAACACAGAAAAATAATGTTTATTAGAAAAAATGGAAGGAATGGAAAAATTTTGATGACACTTTACTTTCCTCATGGGGGGGGGGGTGTAACAGGGCAAGGACAGCCCTGTTCCTTTGATGTTACAAAGTTGCAAGTATGGGGGAAGCATCAGGTCAGAGACCAAGCAAAGTTAATTACTCAGTAAAGACATTTTGGAAGGGGATTGCACCAAGGGTGAATGTTAACTGATTAGGAACCAGCCACTACTTAAGTCCACAACATGGGGGTTCCTTTGCCCCCTAGGGCAGGACATAGAGAGATTCAGCAGGGACACCAGGAGCAGCAAACCCAGCACTGGAACAGCTTGTTGATAAGACCAGCTAACCAGGTGGAGGTAACCACGATGACTGGTGAAGCAAGGAGGTAAGGAAGAGAGGGGAAATACTGTCTGAGAGAAGGTCCCACAGAGGAAGGATCTGCTGGTACTGGCAAGGAAGAGAAAAGAGAGTGGGACTGGAGTAGAGCTGACTGGCTTGGGGGAGTGGGCTGCACAGTGGTGGAGGGCGAAAGGAAGACTGAGAGATGTGAGAACAGCTGAGGTTCTCCACAACCTTTGGGGAATTTACTAATAAACCAATGTTCTTTTATCCTGCTTCTGGGGTGATTTACTACGCCCTCTGTCATTGGGGAATTAACTTCTTATTCTTCCATCATTCCAAAGCATGGCAGGTGAGCCCTAGGAAGAGAGATTTTGTTATTCACCCCACCCAGCCACAGTGGGCATGGAGAAGATTTTAGTTGTCCATAAATTTGTTGGGTTTTGGGAACAACCAAAAAAACAGTGTCAAAAAAGATTCATGATCCAAAAAGGGAAGAAATCACCTTGCATCTATGAGGACAAAAATATTTGAGAATAATGCAGAAAACTAGAACTAAGTGACTGCTAGTAACTTGAATTCAACCTAGTAATGGATGGATCCTTACCACAGGGTGGAGTGTATAGGCCTAGACTTAAACAAACTGAGGATAATTAGTGTGAAATCCTGGCCCCACTGAAATCAATAGAATTTTTCCTCTGATAGGCCAGAATGCTACTCTTGGTGAGCAAGGTGTAAGGAAGAATGCTGGGTCACCATAATTGAAGACCTACTGACTTTATGTTCCTCTGAAAAAGAATACATTAAAAAAATAAGGGAACAAGAAATGGCCAGTGTGGCTTCACAGGGAACTGGCTCAAAGCTCAAAATGATGAAAACAAAATAACATACTGAAAGTGGGGAAAAAAGAAAGACATTAAATAATAATTCAGAGTTAACGAGGATTGTAAGAATGAGAAGAGCAAAGGAGAAGAGCAGTGAGATAAAGTTAACTTGAGGGGTTAACAGGAATATAAAAGGCCCTAACTGGTGCCAAAGTCATAATGAGAAAGATGATCCTTTCACAAATGAAGACAAAGAAGTGGATGGTGACTCAAAATTGCAAAGATTACAAACCCTTTATTTAAAGGATGTTTTCAACCAAAAAAAAGGGTGGGAATGATAGAAAAAATGGAAAGGTAAGTTTGAACAATTACCAAAGTAAATTATAAGAAAAAGTCTAGTATTAAAGAGTAAGTAAATACTTCATATATTTGAACAAATCCCAATAAGCCAAACTTGATGCTGCATACCTAATAGAGTAAGCAGACAAATTTACTGCACCACTGACAAAGCTATTGAAAAACTTTGGGACAAATGGCTAAATGCAAATTTAACATGCTTTTCTAGTCAAGAAAATCAGATTGAAACTGGTACTGACTATCCAGTAAGTTTAATTTCTAAGGTACAAGACTTGCAAGTCAGTAGAACTACTCAAACTCTTACATAGCTGTATGTCTTTCTGGGATCTATTCCTAAACCCACTAAAATAATGGGAAAATAATAACAAAATATCGAATTCATCCTGGGGCAGTTTAGCAGTGAAACTTTGTAAAGAATAAAACTTGTCTGACAAACTTGATATATTTTTTTCTAGAATTATTATATTATTTGGTGCGAAGAGAACGCAGGAGATAATACTTAATCCAAAATGTAGTATGTGTGATGAAATCATACTTGAAAAATTAATTAAAATTGACTTGGAAAAGCATAGTCATATAAGCCAGAAACTTTCTGAAGGTCTAAAAACAAAAAGCTATTATAAACTATCATATTGTTTTTTCATGCCCCCCAATTTATTTTTTTTGTTACCATGTCTTGAGTTATGACCTCCAGTCTGTGTTGCCCCAATCTGTGTGTAAAGTCAATGATTATATTTTAATGAGGAACTACAGTTTATCATCCTTCCCCATAATCTCTCTTTTCCCACCAATTTAGGCCCTGTACATATTTAGGAACCTGTTAGAGCTCTGCATCATAACCTCATTTATTAACAATGTATCACTTTTCTGCTACTGGTTAACTTGGTATGAGGGGAATTTAATGAGCTGTTCAATTTGCGTTGTTACCTGTCTCTGGCCTCAGAAACATAATGTAAAATCTTCAAAAAATATTGTGCCACCTTCCCGATTCCTTGCTCTCGCTTATTGCAAACAGAGCGGTGCAAAAGGAAAACTAGTTTCAATTTCGATCTGACTTGCATTCACAAACTAGCAACAGTTTATTAGATTTTCTCTCACACGTGCACTCCTCAACATAGACACAAGCACGTTGACTGAATGACATTTTTCTGCATCTGAACGTCTGAAAACTATTTAGAGGTTGTAGTTTGCTCTTCATCTTGGGTTCAGCACAGGTTTGTGGCCTAAATCATGTGATGTTTCCTGATGCAGTGCAGTCAAGCTTCTGAAGACACGCATGTCCAGGTCTGTGAATTCCATATGTGAATACACACAAGTCTGGACCACTGTTACAGATTAACAATGAAAATCTGCGATAGGGCAACTCCAGACCAGATTCTCAGCTCCTGAAAACAGGCAGTGTTTCATTGATGTTAATGTTTGGCCCTGAGGTCCTTTAATTGAGTGTTGTTTTTTAATTGCTAGGTCTGCAAATACATGGCAATTAGATTCCGATGTAAAAATCAAAATGATTGCCTTCTTTATATAGATTATGGAAAGATTCACACAGTTAATATTGTAATGACAGGATCCCCTTGAAAGTCGCACTGATCTAGTAGTGACTTTCAGTGATATAGGATGGTAATCTATCATAGTTCTTCCCAGCCACAGAAATGCTCAGAGTGCTGGTTTATATCCCTGTGTGCAGAGCACTGTTGATAAATAACACAAGGGCCCAAGTGTGACTCTTCCAAAATCTACAATATAACAAAATGAAGACTAAAGAGTTATTGAGATATTAAATATGAAAGACCTTTCTGATTTACTTACAGCATTCAGTGTAACAGATTTATTAGCAGTTCCTATCTTTATGGTAAATGATGCATAAATGATAGTAAAGGTGTACAAGAGAACATATGAAGGCTCCTGCACAGTGAATAAATTGGTTGAGAGCCAGGTTTTCTAAGGGTGAATGGTTCCTCTGACTGGTTTAGGGCATATCATGTATTGATGGATACACAATGGCAACATTTTAGAATTCTAGTTCAAGGGAAGATTCCATATTTATGAAGAAATACATTCTTATTCAATAAATAGAGCATATGGTTCCAGCCTCTCCTTGCAAGAGAAGTCCATTTTTCTATGCAAAGCCAAAAGTTATGCAACAAAGCACCTTGTGTCCACAACAGGAGCTTGCTTTTGCTGTGTGAAGCCAAGGCCTGATAAAGTCAAGGACCTTTTCTTCTGCAGCATACTTATATTTCTGAAGGGGAAGGGGAAGATGCATGCACATTTTTGTGGAGGCAATAATGTGAAATAATGCTCTTGTAAGCAGGCCAGGATTCCAGCAACTCTTCTGCAAAATTCCCAGCTTGCTTTGCTGCAGTTAAGTGCAGTGCACTTCTGCAGTTAGCACAGAACTTTTATAATCCACATAGGGGAAAAATGTCATTTCATATTCACAGGCAGCGAACACCCTTTTTGATGAAGCATCCTGTATATCATGTACTACCTGGAGGTGTTCTCCTATGCTACTTGACAGGGAACAATGACATGACAAGTAGGGCAAGAACAAGCTTTTAACCAGTTTAATGTGCACAGAGCTGGCACTCACTGAAGTCATTTGCCTGTTTGCCTATCTTTTTAACACTGTCTCTTTCCTTTGACTTGTCATTACTCCTGTAATATACAATTTTGTCTTCTGTTTGTAATTTTCTGCTGCAGTGGTTTCAAAAATTCAAAATAATCTCTTTCTATCTTACTGGAAAGAAGATAAGAGGATGTACATCTAAATAGCTTGCTTATTGTAAAACCTAAATGAGTTTCTATCTAATATCTAAGACTGTCATAGTTCCTATTCTTGATGCTGAGGTAAGAATCCTTAAGCCTTTTTTTTCTTGCACAGTCCATCCTTTTTCACTTTTTATCCTTCCTTGGAGTGAGCCAGGCCAGAGGCATTTTTCATAAAAGAAAAGGGTCAAGAATTGCTCTAAATTGCATTCTGTCAGGCAGTGCTGCAGGAAGGAAAATCAACAAGTCATTGTCCTTGTCATTTGGGGGAGAGAGAATTGTTTTAGTTTATTAAATGCATGGCAACTTGGAGTTCTACTTTCAGCTAAATGACATCTTCTGAACTAGTATCAGACACATTGTATGACATTAAAGATAAGATTTAAGCATCTGTAGAAATTCTACCATTTTAGCATGCAGTTTATTTTTCAAGTTAAGCTTTCAAATATTGAAAGTTCACATTCAGTGCTTGATCAAAAATGATAAATGAACTACTGAATTAGAAGAAGATGCTGCTATTATTTTAACCAGTAAACTAACTCAGGGTTAATCTGGGTGTTATTTAGCCTATTGAAAGTGTTTTGAGTGAACATATGGTTTCTATTGTGAAATCAAGGCACAGTTTTAACTATGAATATAGATAATTACCCTTTGGACTTTAAACATTTATATGTGTCACGTTATGTTGGAGCATTTTTCATGGTCAATAGGTTGAAAGGTTATAAAGTTGAAAATGTAAATTGAGTGTGTTTGAGTAAAACTATCTCCTGCAAAGATAATACAATTCACTACTGCTCTCTCTCGGAAAGAGATGGTAATAACAATGAGAAATCATTCACTAAAGCAATATAACAGACTATTTATTTAAACAGGACATGTTATGGTAAAAGGTTTTAATATGAGAATTACAGGAATTCAAGAATGATATATATAGATAGTAAAACTGATTACTGGAGTTTAATTTGATATATATATTCAGCATGTTTTTGAGTCTCATTATAATGCCAACAATAGAATTTGTTACACAAAATTAAAATATGTTTTTATGTTAATGTTGATAGCTATTTTGGGTATTGTTATATCCCACCAATACCATCTAGTCTTGATTTAGGTTTGAAATAATACCCTTGGAATGTAGCCCTTGGCAACATCCCTTTCCAAAGATCCAGACATTACGTCTGCCCTGATGATGTCTGAAAGATGCAATGGAGTATGCTCAGGGAGCATTGTGATGTTCTCGTCTAGTAGAAGCAAGCTCACAGCAATCCTGATGCAGAAAAGCAACCTGAAAGAAAACCTGAAGGAATCTAAAGTATCCCCTAATAAGGGCCTCCTATGAGATATTTGTGATCACTGCTATTCAAGGACTTACTACCATTAGCAATGAGGGAACTGCTACAAAGTATTTTACTTTCTTATACTTCATTGTGCTTTATTGGCTATTTCTTTGGCAGAACAGATTTGGTGTAATCTTACTTTCTTTGCCCCCCACCCCGAAAAATGGAAATTTCCTCCATCCGTTCTGTTGTAGACAGATAGCTACCCGTGCCTTTTTCACTGACTGTCCATTTGGAGCCAACGGGGCATAAGTAATGATATTCAGTGTGGACAGAAACAATGAATCATCAGTCACAAAGATCAACCTGAACATCCATTCGGCTCCTTTTCCTCTCTGAAAATCTGAAGTTAATAATTCACCTGTAGTTCAATAACCTTGCCATTTCTTTCACACCCTTGTCTACTCAAAGTGTTTTGAGGTGGGGTAGAGGAAAGTAACATGTCTCTGGGATCCCTAACCTACCTTTATTTGCCATAAAATCTTGTGGATTTTAAAAGAAAATGATAACATTTCTATAGAGTTCATGAACTCTTCCATAGAATCTCACAGAGAATTATATCCTTTATGCAGAATTGTATAACCTATTTAAAAATCTATAGAAATGCATTCTATTTTCCATTCTATAAGATTTCACAGAACTTTCTATTGTACATTACTGATTTCATGCCTATTCTATCCAAGAGAGTCCTCCATCAGGGGTCTTGTGAAACCTACCCACCTTGCCATGTGCAGTATCTGGTGATTAACAGTGTTCTGAGAAGTGCTAGGTATTAACATGAGCTATATCTTTTCAGTTGGTGACTGAGTGTGCTACTTTTGCTACACAATCAGCCATTGACAGCCTGGGAAATGTGTGATCCACACCAGTTTTCTTAAAATTAACATTCCTTTTTGGGTACTTCACGAGCATTTGGAATCACACAGAAAAATATTAGACTATAAAGAAATACTACAAGAAAGCCAGCCACCTGAACAAACAAATTAATACATTCATTTACATGATTAGTACTCTATAAATGTGCTTTCTCTTCCACTTTTTAAATATATATTTCTATGCACTGCACCAGACTTCGCACAGGCAGCCCATTCCCTCCCACATACCAGAGGGGGCAATTACATGACTGACCATGCACATGTATATGCACGCACTCTGTAATGGAAGCCATTTTAATTATGATCCAAGCCTAGTCTTGCCATTCTCCATGCCCCATAACTTAAGAAAAATGTGGTTTAATGGTTTTATACAGCTGTGTAGTTTCAAAAGCCCCTCTACTAGCTCTTTATGGTGCTTGATCCGTTTCTGGTCCCTTTTAATGCAGCACTATCTACATCCCAGTAGTGTTGTCTTTCCCATCCCTTTCCAAGGTAGCTTATAGGCCTGTATGAAGTGGCTAGTATTTGCTTTGGATTTGGATTCGGCCTATTTGGGGAACAGTGATTCAATTCAATGATTCGAATCACTGTCCCGAATCGATTCAGCCGAATCTGATTCAGAGATTCAGCTGCTGCCGAATCTCCAAATCTCTGAATCAGCCAGGCCCATCCCTCCCCAGCCAGCAATGGCTGCTCCACCTGCCCCAGCTCCCCGCTCTTTGGGGAAAAAAAGTTCTGCGTCACCGGGTGCTGCCAGGCACGGGGTGCGATCCCCGCTGCCTGCCACTGCCCCATGCTGCATGGGGTGCTCTGCATGAGCCCCCCAACCCTCCCTCACTCTCCCAGACCCCCCATGGGTTCCCCACCCAGGCCAGCTCTGGCCCTTTAAAAAAACAAACAAACAGAAAAGAGCCATACTCAAGGATCTTTCCAGTGGGGGGGGAGGAAATCCCTGCTTCTCCCCACTGCCCCACACCACATGGGTGGCACTGCATGAGCCCCCTGAAGTCCTGAGGCTGCTGCAAGAGCGGTGAGTCCCAGGGCTTTTCTCATTTTTTTTTCTTAAAGGGCCAGAGCTGGCCCAGGCAGGGTAGCCGTGGGGGCACCGGGGAAATGAGGGGGGAGGTGTGCCACAGGGGGCAGTGGGGGGCAGCAGGGATTGCCACCCCCCCTGCACAGCAGCACCCAGTGAGCACCAGGGCTTTTCTTTAAAGGGCTGGGAGCTGGGGCAGGTGGCACAGCTACGTGGGCAGCTCCCTGCTGCAGCCACTGGAGACTGTCTGAATCATTGAAGCTCTCCAAATCTTTTCTGAGGATTTAGAGAACTTTAAATCTATTCAGACCTTTAAAATGGTCCCCTGATTTGATTTGGATTTAGAGATTCAGCCACCGAATCAGTCTGAATCTCCTCCAAATTCAATCACCACCTGAAGCTTCGCACAGCCCTAGTAGCTTGCCACAGCCTCCTCAGAGTCTAAGAGTCATACTGAAGATGTGCTTATAAAGTTGAATTTCTGGTTGGAAATTATAGAGTTTTGACTTTTGTTTTTGTCCTGAGTTTGGGGGGAAAAACTAGATATATCTATATTTTTTACAGATTGAAAAATATCTTGTAAACTAGAACGATGCATTTTATTTCAGCATTTTTGATCTACACTAAACATTTTGATACCTCTGGATTAAAATTCTTAATTTCATTACAATTTCTTGAACCAAACTGAAATCTTTAGAATTCGGCACCTATGTGCAAGCCTATTCCACTGTGCTCAAGTCCTTAAAAATCAATTAATACAAAAGGTGTAAGGGCCTTCCTTCTCCTTGCTGCTTTTTTATGACTTAGTATTAGAAGTAAAATAATAGCATTTTATAAAAGTAGATGGATTTGTGAAGTTTCAGGGATTTTAGGGGTTTTTCAAGGTGGAATAGAATCACTCTTAGATTCACTTAGATTCCTAAGAGGTGAAATAAAATCTGGCCCTTAATTTCAAGTCAGTTAAACATTAAACTACAGTTGTGCAGCACATGGAGCAGCACATGCATTTCCATAGATGTTAGGGGCTGGAAGGGACCTCACAAGACCATCAGGTCCAGCCCCCTGCACTTGGGCAGGAAAGACTGCTGGGGTCAGATGACCCCAGCAAGGTGTGCATCCAGTGGTTTTATGAATATCCAATTACACATTTGTGCCACTACTATGTGTGCTCTTCTGCAAACTCATGCCCTTGCTTCTATGGATGCAGTCTATTAGGTTATTTTGTTTTTCTTAGAATACATCACCCAATCCTCCTCTAATCATTTTATACCATGTATATCACCATAATATCTAGACATACCTCCTCTCTAATGCAGCTCCACGCTCTTGGGTTTTTCCCTTTAAATTTATTCGGTCTTTTTTATGTGCTGTGATAGCACCACAGCTGGGATCAACACTCCAAGTACTGTGCAAACTTCTAAGAAAAGATGGCCCTGGAAGATATATTCCATGCAGTTAGTGCTATGGACAAGTTACAATGCTGTTCTTTTTTAAATGGCTAGGGATGTGGGGAAAAGGAAGGAACAGTTGTTCTTCTGTCCTTGCTAAGGCCTAACTGTTGAAATTAGGGGTCACCATAGCAAAAGCCAGTAGCAGCAATTTTGCATTCTTTACAAATGCCAGTATTTATAAACATTATCCAAGCAAATTAGGGACCTTTTAGTCTCTCTTACTAGAGCTGTGCACATACATTCTCGTGAATAATTCATTTTTACAAAGCCTGTACCTTTAAATATACTATCAACTCTTTCACTTAAGTTTTGCATTTGTGAATTTCCTTGTTTACAATATCAACATTTTAAATTCAGATAGTGCAATGACATCCATTGGAGAGTAACCCTGTTTTGGCATACCATATATTTGTTGTCTTCCGTGTGTGTATACATATGCACATACTCATACACTGTCTCTTGAGAAATGGGTACTCTTAAATATGGAGTCTGTATAATCCCACCTCTGTTCCCAACATGGAGGTGAATATTGTGAAGATACTCAGCACTTAAATTCATTCCTATTCTAATAAGCTCATCTTGCTGATAGTTTGATGGAGCTTACATTGTATTCAAAATCCAACCCTTCCTAATTAAAGTCCAATTCCAGTATTCCTCCTCAGATATTCAGTTCTTGAGATGTATTTCTGCACAGTGTGAAGAAAGATATTTTTAGAAAATATGGGCCACTTAATTCCCGTTAAGTTTTCTATAACAGATGGTATAGTTATTTGATTTATGCATTCACCTTCACGTGGCCCTGCTGACTGCCAGCTTTTTTTAACCTCAGAAACTCTTTTTTGTTATGCACTGAAACTTCACTCTTTC
>NW_005841999.1:1218925-1233575 GCF_000455745.1 Alligator sinensis | reverse complement strand
GTGCATGAAATATTAGTTTTACTTAGAAAATCTAACTGCGTGCAATTTTCATGTTATTGAAATTGTGCATGGTCTGGTGATTAATTGTATTGTCCTGATCACATTCTCAGCCTGATGTTCAGGGCTCATTACAGCAGCAGAAATTCAGTGGAACACGAATCTTAACCAGGTGTGGGTTATTAAAGTGGCAATGCCCAATTTAAAGACTTTAGAGAATCTGGATCAAAATTGATGCTTTTAGCTACTTTCTCCTCCCAGGATCGTAGAGATGTAATATGAAAAGGACAATGTAGCTTGCTCATGAAAATCGCTCACATCCATCATGTGAAAAAAGCAGCTAGGAACTGTTCCTCCCTTGAGTGGGGTTAGCTACAATAGCTGTACCTATCGTACAGTGTATCCATACCAATAGACCACTATAGTGTCCTTATATTAACACTGATGTTAAAGCACAATTTACAGTATTTACTGACTCATCTACTTCCCTTCTTTTGGGAAAAAGATTTTTCTTTCCTCTGGATGCATCTTGCAATCTCAGTACCAACTACCTATGTGAAATACCTTTCATAGCAAACTGTCAAGGGTATTAATATCAAATTGAATCCAGGCTGTAAATTTTCTTTCCAAACTTTTATTTCTTTCCAAACTTTTATTCAATGTAGCCTTGTTTGGAGTTTTGGGAAAAGATGAAAACCAACTCAAATGCAACTAAGCCTATTTTTCCACCCTAGTGTTTTTTGCATGTCTCCTCCATTTTGGGCTAATACTGCCAGCTTCCAGAGACAGTTTGTTAGGTGAAGCATCAGGGCTTATAGTATACAAAACATGCAATAGGGCTAACCTTAGCTCTTTGTAATAATCTTAGAAAGCTTTGAGAGAAAAGTAGAGACAGAGTTCTAATAAAGAAGTCATCGAGGGAATTTGTTGGAGAGCTAAAGGGAATCATTGTACTTGCAGCCTTTCAGGAATTACATAAAACTCTTCCTAAGGAGTTTCTGAGAGGCAGAATTGGCAAAATGAATGTGAAAACTTAAAACTAACAACTGATGAGGTAGAATAGGAGAGGATGGCAGAACATGAGGACAAGGTTTACATTAAATATTACAAAGTTTAAGAAACTAAGCCGAGAGACTAAAATAAAGAACACCTTTTTACCTGGGGGTAATTAACCACTGGAACAACTTCCCTGTGGACATGACTATTTGTCATCACTTGAAGTTTTTAAATCAAGTGTGTGGACATGCTAGCTCAACCAAATATGGCCTTGTTGCAAGAATTGCTCGGTGAGCTTTTATGGCCTGTGCTCTGCAAGAGTTCAGACTAGTTGGTCAAAAATGGCTCCTAAACAGCTTTAATATCTTTGGACCAGTTGCCTTAACTTGTACCTCTGTTTTCCTCATTAACTTTATTGGCTACAAAATCAAGAATGAAATGGAGAGAATACAGGAAATTCTTAAGGTTTGTCCATCCTTAATTTAGATTTACACATCTCTTCAGAAAGGGAAGTTCAAGAGTAGACCAGTCTTGAATGTATATTGCTGTTTAGAACTCAGTATGATATATATGCATACACAAGAAATATTTGTATTACAATAAAAATATTTTAAATATGACAAATATAGGAATAAAGCAAATATAACAAAATATAAATCTAGTGGTATAAAAAGATTATAAAGTGAATACATTGAAGTATTATGTTGTCTGGCCAATGAAGTAGAAAAAATGAGAGCTAAACAAGATGAAAAAGATGTACCTAAAAATGTGGGCCTGCTTCGAAAAGTGGCGGAGTAAAATGGCATCCTTGTACTCACACAACCTGCTCGCTATACATATTCAGAGGCAGATCTTTTAATTTTGCTGACAAAGGTCAGTGCTTCCTGCTGTAAACTCTGTGGAGTCAAAAAACATGTATTGGAGAAGAACCTGGCTTCTATTCTGTCTTTGAATTCCACTTGCAGGATGGATTCCACTTTCATTTCAACTATGTTGCACATAATGAGATTGTGTTGGTGATTTTTCTCCACAAAACAAATTTAAATTTCCCCACACTGCTGTAGTAAAGATGAGCAGCTTGTGTTTGATGCATGGCAGGCTGCCTGAAAGCTCGCAGTCCTCAGCTCAGGATCAGACTGCATGGGATAGTGTGTTTTCATGCCACTGGAAGCCTTGGCCAATCAGTTGCCAGAGTGGGAGGTTACTAGGTGTGCTACTGTTGTGCCTAGAAACTCTAGTCATGGAGCAGGAATCTCTTGCATGGATACTGTGCAAAGGCAGAATAAAAAGATCTTCCGAGTCCCAAAAAGTTTACATTCTAAGAATAGAAAAAGAGGCAAAGCTGAATACAGCAAGCAGACAGGTGAGTATAAAGAACAATTAGATAATATTGGCCAATATGATTGACCGTGGAAGAGCTGTTGCTGCGCTGTTATTATAGTTAATGTCGCAGCTATCCTGAAGTGCACGTGAAGCCTGAAAGTAGCTGGACATTTTCAACAGAAAGTTTTTTCCACAAGATACCAATAAGCAAGGAGCGTGTAAGTACTAGGACCCTGCCTCCAAAGTTTAAGTCGAGGTTTATCTATGGCTTTCAGACTCCTAGCTCCCCATGAATTTACCAAGTGAAATGATGAGGTCCTGGGAGCTTGAAAACCATGGGAATATCACTCCTGACAGAAATCTACATATACAGGGACATGGGAGCAGATTTGCTGCTCCTATCATCAAACTGCTCCCACTTCTTATGGCTCTGCTGTGTGGCCCTGCCACCACTGGGGGAGCTCAAGGCTCTGGCCACAGCTACCAGCAGCCATCTTGAAAAGCCAGTTCCACTCTCTGCTTCCTGGCCAGCCACTTCCCTGACTAGGAACAGCATACACAGTGAAGAAGCAGCATGTGGCAGCTGTCTCATCACCAGCACACCAGGCCCTGCTGGCCCACTGTGCTGATGGCTGGCTGGCCAATGGCTACCTGGGCCCTACCAGCTCCCCCACATGCAGTGACTGCCTGCCCAGCCACACTGCGCCGTCCCAGGGCCACTGCCGCTGCACAGCTGTCACCTGAACCCTATCCTACTGGTCAGACCCTGGCAGGGTTGCCACCAATGGGCTGCTGGATGCCACTGTTGGGGCTGCCCTACCCTCCTGGGCCTCTAGCCCTGCTCCCTCTGGGCCCACCAGGCCAGTCAGAACTGGTGGCTGCACATCATCCAACAGACCTGGGAAGATGAGCAGTGGCTGGAGGCGTTCCAGATGAACCAGGCCACCTTCCTGAAACTCCTGGAGCAGCTTTGCCCACATCTGGAGTGGCAGGACACTGCCATGAGGCCACCCCTTCCCACAGATACCCAGCTGGCCCTCACCCTGCTCATGCTGGCTACACCTGCCAGTTTCTACTACAAAAGCCATGTCTTTGGAGTGGGCAAGCCCACAGCCAGGAAGTGTGTGATGCCCTCTAGGACATGCTGGGGCACACAGTGCTACAGACCCCCTGGCAGTGCATGACCCCCTGGCAGTGATGGCAGGATTCCACACCCTGGGATTCCCCCAGTGTATTGGGGTCTTGGATGGGACCCACATCCCTATCACTTGCCTTCCCCATGGTGACCACCCCTACTATAGCCAGAGGGGCTTTCACTCTGTTGTGCTCCAGAGCATCGCTGACCACCACACAGCCTTCACAAACATGAGTGCCAACTGGGCAAGCAGTGCTCATGATCCCTGCATGTTTTGCAACTCCATCCTACCAGGCCTGGTGCAGAGTGGCCACTTCACACCGAACCGGTGCCGAACCTGGTCTCCATGGCAGCTGGCCTCCATGGTAGTCCTGCACCTTCTCATCAGGAACCCTGTCTACCTGCTCCTGCCCTGGCACATGAGGCCCTACACTGGTGAGCTGGATCCCCTCCAGTCTACTTTAACCAATGCCTGGGCCAGACCTGCACCCTGGTGGAGTATACCTTTGGCCACCTCAATAAACACTGGCACATCTTCACCGTCTGCCTTGAGTTCACTGAGGACAACATTCCCCAGGTCATCATTGCAGCTTGTGTGCTGCATAACATCTGCAAGGCCTGGGGGGGATCTTGTTTATGAGGCCTGGGCAGAGGAGGCATGGCAGGTAGAGAACACCTAGCAGTAGGAGCACCAGCTGCAGTGGCAATGGCAGGCAATGTTCCTTCCAAGGAATAGCGGTCCATGAGCATGCTGCTTTGGTCCATGAGCATGCCACTTCAGGCCCACCTCCCCCTTTCGGTGCAGCATGGGACACTTACTGAAGGGGCCAGGGACTTGGGGCCTGGGGGCTGGCATGGGCTTCGCTGGCTCCAAGGAATTGATCCGCTCCCCCGCATTGCCTCGGGGAGCAAGGAGGCACGTGGCATCAGGGTTGGGGAGTGGAGCACTTCCCCGGAACCGGTGGAACCCGTGGAACAGTTCCCCAGAGTGGCAGAGCCTTACTCAGGGCAGGCAGTGGCTCCTTCCCAAGGTGAGGCAAGGCAGGGATGGAGTCTGGGGCTGGGGGCTTGTGTGGGCTCCACTGGCTCCCCCCCTGATGCCACGTGCCTCCTCACTCTCCAAGGCAATGCAGGGGAGTGGAGCAGGAGCCCACACCAGCCCCCGCCCCATCCCCATCCCTGTCTCTGTCTCTGTTCCTGTCCACATCCCTGCCTCTATCCCAGCCTCTGCCTTGACTCAGGGAGGAACTTACCTTAGGTAAGTGTCCCATGCCATAGCCCAGCTCCTCTCCCAGTGGGTGTGCAGCCTTAAAAAGTTTGTACGCAGCAAGACTTTTACTTGTGTGCAGCTGCGCATGCACGCACCTTAGAGGGAACCTTGGTGGCAGGCCCTCCCCAGGCAAGCCTCACACCTGCTAGTGGGAGCCAGGGCAGCAGGTGTGAGAGGCGCTGGCTGACCATCTCCCCCTGAACTTCCCACTGTAGCCTGCCTGGACTGCTGCCCACAGACTCCTCATCCCCCCCCCAGCACTATGCTTACTGCAGACACATCTGAAAAGAACAACAGTTTTTATTTCCCTCACATCAACCAGACTCCCTCCCCCTCCTCTCCCCAACAACAGAGCCCTTCCACCACCTGCTCCACCCAACAGTAAAACACCCTCTTCCCCATGAAAATTATTTATAAGTGAAATGCTGTGGTTGTGGCACTGGGCCTCTGCCCAGGTCCATGGCGGGGCATGCTTCTGGGTGGTGGTTGGCTGCCAGGGGGCAGGTGGGGCTTGGGCTGGGGACCAGGCAGCGGGCAGCATGAAGGCAACCACCAGAGCCAGGATGGTGTCTAGCACCCAGCTGTCACCCTCCATGCCCTCCACTTCCCTAGCCGTGAACCATGCTCTGCTCCCACAATGCCTCTACCTGCTTGTGCTCTAGGGCCAGGAGCTGCACCCAGAACTCCTGGTCCACCCAGTCCTGTGTGTCCTCATGGGCCATACCCTCTGCCTGCTACCTGTTCTGGTGGGCCACATCCTCCACCTGTTAACCCCATGCATCTGCAAAATGGTCCTCCATTGCCATCTCCAGCTGGTCTAGGAGGAGGGTCCTGTCCTGGGTCCTCCTCTGATGGAGCTGGCAGATCTGGAGGGCCCCAGCTGTGGGCAGTGGTGACTGAGACTTTATCCCAGCTGCCAACAGCAGCTTCTCCCCAGTGTGTAGCTGCAGGATTTGCAGAGCCATGAGAAAGAAGCTGTTTGTGAGAGTTTGCAACATTTTAAGATAAGATGCTCTGTAATGGGAGTTGTGTGTTACCTGGCATCAGATCAGGGTTTGGGCATGCATGGGTGCTAAGGGACCATGGTAAATCAGCTAGGCAGGCCCAGGCAGCTGCTGGCCAAACCTCCTGTTTCTGCTCACTCCTCTGGGCTGGCGGGCCTCTGGGTGCTAGCCACAGCCAGCCTGCTTCTCCTGCCCCATTCCCAAGCTAGGACACACGCAATCCTGGCAGCACCTTCTGCCATGGCTTCAGACCCCTCTGCCCTCTCATGTCCTTCTGAAGGCCCACTGGTCTCCTATGCTGCTGCCCAGCCCAGGGTGCCTGGGTTTGGTGGGTGTGCAGTTCCTAGATGACTGGAACAAGAAGATGGCCATGCCACTGACCTCCCTGGTGGGGGCCTCAACAGTGAGTCATCCTGGGGCCAGCCCCCCCATGCCAGCACTATGCCCTGAATGTGCCCCTCCTGTGTGTGTTACAGGTACTGTGTGAGGAGGTGTGATGAGTTTAAAATTCGGCTTAAGACTGTTTTAGAGACATCAAGCAGAAAAAATGCATCTCAACTTTCAGATTTCAGTTTATTTTGCTGAGGTGGCTCTTAGAAAATATTCCTTGTTACTTGCAAAGTGAGCAGATTTGAGAAGGTATCCAGGTTGTACCCATATTGTTCTAGAGGCAAAAGGAAACTATATTTTTGCAAAAATGTCTTTAATTGCAAGCTTTGGGGCACAAGCACTGTTCTTCAGGCATAGGGAAAAAATTGTCAAAGTTCTCATAGGTAGAAACAAAAGTTCGTATTTCATACGAGAGTTGAAGGTGTGGTAAAATCTCCCATTTGGAACAGTTTAATACCAGTCTAATAAAAGCTATCACCTCTACAATGAGTTCTGATTCAGATTTGAGAAGGAAATTCCTGAGACATGATAGAAACAGCTTCCGCCATGAACTTCTTTTATAGTTTCACTTCCAGCATATAAGCATGTTGTTAGTGAACTTGGAATCAATTAGGAAGCAAGATAAAGGAAAACCATTCAAGGTGGCAAAAGCTACATAAGAGATGCTTCCTGTGCCAGCTGTGATCAAATTGTCTGAAGGAGAAAAGAGTCAAGCTGTAAATGTTCAAAAGGATTAATGAACGAGGCCCAGATTCAACAAAGTACATAAGTATATCTACTTGATCAACAATTCTGAGATATTTTTTTGGATAAGAATTTTGCACCAAATATGAGTATTGAATGTAAATTAAAATGTGCATCAGGACATGGTATGGGAGAATTCTGCCTTGGTACTATGCTTTTTCCCCAGCTCCTCTGCTTGTGGGCGAGTACAGCAGAAGGCTTCACTGAGCCTTTAGTATTTATCAATTGAAACTTAATTGTGTTATTATAGAATGCTTGCAGGTGTGGAAACAGATGTTATGCCCCACTGCACACCTGGACCTTTAAAACAACCGAGTTCTCTGGGCAATTGTAGAGTGAGGGTCATTTTTAAAGCATGTCTTAGGAAAATATAATTTCCAAGAAAGAGTACTTTTGAGGAAAATATTATATTAGCCAATTGACCTGGGTCACTGATGCAGTGACAGCTCTTTAAAAATAAATACCAGGACAAAATTTCCAAGTATGATATTCTTTAATATGGCAGTTATTGTGATTCAGAAATGAGTCATCCAGCCAAAATACAAAATCTCTCCACCCAAAACATGCCTCGCTGAAACCCTTAGGCTTCAGACATGTATGTTTTTCATAGCAATTCTTCTAACAATCTAAGGTCATACTACTGCATTGACTCCATAGTTTGAATAGATCCCTGCACCTTTAAGGAGCTCCTAAGAAGTCAAGAACAGAACTGAAGCTTAAAATAGCAAAATATGTTGTTGGGGGCTTTTTTTCTCATACTGAATGGTTTCTGATAGAAATTGATTAATATAGTCATGCATTTACCTATTGTAATATGTAATGGTTGTGCTTAAAAATCCATTGGTTATTCACAACTACCAAGCAGAGTTATCTAAGAAACTCCTACAATATTTTCCTGGATATTATTTTGCAAATACTTAGAGTAGGGGAATAATATGGAATTTCTGACTGCTCTACTCAGTGACTCTGAGTAAATGTTGACTATTTAAAGAATAATTATTATTCTTTGGTCTAAAAGAAAACAAGAGGAGAAGAAAAATAGCTTTGAAACAAGAGGGGGGAAATTAATAAGTATGCACTTACTGCAGTCTTAAATAAAAAAAAATGGTACTATAAGAGGATTTTTTTAACTTCTAGGAATGCACTCTTCAGATGTGAATTGTAGTATGTCATGAGTTATTCAACCTTCAACACCAAAAGAAGAGGTTTGCAAGGCCAGTTACCCAGTTCCATATACCCAAGGAAGGCAGATGGTTTGAAATACTTGAAACAGTGATTGGAGGAGAGGAAGATGGTTTGAA
The DNA here is from genome assembly GCF_000455745.1 of Alligator sinensis. Classification (NCBI taxonomy): domain Eukaryota; kingdom Metazoa; phylum Chordata; order Crocodylia; family Alligatoridae; genus Alligator; species Alligator sinensis. The sequence continues at coordinate 1,225,415 of NW_005841999.1, read as the reverse complement.
GAAATAGAGTCAGATTCTATTCCACTAATTGGTTGTATAAATACAGGGTCTTCATAAAGTCCTTGTGCACTTCTAAACTTTAATAACTTTGGTTATAGGTATGATAGAAATAATCTGTGAATGGCAATTAAAAACAAATTTATTCAAGTTTTAGGTAAACAATGCTAGACTTTATAAGTAATAATGAATTTATTCTTAAATAAGATGGTGCTCCGTGCCACTACACTCTAAATGTGCGACAGTTCCTAAATGACGTTTTCCCAGTGAAGCGGATGGGTAGAGATGAACCAATTGTTTGACCACCTCGTTCACCTGACTTGTCACCATTGGATTTCTTTTTATGGGGACATGTTAAAAGTATAGTTTACTTGTCAAAACCATGTTCTTTGGTGGAACTTAGGGCTAGGATCACCAATGCAATTAGTGCAGTAACTCAAGAGCAACTGGGAAACGTTTTCAAGGAGTTGGAAGATTGGCTTGAGCACTGTATCATGATAGATGGTGTTTATGTTGAAGTCTAGCATTGCATTCTCTAATTGTCCTAAAATGTTAATAAATTTGATTTTAAATGGCATTGACAGATTATTTCTATCATACCTACAACCTAAGTTATTAACGATTAAAAGTGCACAAGGACTTCATAAAGACCCTGTATGCCATACTTAGGTGACAAAATGCAATCCTATTCCACCCTGTGCATGTTCCAGAAAAATAGTTAATTCAAAAGGTGGTTGAATTAACCACCTTTAACACCTTTCTGTGTTTTTGTTACTTAACTTATGGGTAAAATTATGGTGTTTTACAAAGATAGATGCATTAAAGGATTTTCAGGGGCTTAAATAGGGTGGAATAGAATTGTAGCTAGGCATCCAAGCCCAGCAGAATAACAGGTGAAATAGAATCTGGCCATTGGTGTCTGGAACAAAGAAGGTCCTAGAAACCCAAGCCATTTTAAAGGTACAGGCCCTCAAACATATATAATGAGTAGTTCGAGGTTCTTTTCTTCCTGCTTGCCCAGCTAGAAATTTGAAGTTCTTAGCCTCACCTAGAACAGATTATAAGGATGATTAGATAATTGGCAGGTGATGTAAAAAGGAAGCTAACCTGATGATTTTGAAAGGGGACGCCAAGGAGGACTGCTGGACTCCTGAGCTAAAAGAAGGAAGGCTGCTGAGGAAAGTTAGTCTGATAGATGACTGGTGAGAAAGGTGTGTGAGAGGGATTTGGGAAGGTTGTAGATAAAAAGTCTTAGGCTTGAGAAGGAGGGCTATGGGTTTCTGAGTTAATGAGAGAGAATTTGCTCGAACTGCTATGCAGACCCATAGACAGAGGACCCAAGGAATTAATTAGAGGTGTTTTATTTAAGTATAATGGACTCAATAAAGTAGCTACCAGGGGGAAAAAATCTGTTTTAAAAATCTAGAGTTTTAATCCTGGAGTCAAGATGGAAACTAAGAAATAGTGCCTGTAGGATCCTTCCACACAATAGAGGGGTGCTCTAAAGGCACACTTATTTGTATGGTGTATATGATTTATTCAGTTATGTGCCTGTTCCAGTGCTTCTGCATTTGACCATTAGTATACCTAACCCTAACCAATCAGTTAAACTGTACAACAGGGCATCTCATTTGTGTCTGCTTCCTGTCCTTCACATTAGTAACTTCCAGGTTACTACCCTTGCTATAATACCTATAGGTAATGAAGGGTATAGTTGTATATGTTTCTTTAAGAAGGTGCTCTATAGCAGTATCTCAAAATTAGCATGTGCATCATGAGACACAGAGGTTTCCATGGTAAGTACACATTTTTAATTGAATAGCAGACTAATAGGCATATAAAACCCCCATAACTTGTTGGCACATAAATTACCTCTCCAAGGGCCACAGGCAATTACTTCTTTCATCAAATATTTTCTTAAAGTGCCCTGTCCCCATTTTTGTTTAGATTAAGAGCTTCAGTTTTCCTTCTTTCACATGTAACAATATAACTTGGATGTCCCCTGTTCTTTTTTTCTCTCTCTCTTACTCTTTTCTTCTTTTCAGAGTTTTACTTCCTAGAACAGCATACTCAAGGGATGTGAAAGATTTTTTTTTAATAGCAAAAAATGATTACATCATTGTGGCTTAACCATATAGGTTTGTGTTCAAGGAATTTTCAAAGTGCAAAATACCATGCAATACTATCCCTCTTTTTTGGTCAAATAACTAGAAATTGTTATTTAATATGTAAAAGTGTATTTTAAATTGAATATACTATAAACTAATTTAAATGTCCTAATAATTACCTTGACACTGCTTTCATGAGGCAACTTCCACTGCATAAAACCCATAGTTTTTTACTTTTTTTTTTTTAATGCTTGTCTTACATCCCTCAACTGATGTAAATTGGCATGGTTTCCTATTTTCAGCTATTTCCTATTAATCAGCTGTGCTGATTTTCAGTATTTGGGGGTTTTATCCTTTTTCTGATAACAAGCTTCAAATTCTTATTTTAGAATATATTTTGCTTCTCCATTAATATAACAAACATGTCATTGTCTATGTACATTATGCTTCAAAAGTATATGCTTTCTCTGATATACAGAATAACAATCTGAGGTTATGCCTTCTCATTCCAGTTTTTAAAGATTATTTTCTTCTAGTTACACATTTGTTATACAGAGGCAAGAAAAAATGGTTATTTGCACTCACTCATATCTGGGTTATTTTTAGAAAGCATATTGACAAATTTTCAAGTAGACATTGTATTTCGTAAAGAATGCTGCCCTGAAATCACTGTGGCTTGAACAATAAGAAAATTCAAGTCTACAGGAGGCCAGCACAACAGGATATCCATAAGTAACAACGCCTACTTATCAACAAGGGGTGAGCTTAACAGTCTTGTTCCTGGCTGTGACAAATAGTGAGCAGAATTTTAGAGAGCTTAAGAGGAGAGACTAAACCCAACAGATAGCTCTGAAGAAAGATTAGATGCAGTACACTGGGTCTATTCCCTTGCACAAATCACAAGCATTTTAAACAACAATGGCTGATAGTTTTACATGGCCACCCTAATTTTATCCTATTAAAGGGCAGAGTTCACCCCCTTTGTTTTTTACTTTTATTTCAATACTCATTTTTATGGTGGCCATCTTTGTAATGAAAGAGTCCTGTCTGAAGGAACAAATAAATGGTTTCTTGCAAGTAATTCAAAGACATCCTTAATAGCTCCAAATAAAAAAAAATATTGTATCAATCAAAGGATTACAAAGAAATGTTTTTTTCAGATTTAAAATAAAATGTAAATGGCTGTTGAGAACTGCGTCTTCAGTAACAATCCATTAGTAATTGGAATGCAAATCTACCTCTCTTATGTTTAACTCATGTCTGGCACTAGAGAAAATAGACAGTAAAACTTTAGATTTGTAAAATGAGGCACACTCATCATCATACTCCATAATGAGGTGTGCTTATCATCCCATCATAACAAATGGCTCTAATGTGGAGGATACAAATAGGAGATATGTCTGTTAATAATTATCTGTGTATACATACTTCTGTATATGTGCATGAGTAAGTGAGTGAAAGTATATGTGATCAAAACAGTTTATAAATCAAAATATTTCATTTATATTCTCTGTCTCCTTTATCCTGAGAAATTAGCCTGCCTTTGGGGCCTTTCAAAGTTTGTTTCCATTAGGAGGAAAAATGGGTCATATGAATCAGATACCTGCTTTGCTGAAACTCTTGTTTATTTACAAATAATGTATGCAGAGTCTTGTTTCTCTGAACACAGTAGAATCAGACAGCAATAGGTACTTTCCCTTTTCAAGCTTGCCTTAGGCACTGAAACCACTCTCTCTCACTCTGCTACCTCTTAGAGCCACTCTCTTGACTGACTCTCACCCATTCTGTTTCCTCCTCCATAAGAACCTCATTTGCCAAACAACAGCCCTTAATCCCTGCATTTTCAATCAGGGAACCCTGATTCTGTGATCTATGCCTTAGTCATTTCTATTGTTTTCACCAAAGGACATAAAGGAGCTTAATTGCTCTTTCCATTCATTATCTTACAAAAAAGGGTGCTTAATATGTCCATCAGTTTTAGCCAGAACTGTGATTCTCTATAGATCAAAGACCAGCTTGATGGTAGCCATTAACACCTTCCAACATAAAAACATTTCTCTGTAGCCTAGCAAGTATAATGGAAATTCCTTTATGTAAAAGTTCAGGATAGTTATGGAGTATGTTGACGATATATGCAGAGAAGGGTGAAATATCCAAGCAGTGGGGCTGCATGAAAGAAAATGGTACTAGTATGAAGACTCAGAGACATCCCAAACCATTTTAGATACAGAGAACAATATTTCATGCTGAAGTGATGGACTATAAATTACCGCCTTGATAATTTGTGGATTACCATATTCTGATTGAACCCCATTAAATTCAGTGAGTTCCATGTGATTACAGCAGTCTGCCTGTAGTTATAATTTTCAGGATTTGTGGCCTTAAACTTTGAATTCTTCAGAAGAAAGATCATGTCTCTCTATCTGTGCTGTAAGGTGTCTAGCAGAAATGACAATTGACTAGAATTCAGGGAATAGCAGCTGTGATAGATAATAGACCGGAGATTCTTTTCTTCTGGAAAAAAGCTCCCTAGAATTGAAGGGATAGTAAATAAGCTTTCTATGGAAATGTGGATTTTCCTTTCCAGTTTAATAGAGGATCATATTCTCCACTTTAGGGTACAATTTTCAAAGTGTTTTTATTAAATATTGATCAAAGTCTCGTCCCATTGCAGTCAAATGTGGCTTTGATTTTACTGAGAGCCAAGACTGATCATCTCTTAAAATCCCATGCTAAAATTCTGTTGGCTTAACTAATGCATTTTCTAAAATGGTTACTATTCCCTATTTAACTTTATAGGCTGCCAAAGCAATATCTGAAGAACTTATTGATTCTAACCCTTCTATACATATGGGTCTTTACTATGAATTTGGATGTATCTTTAAAAATACCTATGTGTGTTACACTTTGCCTAGTTCCACAAAGGGGCTTAAGTACCCAGCTCTGGGTATAGAATTCAGATATTTGAAGCAGGCATGTTAGTTTCCTAGGTGGTAAATGGGGGAGAGGAGAAATGGAAAAAGGCATTGAAGAATGGGATTCCCAGTATGCTGAACAAGGATACTCAAACCAACCAATAACATTCACTGAAGAAAAAGGAGTATCTCAGAACTTGACTTTCTTGGACTTCATATGCACACAGAAATAATGATTGAAATTATTTCAAATGGTTTTGAAATGCCTCAAAGAACTAGCTGTACAAATGTGCAAGGCCTTTTGAAGCATTTCAAATGCAGTTGAAAGGCTCCCAAATAGTTCTTGAACTATAAGATACTATTTTGAAGCATAACAGTTCTTGTTACAGGGGACTCGATGGTCCTCCAGAATCCCAGTGTTTTACTGTCTTCCTTCCCACCTGTCTCCCTTGTCCCCAACTTAGTGGAGGGAAGAAAAGTAGCTGACAGTCTAGCAGACTGATTGCAGCCACTGGGTCCCACTCCTCCTTGGTCCTGGCCACTCCAACACAGACAGACCACTGCAATTCTAGCCCCTAGACCCTCTTCCTCGCCTCTCTGAGAGGGAGACAAAGTAGTAGAGGGACTTGGGGCTGGGTTTCAAAATGCTAAAAGAGGAGAGCTGGGAGCTCCTCCTGCCCCCACCCCTTTCCACTGCTCCAAGAGACATCCCTTGTAGTGTCCCTGGAAGCATTCCAGCGGGGGGGGAACAATGGGGGCTATGCAAGTGCCTCCCTGGCTGAAACCATTCCTTTTTCAAATTGTTCCAAACACTCTTCACTTGGAAACATTTCAAAAGTTACTTCTGTGTGTACACACCCTTAGATGCCCCCCTGCAGCCCTGGTTTGAGCACCTATGTAAGATGGAGATTCATAACCTAAGTAACAGAACGGGCTGTGCATATCCCCTTCCTAGCTTAGCTTATATGTTTGTTTTTAGAATGCTATTCTGGAAGCAGGAGCTGTGGGTTGGAAGCCCTTCAAGTTGTGACAGGCCTATATAGCCCAGATCTTTCACTTCCCACGTGAGCCCTCTAACCAGTAGGATAGTAGAGCTATGCAAAGCTTTGGTCCCTGATTCAATTTAGTGGAGATTCAGTCCGATTCAGTGGTCGAATCTCTGAATCTGAATCAAATCAAAGAATCCTTTAATCTCTCCAAATAGAATCAGAACCCTCTGGATCAATTCAGAGAGATTCAGAAAGATTCAGAGATTCAGACATAGAGACAGATTTAAATGTTTTTTCTACATACCTTTAGGTAACAGGGGCTCATGAGTGCTACAGTGCTGGGGCGCATGGAGTGCCCCACAGAAGCATAGCAGGGCTACCCAGCACACACAGCAGCAGACCCAGAAGTGGACCAGAAGCACTTCCAGTCCACTTCCGGGTCTGCCAGGGAGCGTGCTGCCTCGCCCACCACACCCGTCAC
>NW_005841999.1:1210898-1218908 GCF_000455745.1 Alligator sinensis | reverse complement strand
CCCCCCCCCCCGACCCCTCCCTGGCTCAGTGGTTGGTGCCTCCTGGGTATGGGGGGGCACCTGGGGTCCCCCCACAGCTGATCACCAAACTGGGGGGGATGCAGGGGTGGGCCCACGTGCTCCCCACCAGACAGAAGTGGAAGTACTTCTGGTCCACTTCTGGGTTCACCAATGAGCACGTGCCCCCCCCCCACACACACACACACTCCTGTGAAACACTCCATGTGCCCCAGCATCTCAGCGATCACGAGCCGCGCCTGCTACCTCAAGGTATATAGCAGACACAAGCTGTGTCTGTGTCCGAATCGCTTATTCTCCAAATCAGCATTGGATCTTCAGATCTGGATTTGGCTGAATTGAATCAGGGACAGTGATCTGAATCAACAAATCAAATCACTGTCCCTGATTCAGGCTGAATCTGAATCAAATAGGGATTGCTTTGCACACTGCTAATAGAATAGTTTGTAACAGATAATAACCCTCCAGTAACACGATCTGGTTTTTAATGACAGTGGCCATCGCTCTGTGCTTTGTGGTGAGCCCAGTGCTATTGGGGTGTGTTAGGCACACCCTGAGCCTACCTACTGGATTGGGACCTTAACCGTTCTTAGCTGAGGGGTGTCGAATTTGTGAATTCCAAATAGTTTCAGATGTGAGAGGGGAGCTGAAACCCTCGGATTACAGACTTGTTCTTTTAGTTCTATGAGAAGTGTTACAGTACTGTTTTAACTGGAAGTGTCATCTTTTTATTTGATGAAATACTGATTTGCTCCTAATTTACTATTAATTTTTGCAGTCTAACTCACAATATTGATTTTTTCCCCTCTCTCCCTGTACAGCTCCAGCTCTTGGAGTCTCAGCTTTTGTTAAAAAAAATATTACAGATTAAATCAATAGTTAAATGTCCATGAGAGTGGGGGAAGGGAAATTTGAAAAAGTGGTTCTGAAAGACACAAAAAGCAGAATGTAAATTAAAAGAACACGAAATGTATTATTTAAAAAAAATCTCATCATTCTTAAGTCAGTTCCTTTATTTTTGGAGAGCCTGATTCATGATCTTGAAAGGTTGGGGTTAGCGATTCTGATTTTGTGGTGTTTTCCATCTTCCCCATCAGCTGGCACAAAGGCAGCCCCGAGCAGGTGCCTTATTATGCAGGTGCTAAAAATAAAAGTTCTACCTGAGACATCTCTGAAGTCATTATGGTGGCTCCTATTTGCTCCAGTTTAATATTAGTCTCCATTCCCACCCCTTGCATCATACACTTTGTTCCCTCCTCCTGCTCCTCTGCAGTGACTTAGACTCCCCCAGATATCAAGCCCCTATTGTAGTTAAATGAGATGCTGAGTTGCTGTAGAATGTTGTATGCTTTGGATGAGTTAAACCACACTTCTTCTGCAATTACTGCTGTTCATTAGCTTTCAGATTGGAGATAAAATTTTGGCAGCACTAGAAAGATATTTTGAGTGCTTGTAGCCAGTCCAAAATAATCCTGTTTAATTGTTCACTCTCCCTTTTTCTTTCAAATGAATACACTGGTTTTCAGGCTATAAAGTCGCTTTAAAATAAAACCAAAATTCTTTTAGTTGAAAATAAACAGATCCTGATAATTTTTATTCATGTGGCATGGAGCTTGACTCACCAACAGTCCTGCTGTCCACAGTACAGAGAAAGTCACTATCCAGGAATAGAGGTGGAAGAATCTGGCCCATGGGAATGGAGTATCATGCCTTCATAGAAATGCTGTGATTTGAGGGTATATATAAAGAAGCTGATAGTGTATAGCAGCTTAAGCTAACTTACTTGCTGCTTCTCATTTGGGGTATAAGTGTACATGTGTAAAGAATACTCTTTCATTAACTCAGGCTACCATCCAGAAAACCCTGATGCCAGCACTGAGGCACTCAAGAAGGAACACTAACTGCTAAAACATGTGAACAGTAACCTCTCTGTGGAAAGCAGTTAATAGACACATGTATCTGACTCTCCAGACATCTAAAGACAATGGTTTTAGACCAGGATGACATAAAACAGACATGAAGCAAGGAGAAATACAGTTAATACCTATCAAAATGATGCCATTTTTATAAAACTCTCAAGACCTTATATTGCCACATTCACTGACTGAATAGTTTTTTATTCCATAAGTAAATTCACTGGCCCTCAGTGAGAAAGAAAAAGATAATAGGTCTGGGGAGCTTAATTAGGGATACCTTTCTACCTCCCCTCAGCATTTCTTCTCATTTAAATAAGCCAAATTAACTTGCAACAAGAGACTTAAGAAGCAATGTTTTTATGTTTCTCAGGAGTTTATCCAGCTGTATAATAACCTTAGCCCTGGCATGTCTTCACTAATAATAAATGCTTACTCTAGTATTCTACCTGTGGCACTCACCCTTAAAATTAACTTAGCCTCGCAGGACTAAAGTAAAGCAGGTAAAATGCCATGCTAACAGGGCTTTGTTACTTCAAAATACATGAGGTAACTCATTCAGACACAACTCAGGTATTTCTTCACAATGTGATCTTATGCTTGGTAGACACCCCAAATATACTCACATAGGTTGAAATCCTGACTTTGACAATGACCCAGTTTCTATTGATGTAAATAGGACAGAAGTCATCTATACTCTCTTGTCTGTCTAAACTTAAATCCATCCACTTAGATAAGGTGATAAACTTAGATAAACTTTTTCTTAGATATAGTAGGCAACTGTCAATCCTCTGGATCATGGTGTAAATGTAAGAGATCTAGTCAGATGCCTGATAATCCGTTTGTGGCTGACAAGCCCAATTCAAGAGTGACGCAACTTGTTAGAGATCACAGATCCATATGTTGTCTGAGCCGGAGTCTAAGTTTGCAGCGTGCTGGTTTCTTTTTTTCTTGCTTTGCTTCCATTTTGCTTTGCTTCTGGATCAAAGCCACTTCATATTGAGCTGCACCCAGTCCCAGTGCCAGATGTTCCCTCCAGATTGGATGGGATTCCGCGTGCTTCTCCCAGTTTTCTAAACTGATGTCGAATGACTTCATATCCTTTTTGCACACATCACGTTACCCCCATAGAGGGGGACCCTGCTTTCTAGAGCTGTCTTGAATCTCACTGTGCAAAATATTCTTGGCTTCTCCTGTTCTCCTGACATGGCTGACCCATCACAACCTCCTCTTCTTGATAGTGGTTTCTAAGCATGTCAGTCCTGCACACTCCAGTACCTCTGTATTTGGTATTCTGTCTTCCCACTTTATTTTCAGGATTTTATGCAAACACCCCATGTGGAAGCTGTTCAGTCTCCTGATATGCCTAGCATACGTAGCCCACATTTCTGAATTATAAAGCAGGGATGGCTGCACACAAGTCTTGTAGATTCGTATCTTCACTTTACCTGGTAGGGTACTGTTATTCCACGCACATTTCTGTAATAGCTTGAACTTCTTAGCTGCTTTTCCAATTCTGTTCCCCTTTTCAGTCAGAAAGTCAAGACTCCTGCTGATCGTAGAAGCTAAGTAGCAAAAACTGTCAATGACACCAAGAGATTAATCTTCCAGAGTGATGTCAGGTATTGGCTTTCACACCTTGGTACATGACCACAGTCTCCTTGAGACTAACTGCCAAACCAAAGCTCTTAGGTGATTCCTAAAACCTGCCCAAGAGCTGGCAGGGAAAATTAACCGTAGTTGCAGACAGAAGTGACAATGTTTGCCTGATTCAACCCCTAAAAGCACTCTACAGGTGTGACCAAACACAAATGCACAGCTGCAGAGCACTTTAAAAGGGCCCACTCCCACAAAAATTGGATCCCTCATTACATGAGTGTTCATACTGTGCGGGCCGGGAGCGACCCGAGCCCTTTTTCGTGCTGCACGCGGGCTGTGGCCAGCAGCCCGGGCACGCCGGGTTGGAGAGGGAAGGCCGTCGAGCTGGAATTAGGCACAGACGTGTATCGGTAGTTTTAAAGATTGTTTACTTACACCGAGATGGCAGTGGTGCAGGCTGGAAAACTTGCTTGAGTTGCGGTTACAGACAAAGACAACACAAAACTCGAACCTGCAGGGCACGAGGGTACGTCGCAAAGCGTTTCGGCGACGGGAGAATAAACCTGCAGGACTCCACACGAAGTTTGCTAGGCTCCATGGGTCCAGTTCTTTTGCGCGCGGGAAGGGATACGTCTGGAATGCGCTCGGCGACGGGGAGAGGCTAGAGGTTGATCAGACCTCAGTTGCCTTCTTTAAATGCACTGGGTCCGTAAGGATCCGCAGCGCTTAGAGATCTTCACACAGCGTGAAGTCTCTTCCTCCCTTGTTCGTGGAGTCCTCCAACTTGGGCGGAAACCACTCAAGCCTTTTATACGGCTAGCAAGCCAATCACTAGCCGCCACATGTGAATAATTTAGAACTGGCCAATAATGGGACTCAAATTAGCATACAAATGGCGGGAACTCTTTGCAACGAGCATTTCTGTGCTGCAACAAAGAAATGCACCCTGCAAAGAAAGCTTCAAATTGGTGGGAAACTCGTCCCTTGCACCGGGGTTTTCTTTTGCAGCAGAAAACTCCACCGTGCAAAGAAGCTGCAATTTAGCGGGGACAATTTAGCAGTGCCGAAGCACACAAAACAAAAATCACACCCTTTGGGTTGTGACACATACAAAGGTGCTTCGAAGCAGAGTGCTCTCAGTAATTTCTGTCTGCACTTGCCAGCACCAGGGCTCAGCAGACACAGCCCAGCACTGCTCCCAGTGCTGTTTTCAGAATGGGAGGTGGGGAAGAGAGTGGAGGGAGCTTGTTTTGGGGGTTGTCCAGCTAGTACTGGAGGGTGGGGCAGGTAGATTGGAGCTCTCCCACCCCAGCATGGCTGGAGAAACCCCAGAATGGACCCCCCCCCCTTCATTCTTACTCTCCCATTATGAGTCAGCTTGGGAGCTTAGGAGAGAGGGGGGTAGAGCTAAGGGAAGAGGCTGCAGACACACAGCCTCCCTCCCTAAATGGGCTCCAGATTGGAGCTCAATTCCCCTACCTTCCCAACCCAACAGCTAAAGTCTGTTGGGTCAGGAGGATCATTCTAACTTATGGTGCTTTCTATAAAGCTCTATGAGTTAGACCAGGGAGCTGCACTTGTGTCTGCACTTTGTGGGTTTTTCATGTTGGCAGCCCCAAAATCAAGTAATTTAGAACTACTAGTCACTTTTGAGAATTTGGAATCACAGAGTTGCCAAAACAACCTTTGTAGCATGGGAGTGCTATTCCTGCTTGGGTAGAAGCCTTTCCACTGCACAAGGGGTGAATTGTACACACACCTGCCCAAACAGTTTTCAGAAAGAACAACAGTGAAAGTAAGTATTGAATTGGGGGAAAAGATATTTTTCTTGGTTTTCCATCAGCAGTATTGGATACCCTAGGGACATTCACTTTGAAGTGACTGGAAATTTGAAGGGACCAGGGGTTGCAGAGGTATACAATGAAGTACAACTTTACTTGTATCTAAAAGATAAACTTGTCTCTGCTTTGTGCACTAAACCCTTCTAGTTTTTCTTATGTTAGAATTTCTTTACTGTTCTGCACCTAACAAGTTATGTCCTTATTTGGGGGCTATTTTCTCAGGCACCGTATTTGAATATTTTTAGATATTGTATTTCTTTAGGCATCTATTTTTTATGTTTCTCTTTTTAAAAGAATTAATTGTGAAATGCCTTTATTACATAATTATACCACAGGACATGTTTGTGTCATCCAATGCCTATCCCATTGATTCATTGTGAAGTGTGTGAATGAGAGAGACGTGCTATTCATGAAATGCAAAATTATTAACACTAGGTCAATCCACAGTTAGTGCAAGTAAATGGTTGTCAAGTTTTCCCAGGAAAAGTCAGCCTATTATGAGTCTTCTGTAGTTTTGGCACAATAGGATGTCCATACTCAGTGTGCCAAAAGGCCCACAATACAAGTTAAGGCCATAAATCTCTGGGACAGTTCTATGTATCCCTACACAGGAAACTTAAGGTAAAAGAATCCTTTTTTATTATTATTTAAATAAATTAGAACCTTGCATCTGGCTGACCTTCAGCATATAGAACAGCCCCCTTTAGCTTTATGCAGTGATATTCAGGGTATTCAAGAAGTTTTAATTTATAGCAGAATCTAGACGATCACCTTACTTGTCTTCCCAGAAATTAGGAAAGACAAATGACCTATAATAGAACTGGTCACAGATCAGAATTTCTGTTTCATCAGACATTCTGACATTTCACCAAAAAAAAGTTTGGAATCAAAACAAGGCTGAAATTTGTAACATTGCCTTAAAAAAGCAATAATGAAAACTATATATCAATATTTAATTAAAATTAAATAGATTTATAGGTATTCATAGATTGTAAGGCCAGAAGGAACCTTGGAAGATCATCGGGTCCAGCCCCCTGCACCAAGCAGGAAAGATAACTGGAGTCAGGTGACCCCACCAAGGTGACTACCTAGTCTCCTCCTGAAGATTTCCAGGGTAGGTGATTGCACCATCTCTGGCGGGAGCTGATTCCACAGTCTGGACACCCTGACTGTGAAGAACTTCCAATGTTGAGCCTGAATCAATCTTCCAGGAGTTTGTGGCCATTACTCCTGGTTTTCCCCTCAGGTGCCCTGGTGAACAGATGCTCACCGAGCCCTTGATGTATTCCCCTAGTGTAGCGGTAAGCTGCTACCAGATCCCCTCTCAGCCTTCTTTTCCTCAGGCTGAAAAGTCCCAGATCCCTCAGCCTTTCCTTGTATGATTTGTCTTTTATGACTCTGATCATACAGATGGCTCTTCTTTGGACTCTCTCAAGCTTTTCCACGTCCTTGTTAAAGTGCAGTGCCCAGAACTGGATGTAGTACTCCAGCTGCGGTCTCACCAGTGCTGAGTAGAGTGGAAGAATCACCTCCTTGGCTTTGTTGGAGACGCATCGATTGATGCAGGCCAGAATATTATTTTCCCTACTGGCTACAGCATTGCACTACCAGCTCATATTCATACTGTGGTCTGTTATTACACCCATGTCCCTTTTATTCGTGGTGCCTAGGCAGTTTGGTGCCACAAAAGCTGTAGGTGTGTTGGGGGTTTCTCATCCCGAGGTAGGGCACTTTATAATATAATCAATATAATGCACTACAAATCTTGTGTGTGTATATAATGTTAATACAAGCCAAAGAATCAAAATCATACTACTGAAAATAAAAAATTAAACTTTTTCTAGTTAGCAAATTTCTTATGAAATATTTTGATTTGATTTAAATTTGTTTTTCAATATTATTCCATCATATTTTTCAGTCATCTCTAACCTAAACATGTCTAACAGATCAGGAAGTGGGATAATTATAGTTCCAAATCCAGATCCACATTGCTAGTTGGTATTAAGAAGATGATCTCATCAGAAAAGTAATAAATAGGAAATCTGAACTGGTCTTTGGGAGGTAAATGGTTCAGTCCTCCCAGCATTCATGCCTTGTTTTTTCAGTTCACTGACACATCCAAAAAAACCCCTAAAATCTGATAACATTTAAAAAGATTTTTTTTGAGATTGAATTAAACATTTAGTTTGGGCTGAAATTAAATGTTTATTTTAAACCAATGTTAAATGTTTTAATTTAAATAAAATTAAAGGAAACTTTAAAACAAAATTATTTTTACTCAAAACATTGTAAACAAGTTCTGAACATCTTTTAAAGCAACCAAGTCAGTATAATTAAACCTAATTGACAAAATGTTTCAATGTTGTTAAATCTGCATACTTTGAAAGTTTTCAGTTAACATTTTTCATTTGGCTGCACACTTTAATGAGTTTTCTTTTGGCATTTGATTTTGAAAGTTGTTTGCTAATTTTTAAGCATCTGTTGCATTTTAAAAGCATCTTTTTGTCTCCTTGCCACACCCCTCTCTCTAGCCATTTCAACACCTCTCACCTTTTACATTACACTTTGTGATGTGTTCAGACTATGTCCTTGCTCCCACCTGACCCCTTTCTCTCTCTCTACCCTCCCCCCTCCCCCCC
>NW_005841999.1:1209310-1210510 GCF_000455745.1 Alligator sinensis | reverse complement strand
TTGCTCTGGTCTCTTAGGAAGTGGTAAAATAGCATGCTTAATATAAAGACAAACATGATGTCTTTATGCAAAATGACACCTAGTCTATCAATTTGTCATAAAATGACAAATATTTGCTCTAAATATTTTTAACTTAATTAACTTAAGCTCGGTAAGATAAAAGATAAATGAGATTTGTTATGAAATTGGATTATTGATACCAAACAAAAATGTATATTGCTTGATATAAAATGACAAGGCTTGTCAGATTGTCACTGATGGATATTTGTCAACAGGCTTGGTGTCGTTTGAATGCATGATTTTTTTACATTGGTAATTTGGCTATTTTTTTTAAGTAATTTTTCTTCCAATGTAGCAAGCTAATCACGCACCCACTCGTACAATTCTAGAATTAAGCCTGATCCTGTTCTATGCAAACACAACCCAGTGCTATGCCAGGTTCTGGTCACATCAATGGGGGTCTGTGTATCTGCAGGGATGTATCTGCATGAAACTGACTGCACCGTTGGGGCATAGGTTTGTCAGCACACCAGAAACAGGGACTTTGTCTCTCTTGTGTCTGTGGACCATGCTGGGAACTCTGAGCATTACCAGAATACAAATAATAACTGAATTACAAAAGGTTAATCTAATAATTGAGCCCACAGGCAAGTGTGTCCAGAGAAACTGTGGGTGGCAATTAGATAGTGTTGTGATAATCCCCAAGCTAATGTAGGCTGAAGATTATCAGAGTTCAATCACACCTCCTACCCAAAAAGTTAGGATCCCACCATCTGCTTCCTCCTTAAGGAGCACAGCATTTGTGTAATATATAACAGGATGTAGCTAAGTCCCTAAATCTCTGAGGGCTACTATCTTGAAGATACTTAACTAGCTTCAGCACTCTGACTTCATCATCTATCCCAAGCACATTCCATGTCCAGCATTATGCTCCTAAAAGCAAAAAGGGCTGGTCACATTTAAAGGCACAAGGCCAACAACTTAAACATCTGGAATTAGTCAACAGCTGCTTTTAAGAAATTTAATTTCACACTGGGGCCTGAATAGCTACGCATCTACAAACCTTTTTAAAATAATGATGGATCTAGAAGCTGTGGCCTGAAATCACTAAATCTTAATGAAGGATTGGGCAATTACTTGGGCTTGACGGCCACTTAAGGTGTTTTGTGAGTGGTGGGAGGTACTGACTTGGCCCAGTGG
>NW_005841999.1:1196272-1209279 GCF_000455745.1 Alligator sinensis | reverse complement strand
CTGGGGGGGGGGGGGGGGCAATTGATCCTATTCAGTCCCGGGCCTGTCCACTCCACACCAACTGCTGGGGGCAGTGGACAAAATGGGCAGGATCTCCTAGGAGACCAACCTGGGACCCCTATGTACAGGGTGCACTCAACCAGGTGGATGAGATAGGCTGTGGGTGGGTGGGGAGCAACATCCAGGATTGGGACAGGTGGGTGGGGCCAGGATCATAGAGCGGTGACAGTGCAGGCTTGGAGCAAACTATGATCCACACCCCACAGGTCCCTGGCCTTGCTCCCCCATCCTGCTCCTGGATGCTGCTCTCTGCCTGCCTATGTCCCCACCCCATCTACCTGGCCAAGCACATGGGGGTCTCCATGGGTACCCTGCCCACCTGCTCTGTCCAGTGCTGCCAGTGGTGGGCATAGGGCAGACAGTTGGGGATGTCTGGAACGCGGGGCCAGGTCCAGCAGTGATGGTAGCAGCATCAGAGATACTGCCATTGGCAGCCAGGCATAGTGAGCCACCACTGTGGGGGGCTGCTGGGAACCTGAATCTGGCTGATGCACCACCCCTACCCCATCTCATGCCCTGGGATGGTGGGACTGGCCTTGCACACGACAGCCCAGGCTGCCCCCTATGCCTGGGCCAGACAGGGCCAAAGGTCCTGCCACAAGCCAGATACAGTCCCTTGGCAGACTGGATCCAGCCCAGAGGCCATATGTTGCCTACCTCTGCTTTAATGGCACAGTTCTACATGTTGTCCTGATTTTAATGCACATGAAGCCTTGTGTAGCCTTCTCAATCCAATCCTCTCAGACACTGTGGAAATCTTTTTCCTTATGACAGGTTTCTCACTTCAGGTGCATGCAGCATAATGACTGAGAACATCTCCCTCACTATCTTTAGAATCAATAACCTTAAAACAATATCGCTGCTCCCTTCTGAATGCAGCTCTGAACCAGTAATCCAACTCGAGGGGAATATCCAGAAAAAAAAGTGGAAGAATATTCCTAGCCATGCTCAGACTCTCTTTCTCTCTCTGGAATTGCAATACAGGCATTTTTTTTGTTTGTTTTTTTGTTTTTTGTAGTTTACAGCTTTAGAAATGCATACAAACTTAGGGCACTGCCTCCCACTATTATTAGAAGTATTCTACATCTGAAAAAACCTTTTCCTGCTCAGTTCATACAGAAAAATTTATTTTCCTTACCTGCTGTCCAACCTTCCCCTTCAGGGTTTTACCCTTATTTTTTAAGCACTTTGTGGAAACACATTTTTTTTTAAATCGAACAAGGTAATCCAACTTCAGCTCCTTACTCTAGCCTTGTGGCTGGAGTTGCTGTGCTTTTAAAATGGCAAACTACTGTCATCACACTTAGAGGCATTTTCAGGGGCAATGATCTCCTGCCAAAGGTCACCTGCTGTTGTGTGAGATGGGTTAGAGCAGCATTTTGTAAGATTGGAGCTGAAGAGTGCATCAACAAAGATCTTTGGTACTCATCAAAGTGCATTAACTTTTCAGTGCAGCAAATGGGATATTAGGCTCCAAGTTCCTAGTATTGCTGACTAGAGTCACTATCCATCAGTTGTAATTTTGCACACAAATGTTTGCCCCACATAAATCATACTTGAAGGAAAAGCCCTTCGAAAATGGGATAATATTTCATTAGAGATGCAGGCCAAATAAAGCATGAAACCAGCTTAGGTCTCTTTCTTCTTAAATTATATATTTTCAAAACAGTACACTGAGATATAGCCATTGATATTACTTGGAATTTGGTAGCTAAAGTCCACAAACATTTTCTTTAAATATAGGTAAAAATCTGTAAGGTCATGAAGTGGTAATATTTAACATCTGATTAAGTATCCTACTGTTGTCTACAGAAGAGCCCTTCTGATTGTTTTCTGCACCTAATGAATTTGCCATTTCTGTTAACGTTTAAAATGAGTTAGGGGGATGTGGATTTATAAAGTTTTTGTTCAGGATTATGGAAAATGTTATATCCTGAGAATACGTGCCCTGAAAAATACAAAACCACACTCTCTCTCTTTCTTCCTACCCTTTTTTGGTTCCTCTTTGTGTGTACTCAATAACCTGGCTATAAAATGACTCTTAGGTTCCCTGTGTGTTTCTCAGTATTTTCAATCATTTTTTTTTCTGATAGTCTTTAGCTTTCAAGCAGACTTTCTTTATGGGATACAAAGATCAGGCTGGTTTCTTTAAGTCTCTTTATTTGCATGCATTGCTAGTAATTAGTTTTCCCTTGATCAATAATCTGGGTGAAACATGATTTTGTTTGTTTCCTTGTTTTTGTTGCTGAACAAAATAATCATTTGGGTTGAACTGAAACAAGCTTTTCAATAAAATCAGAAAATTTCATTTTTCATCAACCCAAAATGTTTTGTCCCACTCAAAAGACAATGTTTTGTTTCACTTTTAGGTTATTTCAAATTTTGTTTCACCTTCTAATCTTAAAAATACAATTTGGAACTGAAAAGTTCAAACATTTAATTCTGAAGATATCAAAGTAAGTGTTTCAATATCTTCGGGATTTTTTTCCTGAATGTATTGCCAAATTCAAAATACTCTCATTCTCCCTTCTCTCACTCCCTCCCCAAATTTAGGGGGGTTTTGGGGGAGGAGAAATTTGCAGGTCTATTAGCTTGGGGCCAAGCACTCAGGGAGGGCAGTCTTACCTGCTCTGAGGATGCATAAAAGTCTCCTGCTGCTCCTGCCACAGTCTGTCCACCCTGGTTGTTGCTACTACAACAGCAGTGAAATGTTTGTGAACTGCCACTAAGTTGAGTCCCAGGGCTGCTGCCTTGCCTGCCACCCCCGAAGTTACAGTACTGTTTGTAGCAAGCAAGCACACGAACTGTAAAACCTGACCTGAGACAGTGCAAAATAGAAACTCCATGGTTCAGTTTTTAACCACTTTCAAATACAACCACAATAAGAGCGGGGAAAATAGACTAAAACAAAACATGAATGGCTTCTGTGGTGAAATGATCTATAGAGTTAGCTAAACCTATAAAAGGTAAGTACAATATTTTCTCCCACCAAACTCTGCATTGATGCAAAATTCTATGGGCAGGTCAGCAGGCATTGACTTCTATCTTTGGATTTACAAGCACTCTTAATCACAGGGGTCTTTCTCTGTCAGTGACTTTCCCAGTGCTGTCACTTAAGAAATTTGGTCTAAATTTTATAAATAAAAATCTAGGCCAGATCCTCAGCAGTTATAAATCTCCATAGTTTCACTGAAGCTAATGAAACTGTCCTAATTAAATTGACTATGCAACTGCCCCACATTCTGTAATTTGGAGATTTAGTATATGATATTTGTAGGGCTGTAGTCTCTTTATACATAGACACCGGTAAAGTGTTGTATTATATGGTCTGTCTTTACTGAGATATCTATGAAAAAGCTGTCCAAAAATGAAGAATGGAGGTAGGCACAACAATGAATCAAACTGCTTTGACTCATCACATTCAGCCTTTATTCCTGCAATATCTATGTTCTGTACTGTCCTTTTTGACAGCTCCATATTCACACTATTAGGATCAGAGGTAAAGTCACAGCTCCAGACCTGTATAACACAGTTGGTGACATGAAACCAGCCAAAAGTTCAGCTTGCCTGACTGTCAATCCCACCCATTTAATGTAGAAAACATGCTCTAATCTGGACACCATACATAAAAATAAATTGTAGGCAATTTTGCAACAGATATCATCCCTTCTGGAGGAGCTTTATGTTCATTCAGTACTGCAAGTATGAAAGTTAAAGTTCTCAATCTGACCAAGATGTGCTCAGAGTAGGACCAAGGGTTTGAAGGGGTTATATACCATCACCATTGTACTGCTATCATCCTTCGTGAAGACTGAAGTCACTGGTTATTTGCCATAATCCTTCCAGCCCATTAGTGCTTCTGCATACCTACTACAAGGAGGGCTAAAACAAGGGGAAGTAGCACAGAGCCAACCATGTCACTTCATACAACCAAGGATTTTCCCACCCCACTCAGCTGTCAGCTACATAGGCTTATAGCCCCTTAGTAGCACTGTGGTGACACAAAGAGGCTGTATTAAGGGCCAGAATCTGATCCTACGTGTATCTTCTGAAATGTTAGTAAATGCAAGTGAGTTGCTACATTAAGATCTTGCATTAATTAAAACATTTAATCATTCTCTCCTGAACTATAGCACTCATTTTTAGCTTATTCTAGATTAACAGGCTTAGTTTTGTATTTTACAGGCCACTAGAGGAAGACAGAAATTTACAGTCATAGTGTTAACAAAAGATCATTCTCAGAATTGTCTTCTTATTACACACAGTTGAACCACAAGTTAGTGGAGAGAGAGATGAGTTCACAATTGGCAATGTTTATAGAAATCATAGATCCCCTTGTGTGTGCAGAAACAATGCAGCACATGGTTTTAATTAGAAATATTCAGACAGTAAATTACGGTAAGCTGCAATTTGTAAGGAAAAAGACCTGACTGCTACTACAGCCACAGAATGGGCCATTCCACTACAACTGCATCATGTTATGGTTATATTGAATTACGACTCCTACCCAGAGTCCTGTAACTGATTATATTTGTGTGGGTGCATGTATGGGTGCACATGCATGTGTCTGTGTGTGTGTTAAGAAAAGGGTCAAGATAAGTGGTGAGTGAATCTCCAAAGGTTTATAGGTTTGGATCAGCTTGCAATAATGTTAAAACATCAGGCAACTTGCCCAAACTTTTGATTGTAGTTTTTCCCCTGTTCATTTCTACTTTTTGTTCTCCATACCCTATAGTTGTTTTGTCCCACTTTCTGGTCACGCAACCAAATTGTTATCTCTTCCATTTATTTTGTATTATTTCTAATGCCTTAGAATGAAAAGCTACCTCCACATCCTGTTTCCCAAATGCAATTCTTCCAGCTTCTCTTATGCTGTTTTCCCCGCTTCTTCATCCCTTTCTCTGACAGTTTCAACAATGTTGTCTCTCAGTCTGTTCTGATTGGAGTCTAGGTCCATTACATAGTTCTGCTGCCAAAGCTTTGAATACATCTACTCTTACAATGACCTTATGGAGACAGAACCTTATCATTCTGCTGGGAACACAGAGCCAGAAAGCTTCTGCTGCTACAAGAAAGCCTCTGGGAAATGCAGCTAAATATGTCTATGGCTTCTGCCAGCAGCCATGGCTTCTTTTAATAGCTGGTGCCTGCCGGTGTGTACTGCATGGCCTGCCAGCACACCTGTCATAGTGGAGCTCTGCAGTTCTAAAGGAGCTGCAAGCCTCCAGAAGCCACATGGGGAGGGAAAGAATCTGGTGGCTTCCTGGTGGCTGCAGTGGTCTGTGAGAAGAAAGCTCATTATATAGACCAGCCCAAAGACATGCAGTGCTCAATGAAGGAACATGAAGCATGAGAAGGCGCAAACACTAAGTGCCCCAAATTGAAAAGAGAGGCCAGAAAACTAGAGGGTAGAGGAGAAGAAAAGAACAGACCCAAGGAAGTGGGAGCAGAAGGGTCCAGCTGGGGGTTGGAGTGGTGTAAGACACTGAGGAAATGGAAAGGGAAGAAGTTGTTCACAAACTTTTTGGATTTATCAAGCTAATCATAATTTGGTGCTTTTGAAAGAAAATGGGGGTCCTTCTAATGAAATCCAGGGATGTTGCATCACATATGTATTCCTTGAAAGTAAATCAAGTATTCTATTCCTAGGAGTCTTCCTTATGTCATGAAGCCTTGGTAAACAAACACATTTGTTCTTGATTTTGGAAATAATTTCAATTTAATAGAAAAGAATAACACCATCAACACTAGAACACATAGCAAGTTCCTATGAGACCCACTTCATTGAACACATGGCTCTTCAATTCGAGGGAAAGCAATTTTGTTGCTTACTTGATAGACCAGTTGCCCTCAGGCCAATGACTGATTGAGTCCATTTTTGTACATAGGGTACAGTTCTCCAAACCTTGCATGTGTAGAAGTTGTCAACATGTCTTTATTCAGAGTATTGACTGCATGGATATCCTAGTTAGGTAACTCTGGTTATCTTGTAGTTCAGGAAGGATTCCTTTCTTGGCATTTTTCTTCCCAGGGAAACTAAAAATAACTATGATTTGTGCCATGTTAATTTTCTGTAGTCTTTTGTTTGTTATCACACTTCACTTCATTGTTCAAATAAAACCCAGGCAAACTCAGATTCTTACCCGATCTATACAAAATGTTTCGATCTTTGACAGCCATTCACCATATGTTACCCAATACGGGAATAAGAGAGTAGTTTATTGTACATGAAGACAGCCTTGCTTTTCTACCTGGAGTTCAGTTTCTACAGCCAGGAATACTGACACTTCTACAAAATGGCCATCCCACCTTCACCCCTACACCATTTGATAACTAGGGGCTTGGCACTGTACTGTTCAAAACCAAACCCATGATAGATACCTTTTGTCAACTCTAGGCATCTTACGGTGGGATGTACGTTCTTTTGTTTCCTATTTGTCTCCTTCACAGGTAGAGACTGGCTGTTACATGACAGGTAGTCTTGCTATGAGAAACACAGGAAGAAATATTAAACAAAAGTTGTGATTGTCTGTCAGTATGTCCCCTTAGGAAAAGCTGCCATATAATAGCTGACACTGGTCCTGGCTCCATACTCTCTTATGCCGTTTGATTTGATGTGAGGCTCAGAGTTGTAACTGGCAGATATTATTGCAATATTGGAGCACTTTACAGAATAATGGAAGATACTGACAGAATGCGATAGTCCTAACGGCATGTTTGAGGGTTTTCTCCTCTATTTGTTCACTGGCAGTTCAGCAGCACAATAGAATACGTACTGAAGTAGCCTTTGCATTTAATTGACAAGGCATCTACAAAATGATGCAGCATATCAATTTTCATATTACTTTCTATGTAAAATAGCACACAAAATTCAAACAGCAATGTAATGGGTATAAATTAGGGATGGCCACCTCAGAATCTTTAAAGGTCTGGGTGAGTAGCTAGAAACCTGAAATCTCTTCATAACATGCATTCTTCTACGATTTCTGGTCAGGCTGGAAATGTTCTGAGCACAGCCAATTTCATGGTATTTTAGTATTTCAGCTTTCAGCCCTGGAAGAAAGCAGGAATTATAGAACAAGAACAATAAGGTTTAATGATCCTTTTTATTAACTCAAAATATGTTTTTTTCTTATAGTTTACCAGGTTTGTTCCAATTCTACATATTTTTATCATAGATTCACTTAGACATTTTTGCCAGTCCTGTGGTTAAATGCATATGAAAATGTGGCTGTCACTTGGATGTCCCTTGATGATGACCAAGAAGCTGGATGATCTTGAAAGCATTTTGCTATAGTGTTTGGCTTGAACGATTCTGAAACAAATTGCCAGCTCTCAGTAGTACTGAGTTCCATATACAGTGTCCAATTAGAGGGCCATGGTGAAACTCTTACTACTTAAAATCAGTGGCACAAAGCTATTAAAATGTGAGTAAGCTTTGAAGAATTGATTTGAAGACCATTTTTTCACTGAATTATTTTAAGAAATGTTTTGACCAATTTATCAACCCAACAAAGACAAAGCTTCTCTCTAGCAATCATGGCTGACTACCTACATGGAGGAAGCGTTCCCTTGCAATAAATCAAGTATTGTACTTTTCAAAGGTCAAGCTGTTTTATGGAGCTGGTTTGTTGTTACTACTTGAAAATGGAGATAACACTATTGCTACAAATACAATCTAACATTTAATCGGCCTTTGTTCTCAACATTTATTCAATATTGTTAAGTTATTTGCCAACCATGAAAGGAATCAACTGTGAGAAAACCACAGGGAGGGAGAATCTGTAGATTTTTAAAAGAGCTAATGGTGTTTGTTTTTCTTAATAGGATAACTCAATAGGGTTGAACAGCATTGTTAAAAAGTTGGAGTGAATGGTTTTATGGATCTTATCAATCTTTCTTATATAATTTTTGAAGTATCAAAGTTTAGCATTTTTTTCAGACTGGAAACATATAACTTGACTCATAGACATTTGTAAAATGAATATCCAAACAGAGATCTATGTCAGTTGGGAGAAAAAAATGCTCAATAGCCATAGTTCAACCCCAAGTAGTAGATAGTTCAGAATCCCACATGCTGTGTCCAGACTTTGCTTATGGACAGACTACAATAGATGTCCCACCTGACATGACAGATGCCAGGGAAATGGCAGTAATTGGTGTGACACTGAAGCTGAAGTAGCCAATAGAATTGGTTAGGAAATGGAACTTCCATCCTACTGATGGAAGTTCCATTACTAATGGAACATACTAATGTAAGGGCATTCTCACATTTAAAAATTTTCTTTTGTCCCAAATAACTGTGAAAGCTGATTTTCTTTGTGGGGTGTACTTGGTAGCTGTGTTGGTCTGAGACAAAAAGACATACAAAAAATTAGAACTCTTGATTCCAAAATGATAATTTTTATTAGACCAACTGGAAAATGACAAGAAAATTGTCCATTTCTGCAAGCTTTCGGGATCAAAGTCCCTTTGTCAGGCTTCTGGGAAAAGTGTAAATGGTACAAGATGGTAAAAAGTCCCCATAGGTAGGACATAAACTTCATTTTTTGCACAGAGGGAGCTGAAGATGGAAGTCTGTCCCTCTGGGTCCATGAGAGCTTCTTTGTGAGCTGTGTTGAGTAGCTCTTTGATGTGTTGATCAGGTAGAATTCCTTCCCTGAAGGTATCAGATGGCAGGCAGGGAGGCAAAAAAACTTCCTTGTTGTTCTGCAGTGAAGTTTAAAATGGAAGATGCTGAATTTTAGCCGATTTTGGATTTTAAACTTCACTGCAGAACAACAAGGAAGTTTTTTTGCCTCCCTGCCTGCCATCTGATACCTTCAGGGAAGGAATTCTACCTGATCAACAAATCAAAGAGCTACTCAACACAGCTCACAAAGATGCTCTCATGGACCCAGAGGGACAGACTTCCATCTTCAGCTCCCTCTGTGCAAAAAATGAAGTTTATTTCCTACACCTATGGGGACTTTTTACCATCTTGTACCACTTACACTTTTCCCAGAAGCCTGACGAAGTGACTTTGATCCCGAAAGCTTGCAGAAAAGGACAATTTTCTTGCCATTTTCCAGTTGGTCTAATAAAAGTTATCATTTTGGAACCAAGACTTCTAGCTTTTTGTATGTTTTTTTTTGTCACACAACAAAAATTCTGAAATATTTTCATTTTAGAACCATCAAGTCAGTTTTAATAAGAATGTACCATTACAACTGCTCTTATAACACAAGTTGAAACTTGTTTTGTCAAAAATATAGACAAAATTAATGGAATGTTTTGAAACATTTCAAAATGTTATTAGTTCACCATTTTCCTGATGGAGATATATTTCATTAGAAAGTCTGTGACTATCTGTAGTTGCTAAGTCTCTATTCAATTACATACTCCAATACCTTAGCAAGAAACACAAGGTCCAGTCTGCTATTGTCTATTCTCATTCATGAAAAATTTCCCCCCCCCTATAACTCATACACCTACTTTGGAATAATGCTTTATAAAAATCCATAGATGAATTTCCGTCTAAAAACATGAGGGAATATTCCAAGCAGGCTTTCAAGAAGAGACTCGAACCTTTCTTGGAGACTTTCAAGAAGAGGCGAGAGAGGCATTTATCAGGAATGGTTTAGGAAGAGCAAATCAGACATCTGTGTAGGGGCTTGGCCTAGAACGTGTGGGAGGTCTATTTCAGCATTATAATTCTAAGAAAAATGTTTTGTAGATAGTTCATTTGAATTTGTGTATGGATTCACTTTGTTTAAACTCCTCTCTTCTGACAGCTAATTTGAATAAGCTTAAAAGCACAAATGTCTGGGGAAATGAAGTTTCACAATCGTATGTATGAGTGTTTGCAAGAACCTATGAGTATCACTGCTAGCCCTGGTTTTGCATGTATACCATCATAGAACAGACAAGCAGAGGAGCCACATTTAAACACTTACTAGTAATGTGGCCCACATTTGTGGGAGGCATCAGGGAGACAGTGTGTTATCTCAGAGGATGGAAGATTTCAGAAAAGTGTAAGGTGAGAATTTAGGGACACTCCAGCAGTCCCGGGGAGCTCTACATTTCACAGTGCAGGTTCTGTATGGAGATAACAAGATGTCGAAGGGTACATAGTTTCATAGTTTGTTTCATAGTTTGTAGGGTCAGAAGGGACCTTCACAGATCATCAAGTCTGACCTCCTGCCATGGCAGGAAAGAGTACTGGCGTCAAACAACCCCAGCAAGGTGTTCATTTAGCCTCCCCATAAAGACTCCCAGGGTAGGAGCCAGCACCACTTCTCTTGGAAGTTGGTTCCAGATCCTAGCCACCCTGACAGTGAAGTAGTGCCTCCTGATATCTAGTCTGAATCTACCCTCTGCCAGCTTGTGGCCATTATTTCTTGTCACTCCTGGGAGTGCTCGGGGGAACAGGGACACCCCCAGTGCCTGCTGGTCCCCTCTGACTAGTTTGTAACAGGCCACTAGATCCCCCCTCAGCCTTGTGGAGCCCCCTCTCTTGTGGAGGCTGAATAGGTTCAGGTCCCTTAGCTTCTCCTCGTAGGGCCTGCCCAGCTGCCCCCTGATCATGTGGGCGGCCCTCCTCTGGACCCTCTCAATGCTGTCCACATTCCTCCTGAAGTGCGGTGCCCAGAACTGGATGCAGTATTCCAACTGCGGCCTGACCAGTGTCGTGTAGAGGGGGAGGATCACCTCCTTGGACCTGCTCGAGATACATCTGTGGATGCATGACAAGGTACGGTTGGCCTTCCTGACCGCATCCCCACGCTGTTGGCCCATGTTCATTTTGTCATCAATAATGATTCCAAGATCCTTTTCTGCCTCTGCACTGACAAGAAAAGAGTTCCCCAGCCTGTAGGTATGCTGCTGATTCTTCCTCCCCAGGTGCAGCACGTTGCACTTGTCAGTGTTGAAACCCATCCTGTTCTCATCCACCCACCCCTGTCACCTGTCTAGGTCCAATTGCAGCCTATTCCTCCCTTCTAGCGTGCCCACTTCCCCCCACATCTTAGTGTCATCAGCAAATTTGAATAGGGTGTTTTTTACCCCCTTGTCCAAGTCACTGATGAAGATGTTGAACAGCACGGCTCAGAGGACCGAGCCCTGGGGGACCCCACTGCCCACATCCCCCCAGGTCGAAAATAACTCATCCACGACCACTCTCTGGGTGCAGCCCTCCAGCCAGTTAGTGACCTATTTGACTGTTTAGGTGTCAACGCCACAGTCCCCTAGTTTTTTAATGAGAATGGGGTGAGAGACAGTGTCGAAGGCCTTCCTGAAGTCCAGAAAGACTACGTCCACTGCTACCCCTGTGTCTAAGGATTTTGTAACCTGGTCATAGAAGGCCACCAGGTTGGTCTGACAGGACCTGCCTCTAATGAACCCATGTTGGTTGCCCCTAAGCATAATCTCCCCTGCTGGCCCCTCGTGGACATGCACCAGGCATTACATTCAGGCATTACATTTACATTTACATTTAGATTGACCTAACCAGGATTAGGTCTTCCTCAATACCCATCTGTCCAGGCATTCAGACCCAGCAACCCACATGCCAGACAAGCTAACCACCCCCACCTATAAACTTGCTATCCTCCCCATTCCCATGCCCCCCCAATCCCTTCCACCTTTCTCCTCACCCTGAATTACTTCAGTTTCCCTGCACAGCTCCCAGGACCAGCAAACAGCTATAAATGCCACTTTCAGTCTACAGTTATAGACTTTAAAGTACTTGTACACATCATACCTGAACTAGCCTAAGTACTGTAAGCAGCATGCTAGTTGTGTTAGCAAGGTGCTCTGCCCAGGCTAGTTTACTAGCTCTCAGCATTGTAAATTAGTGGAGTACTTGGGACAATCTGGCTATATTGGATCTAACATGCACCCTATTGCATGTACAGAATACGTAAATGCAGTACAATGTTACAGACATACTCTCAGAGTTAACATAAGGGGCTTTTCCTGATTCATTGAAGCAACAGGACTAAGGGCAGCCTATTTTTAGTCTATGTAAACAGATTGCTTTCTTCTAATGATTTATGTGAAATAATGGCAGTACAGGGATGATTACAATAATAGCAGTACAGAGATGATTACAATAATTCTAAGGAAAGGCATACAGGAGGATGATAGGTACGTTCAAGAGGCAGATGTGTGGCAGTACAAAGCCTTTCTGAGGAAGTGTGAATTCTCATACCATCAGACAGCAGCAGTTCTCTGAAAGCTGTCCAAGTCCCTGAAGCTCTGCTGGACGAGACAAGAAAATGAGAGCTAGACAGAGAGATGGCAGGAAGTCCCACATCAGTAGTGTCCTGGGGACAGATTTGGTGAGAAAGGAGCAGTTGTGCAGGGACAGCAGCTGCTCTGCACCTGGTTTGGAAATACAAGAGGCTGACATAAACCTGAACATGTGGTCCCAGGGATATGAAAATTGTCCTGAGCCCACAGGGAGAAGGTCCTGACTGACTGCAGGACTGAGCAGGGGGCTGTATAGTAATATATATGTTCTACTTGGTTGGAAAGCATGGGCAGTTTGTGGCACCATAAATTGCACATGGCACATGTGCACCTATTCACTGCACTACTAATTTTTAGCAGGGGTTTTTTGACACCCGGAAGTCCCAGTGTAAAAAAAAAAATGCCACTAAAAAAAAGTGGCACGGTGCATGCGGGAGCAGTGTGTGCCATCACAAATGGAGCCTGGCCAGCCAGAGCCACATTCTGGCTGCCAGCCAGGCTCTGAGCAGCTAGCTCAGCACCAATGCTGCCTCAGACAGCCCCCAGAACTCCTGGGGCCAGCCCCAGCCTCCCCTACCCCACCTGGGTCATTTATCTGCATGCTGGAGTAAGCAAAGATGTGCCACAGCTATTTGTTCCATGGGAAATGTATGCCCCTGCACATGCATACTTATCAGGACTTACCCCATGGGCCTATATATTGCTGTAGTAGAGTA
>NW_005841999.1:1192160-1196241 GCF_000455745.1 Alligator sinensis | reverse complement strand
TCAGCAGCAGGACTATGTCTAGGTGGCAAATGCAACAGAGAGCAAGACTCAGGGTTCTGACTTTACATGACAGACAGACTGGACTGGGATGGTTTGGACTCAGGATTGTCTGTTGCTGTTCAAAGGACTATTATTGAGCATCTCCTTATGGTTTTGAAGTGATCTCTGAATAAATTCCTGCCCCCCAATGGCATCTGAAAAGGTGTCATATCAGAGCAAATGGTGAAATTCTGGACCCCACTGTTATCAAGAGGAGCCTTCCTCTGTGCATATGCAGTGAAAGAGATTTAAATGGATCTGCATCCAACCCATAAATGTCATAACAGTCTAAATTTTATGGGAATAATTCTTCTTGCAGAGCAATGATGCCTGGAAAAGAAAAGGTTTAACATTTTCCCTAATCCTGCTTATCCAGTGCCTCTCCCTAAACTGCTATCTCTTGCTGAGATTCAAAGCTCCAGTGCTTTTTATATCTTTTTCCTTATATATCTTGAACTAGTCCAATTAGGGAACCAAAACTATATCACAAGGCCTTTCACAACAAACTGACAAAGCATAGATTTTGAATAGTGTATGATGTGCAGCAAATTAGTTATAAAGAAGCAGATATGAGGAATACATTTCTGGGCTTTAATTTTTAAACGATTCCTTCCACCGACAATTTGGGTTATACCTAAATCCTTTTTTTAAACTTCTACAAGAATTACATAGTCTGCTTCATGAGCTTGGTTAAATGTAGGTCTTTTACTCCCAGGACAACAAAAAGCTTGAATACATTTAGAAAAAAGTTTAGGTTGTGGGCTTTAGCCTGCAGAGCACATAACAACCATTCATCAATTCCCAAGTGTATAAAACATTTGTTACATGCACATCCCATGATTTGTTGTTTGGTTTGACAGTACTCACGTTATGCATTTTTCTACAAGCTTTGATGTACTGCTAACCATCATAAAATTATGAGGATCCTATCAGTTCATATTTTACACTTGAAGAGAAAATATATAGTGTATAATATAGAATGGAGTAGCAGAGTTTTTCAGTACAGAATGACAATAGAAGAGTTTGCCCTCTTATAGTTGGAACCAAGACAATTGCACTCACATGCATTGCTGCCTCCATAAATAGTGGCCTGGCTTGCACTTCAGTGCTGTGAACTGTAAAACAGACACCACTTTAAAGTTTCATTGACAATAATCAGTACTGAATACAAGACATTTTTGGAGAATGAGTTAAAGGCCATTTGGCCTATCACAGCTCATTCCATGTACTCACTCCATTTCCCTTTCTCTCTGCCCGGACACCACCTAATTGTATTTTTGGATTACAATGTTTTACCTCAACAACCTGCCATTGTGAACTCCATGAGTTTGCCATTCCATTCAATTCAGCTGTAAAGCATATGGTATAAAAGAAACACTTCCTGACTTCTAAGGTGAATTAATTTCTCTGATTTCTCTGAAAGCACCTTTGCTACGTTATCAGCATGAGGAAGAAAGAACAGCAACTGGTGTTGTTATCTCCCTTTCCTTTCTTTGTATGCTTTCATTCCTTACTGTATTGCCCCTCAAATCAACTCTTATCCCCACCAGTTTATGCCAGCCCCATCCACTCCTCTGTAAGATTCTTACAAAACATATGCCCCTTTTACATACAGTTCCCTCCCTGAATTAATCAACAGGACAACTACTCGTTTCTCCTGAAACTCATTTCTAAGGACGCATTTTGTCACACCTACAAAACATAGGTCCTCAGATAACCATATGCATTGTCCTTCCATTCATTAGCTAATTTTAATTCCTTATCATTTTATAAAGGGAACAAATGCAAACCTTAATCTTGTGCAATCACTTAATGATGAAGCCATACAACCTCAGGCTTGTAACCCATAGCTTTCTTCCTACTTCTGTCCTTTTATTCTCTCATGTCACAGATTGTAAGAGATGTTTCTTACTATGGATTTGCATATGCCCAGCACACTGGGACCTTTGTCCTGTTTGGAACCTATAATGCTATAGTGCACATGAATAATAATTAACTTGATTCTCCGGTTTGTCAAATTCACTTGCAGAACATTTATAGCACAAAGGAAATCTAAAGTGCCCAGAAATTCCTAGATCTCCACCATCATAAGGAGAGAAGCTCCTTTGCCTGGAAGCCCTTTTCTGACTCGTGATATATGGGAGGGATAATATTAAGGACAATGTCATTTAGCAGAAGGAGGACTTGGCTCTGTAAGGATCTTCTGTTCATGTGAATTGGCATAAATCTATTGGTATAAGTTTCCATAAGGAACCTTATGTCATGGACCTCAGTTAAAACTGACCTTTCTGCAGTTTGTTTCTGCTTGGGCAAGGTGCTGAGATTCAGGGAACTGCAAATGGACATAGTAGTGATTAATTTTTTTATTGATTTTTTTTTTAATACAATACACAAAACAGAAAAGCATCTACCAACTGCATGTGTAAAAACAATCTATGTCACAAACAATAAATAATACAAGGAAAAAGAAAAAAAAAAGGGACAAGGGAATGGAGAGGCAGAGAAGAAGACAAGAGAAGTGTTCAATGAACAATAATATAGCTATCAAAATATTTCAATTCATTCCAAATTGCAACAATTTTTTCACAGCAGTTAAGCCTGATAAACATAACTCTCTCCATAGATGTCAGGTGTGCCATCTCATTGTACCAGATTTCAACCTTTGGAGATGTCCTACTTTTCCAATGTAGCAATATAATCCTGTGTGTTGTAAAAAGGCCTACTGTAATAGTGTAATTCAGAAAGGATTCAGTTTGAATTCCTTGGGAATATATCCAAGAACACACACGTTTGCCAAAGGTATCGGTGCTATATTCAAAACCATGTCAACTCCAGCTATATTTTCTTTCCAAAAATAATTGATAATAGGACATGACCAAAGCATGTAACCAAGCACTGCCTGCAAAGCATCAACTCTTCGACATGTATCTACAGGCAGTATGTTTATTTTTTTAAGTTTAGAGGGACCCCAGTGCAGACAAAAAATTATCTTTTGTTATGTAAGACTTAGTCTGAGATCAGTTGGTGATTTTCATATATGGTGAGCTGCTGAATTCTATTGGAACTCTATCATCTGGATATCTAGGTCTCCATTCCATTTCAGTCTTAAATAGCCTGTATCGGGTCTGTTATGCAACATTAACTATTCTTAGAGTGGTGTCCCAGAATAGAGAACAAAAGCAGAATTCAAGGCAAAAAGATAATATATCTGGAATGTTGCTATGCCTAAAGCCTCAGATTCAAACTGATTTTCTGATACTTGATGCAACCACATATGCTGCCATTCAACTGTTTTTGGCAGGTCAAATTTACTAAATAATTCAGAAAAGGATTTAACACGATTTCCTTCTAGATGCTGTTTTACATGGATAGTACCCTTATCTATCCATTTTCTCCACATAAGTTTGTAGGACCCACACTTCAAAAAGGGATTGCCCCAATAAAGGCCTTCCAGTGTAGTGAAGGATTAAACTTAAATTAAAACATTGAAGTTCATCTGTCATTTTTCTCCTGTTCACCTAGCTTCATAGTATCATAATTTCATAGTTGGTAGGGTCGGAAGGGACCTGAGCAGATCATCAAGTCCAACCCCCTGCCATGGCAGGAAAGAGTACTGGGGTCAGCCGGCCCCAGCAGGGTGTTCGTCTAACCTCCTCTTAAAGACCCCCAGGGTAGGAGCCAGCACCACTTCTCTTGGAAGTTGGTTCCAGATCCTAGCCGCCCTGACAGTGAAGTAGCGCCTCCTGATGTCTAGTCTGAATCTACCCTCTGCCAGCTTGTGGCCGTTATTTCTAGGCACTCCTGGTAGTGCTCAGGGGAACAGGGGCTCCCCCAATACCTGGTTTATTGGTCCCCCCTGACTAGTTTGTAAATGGCCACTAGATCCCCCTCAGCCTTCTCTTGTGGAGGCTGAACAGGTTCAGGTCCCTTAGCCTCTCCTCGTAGGGCCTGCTCTGCTGCCCCCTGATCATGTGAGTGGCCCTCCTCTGGACCCTCTTCATGTTGTCCACATCCCTCCTGAAGTGCGGCGCCCAGAACTGGA
>NW_005841999.1:1168018-1191855 GCF_000455745.1 Alligator sinensis | reverse complement strand
GCCCACCCCTGTAACCTGTCTAGGTCCAATTGCAGCCTACTCCTCCCTTCTGGTGTGCCCACTTCCCCCCACATCTTAGTGTCATCTGTGAATTTGAAAAGGGTGCTTTTTACCCCCTCATCCAAGTCGCTGATGAAGATGTTGAACAGCACGGGTCTGAGCCCTGGGGGACGCCACTGCCCATCGCCCTTCAGGATGAATAAGACCCATCCACCACCACTCTCTCGGTGCAGCCCTCTAGCTAGTTAGTGACCCATTTGACTGTGTAAGTGTCAAAACCACAGTCCCCTAGTTTTTAATGAGAATGGGGTGAGAGACAGTGTCGAAGGCCTTCCTGAAGTCCAGAAAGACTACGTCCACTGCTACCCCTGCATCTAAGGATTTTGTAACCTGGTCATAGAAGGCCACCAGGTTGGTCTGACAGGACCTGCCTCTAAAGAACCCATGTTGGTTGCCCCTAAGCATAATCTCCCCTGATGGCCCCTCGTGGACATGCACCAGGATAATTCTCTCAAAAAGCTTACCAAGGATCAGGTAAAACTAACTGCCCTATAGTTTCCTGGGTCCTCCTTCCTCCCTTTTTTGAAAATGGGAATCACATTGGCCCTTTTCCAGTCCTCTGACACCACGCCAGAGCACCATGAGTGCTCGTAAAGCTGTGCCAGGGGTCCAGGAATGACCTTTGCTAATTCCCTCAGCACTCTGCAGTGGAGGTCATCAGGACCAGCTTATTTAAATATGTCCAGTCCCTCCAGAAGTTCCCTGAGTTGATCCTCACTGACCCTAGGCCTGGGTGTGCCTCCCCTGGGGCCTATGGCGGTCCCGATGGGGGGCGGGGGGTGATCCGATCCCTGCTCAGGAAAATGGAGGCAAAGACATTGTTTAAAAGGTTAGCTTTGTCATCTGGTTAGGCTAGCTTAGTCAGATCTTTATGTAGCTTGGGATTTGACTTCACAGAATCATTTTAATATTATAAAAGCCTTAGCCTGTCTGTCTGTCTTTCATAATGCTTTTTTTGCACTCTGATTGGCTGTCTTGGCAGCCAATCAGAGTGCTCCAAGAGCATTCAGACTGCAAGTGGTGGTGGCTCCATGGCAGAGCACCACCATGACAGCAGGGACAGAGGGGATGGTGGGGACGGGGGTCTAAGGCCAGCACAGCTTCTCCATGGAGGAGGCGGAGGTGGAGGCACATGGGAGGGGAGGTACTGGCCCAGGCCCAGTGGGGACAGAGGGGAAGGAGCAGGGAACAAGGCCTTGGTCCCACCCTCCACCCTGCTCCTGGGAGGTGACAGCAATGGAGTGGACAGAGTGGGGGATGAGGCCAGCAGTGCTGGCCTTACCCCCCACCTCCTGCTCCCTGGATATGATGGCAGCACAAGGTGCTGGGTGGCGGTGCTCTGTCCATGCCCCCAGACATTCATGGTGTGGGGAGGCAGGTGGGCCTGGACTGGGTGGACAGTGAGGGGAAGCAGGTCCAGCCCTGAAACAGTGGTGGGGAGGGTAGCGGGAGGCACGCTGGGCCTGGCCCAGCCCTGAGATAGCAGTGGGCAGGGGGGTGCCGGTCCCAGCCCGACCCCACAACAGCAGTGCGGGGGGGGGGGGGGGGGCAGGCCCAGCCCCAAAATGGCAGCGGGAAGGCTGGGGGGTGCACTGGGCCCAGCCCGGCCCAGCCCTAAAACAGCAGCATGGAGGGTTGTAGGGGTGGACCCAGCCCCGTGGCAGAGGTGGGGAAAGTGGGAATGGACCTGGCCCTGAAGGTGGGGGGAAGGGGAGCTGGATGCAGGCCTCTGTCCCCTCCCACACCTCCCCGTCATTCTTGATGGGCAATTGGCTAGTAAATAATAATTTCCTTTCACTTTTTGAAAGAAAATTTACTACTATACATGTGCTGTTCTGCTTACATTTACTAAATATTCCTTATACATCCTAGGACCAATATCCCACTCAGAGAGACCTTTATGCCCACACCAAGGCCCCATGGAACAATTTAAAGGATTAGGGCTTTGTCTGTGATCATGTTGCTACTAATTTGATCTAACATTAGCATGACAGTTCTTTGGTGCAAAATCCTTGTATTTATTTCTCCCTGGCCGTGTCTACATGAGATGCTGACTGCGCAGTAGCCTGTGATTATTGTGCAATAGCATCATGTGGCAGCAAGTGTGATGCAAAGCTACTGCACAGTTGTCTTAGGCTACTGCATAGTCAGCAGCACAAAACAGCCATTCGGCAATGTTACATAAGTACTAAATGACTGCATGGTAATGACTGCTCAGTCAGCGTCTTGTGTAGGCCCAACCCCTGTAAAGCAGTTCACTGGCAATGCTGAATTACCTGTACAAAGAGTAAATTTGTTGCTGTTCATTCATACAGTCAAAGTATTATAGAAGTTGTTTTTGGCCCTTAATAAGATAAACTCATCAGATTTACAGCTCCTGCAGAAACATCTTCATAACTCAACTTTATCTCTTTGGTCTTATCTAGTGGTTACTTTTCCAACTGTTTCCTTTCCAAACTTCCTGCTTTCAGAGGTGCTGTGGTTTTGCAGCTGTAAGACAGAAAAGGAAAAAGTAAGTTAGCGAAAAAGAAGGGGAAATCTGAGAAGGAAAATAAGGGAAATAATCCAGAACCTGAAAAGGAGTGAAATGTTTGGAAATGGATAGAGACCTAACAGCCTTGGAAACAAACAAAAATGAGGGATGCAGAAAGAAGGAAGAGGGTGAAACGCAAAAGAGGGATCAGACCTTGAGATTAGAGAAGAATTGAAACCCCTAAAGCAAATACAGATGAACTGATAGCAACCAAACTGATTTAATATCTTTTTCTTCTGTATTTACAGTGCCTGTGCTGAGCTATAAAATGCACTTTCTTTCTTACCAGTTTGTCCTCTGTTCGGCAAATATTTTGTTTGGCTGCCTTCTGTTTGCATCTCTCTCTCAAATCAGCACCAGCAATGCTATCAGCCCCAGGAACAGTAGGAAACAGATCAACTAATGCATCAGCATGACCTCAGATTCTGGCTTTGGAGTGTTTGCATTCAAAGGATGGTTACTGCTAAAATGATCTGGCAGGTTTAAAGAACTATTCAGAAAATGAAACAAGTACAGCCACCTGCCTACTTTTAACATTTTTAAAGGTGTTTAAGGTTTTCCCTGCTGAGAATGGTGCTAATCATTCCACAAATGAATTATGTTGTCCATTGTGCGCGTGACTGAGCAGAATGAAATTTCTATTGAGCTCTGTATTGGGAGGTGGAAGAGGGGCTCCTTTAACAATGTAGTAAGAAAAATTAAGGATTTTGTTACATTGCCCAAGGCTAGATCAAAATCCCATCTGAACACTAATCTATCATTACAAATTAGGAAATCAATTATAAAAGAGAATATATACTAATCAGTCAATTTGTGTCCTACGCTGGGGCTCACTCTTTTGGTAGCTGATATACATCTTTTAAGGCCTGGGATATTTCTGCCATGCTGAACCAAAGAAAAACTGTTGTAATGTAAGAGATCTAGCAGTTTGTAGAGGTATCCTATGGGAATTAAAGCACCAAAATGATCTAAAAAGCAAAGTCATGGAATCCAAGAGTCTGGCTTACCATGTTTTAGAATGACCTGAAATGTTTGGCTCAAAATTAAAAATAGGACACTAACTTCTCATTCTATCGCAGAGGGATGTCACAACTGCTATTAACAAAGAAAAAGGAAATAAGAATTGTAGCACTCTGGCTAGGTGTCATGATTGGTGATGGTCAGGAATTTTCCATTGAAACAGAAAATGAAGGTCTTCAGGAAAATTAGTATAAAATACTTTCTTTGGGGGACCAGGTATAGTCATGTTTCACATCCTGCTAGAGAATACAGACTGCATAAAGTAAGACACAACTGTTGCAATTTCTTATTACTTGCTTCTTCAAGTGTATGTGGTAAAGCTTGAAGTTCCCAGGTGCATTTCTAGCTGCTGATTCAGGGAAGAAATTATTTCAGAATGAGCCCTTCAAATGTCTGTTGTGATAACACTCTCATTGAAAAATAAATCAGGAAGTCAAAAGCTGAAGAATTGATAATAATCTCAAATGTTATTAAAACAGGGCATTCATTAATGATATTGCAGATTTTGAAAAATCAGAATATATTTTAATGGTTCCGTAGTTCAAGGTAGTTGATCCAGCAGCATTAGCAGTTAGAGCTGTGTGAAGCTTCAGTCCCTTATTCGATTTGGTGGAGATACGGCCTGATTCGGTGGCTGAATCTCCAAATCCAAATTGAATGAGAAGACACTTTAATCTCTCTGAATCAAATCAGAACCCTCCAAATGGAGTCAGAGAGATTTGGAAACATTAGGCGATTTGGACATAGACACAGCTTTAAATTTTTTTCTACATTTTTTCATGCATCCCAGAGGAACATGGGGGGCTCCCCAGTGCACTTGGCAGCAGACCCAGAAGTGGACGAGAAGCACTTCCTGTCCACTTACGGGTCCGCCAAAGAGCACACAGGGGGGCCCCTCCATACATCCCAGGCTCAGCAACTGGTGCCTCTCCTGGGTCTGGGGTGGCATCCAGGATCCCCCCATGGCCAATCACCAAGCTGAGGTGGCACAAGGGGGGCCCCCAGCATGCTCCCCAGCGGACCTAGAAGTAGACTGGAAGTACTTCCAATCCTCTTCCAGGTTCACCACCAAGCACGTGGGGGACCCCCACATGATCCTGTGGGATGCTCTATCTGCCCCAGCATTGCAGAATTCACGAGCTGCGCCTGGTATCTTGAGGTATGTTGGAAAAAGCATTTAAAGCTGTGTCTATGGCCGAATCACTGATTTTCTGAATCAGCATCGAATCTTCAGATTCAGATTCAGCCAAATTGAATTGGGGACAGTGATCCAAATCAACTAATTGAACCACTTTCCCCGATTCAGGCGCAATCGGAATCAGAATCGAATACAGCCCATTTCGCACATCCCTATTAGCAGTGTCTGTTTAAGATTAAGAAACCAAATGAAAAATTGTTTCTATTGTTTTTCTTTGGTAAGGCGCTTTTTAAAAAAACATAGATGTATTTCACATATAAAACTGATTTCTAAAGTATCCAGTTTTCTTCTCAACATCAATTATTAGAGGGCTTCAAGTGTTAGACCCTCTACCTTCATATGAGAGAGGACAGATTCAGGAACCTACACAGTCAATAAATCTGCTGCAACCTCAAAAGACCTATCTTCCTGTAGCAGGGTGGTGATTTTTTTTCCCCCTGCGGGCCTGCAATCACTGCTTATAATTAGCAATTTATAATGGACACCATAAAAACCTCTTTGATTAACAAAGCTAGTTTGTTATTTCAGGAAATAACTCAATGTAAGGTTCTTGCAGCCTGCCAGTAAAAGGTGATCCCTGCACAAATAAGCAAATGGGAAGGGTCAAAAATATACAATACGCTCATTATAACTGTCTGATTGAAAGGACTCTTCTATACAACCATCTTCATATAATATCCTAGTCATCCACGAGTGGACTAAGAAAATATGATATGACAGTTCTGGGTGGACTTTCAGGGTAATGGGCGCTTAAAAACCATTGAAAAAAATAGGAGCCTCAGGCCAGGTACAGAAGTTACACTTATTGCACAGTAAGCACCCAGAAAGCACTCTACAGCCATAACTGAACAGATGATCAGGGCATATAGAGTGCCATAAAAATGGGAGATCCTGCGCTAAGATAACCCTGTATGGATGTGGTATCAGACTTCAGTGCTGTAGGTTAGAAGGCAATAACAAATATCTGTACCAGATCCCATCGTAACTCATGGTACATTGCATTTCCCTGACATCCCATGGATCACTGCAGCATCCCACTCACCCTCTCTCACAGGACAGTAGACTAGCTGAGGCCAGAACTCATCTCCTCTGTCTGAGCACCAAACCACCCCCACCTCTGGGGTCTTAGTGACCCAAGGTGAAGAAGCCCTTTTTCCAACCCCACCCCCTTGTTACCTCTGGCCAGCTATGAGCTACTGTCTGGTATTCTTGATCAGTGTACAGATTCCATCTATCCCATCTATGCATTTGTAAAGATTGCAAATTTAGATTAAATGCTGTGCTGTTTGCTGGACACCGCATTCACATAGGGGGCTCGCTAAGTGTTGCCTTGAAGTCTCCATATTCAGATCTCAGGCTCTTCAGCTTGACCCATGCTTCTCTGTCAAGGCTATGCCCAATGGGGGGCTTGTTTGGTGTTGGTATAAAACTCTGTAGGAATATATTTCAGAACAGATTAATTTGAACAATCATTTCAGTTCTGTTCACCCCACCCCTTATCTAAATTTAGTGCAACTCACAAGGTCACAGTACCCAACCTGCCAGGCTCTCATTGGCCCAGAAATCTGGCAGCCAGGGAGGAGTTAGGGTCTATCTTCCTACATAACTTGGTCCAATGCCCGAGAGTACAGGGAATACATCTGTGTGTGTGCAAATTGTACTATGTGTTATGAATCTCTGCACACTGTTAAGTACAGCATCAAGCTTTTTAGTGTGACAACTTCTGGACCATACAAGAGCACAGTAATCTGCTGGGGGTATATACCATTGCAAGTGTGGTGGTTCTGTGCACCTTGAAGGTGGCACCCCGTGTCATGCTGGCATCTATATGGCATGCACACACAAAACCCAGGCACCTGGGCTACACACACCTACGCAAACACAGAACCCAGGCTCTGGGGCATGCACACATGCACACAAACTTGGTGGGTGCAGGGTATGCTGGGTGGCCATGTGTGGGATAGTCAGCTGGTGGCTTGTGGCCATGAGGGAACATGCTGTGACAAGCTGCTGTCACATCAGGTCCAGGTGGGCAGCCATGATGTCCCCAACTGCCAGTCAGAGATGGCTTGGACTTTTGGCTCTGCTCAGGAGTCTTCAGCAGGCCAGGAAGCCTGCAGGATACTCTGGGAGGCATACAAGAGCCTCCCCACCTGCAGAGCTCAGCCCCTGCAGGCAGGCTGTCCCACAAGGGCTAACGTGTGTTCTGCTTGCCCCCAACTTAACTTCAGGTGCTTAGCATCAAACTTGAAAGGTACAGTGCTTCTGCCTCAGGTTTCTTGAATGCCCATACTTAGCCTCAGTTACCCATCCTCTCTGAAATCAATTCACATTTCAGTATCCCTTTTCCTGTTCTATTTTCCCCAGGGTTTATTTCAGCTGAATCATTGCCAATGAAATCTTCATTACTGTGCCTTGAAGTCTATAGGCACTTTTATCTGTCAGTCCTGCCTACCTCTCCTTTGGTCTGTTGGAAGTTGTTTTGGCTCAAGGACTAACCAGCAACTACAGAAAATGGTTCTTTCTTTCCAAGTTACTGCCAGGTTTTAATGCTCCTGATATTAGCTTCTTATGGCTCTTGGACCCTCTCTTGTGACCACTTCTCTGTGAAGTTTAGATTATCCCTCAGATACAACAGCTTCTTATCATGTACCATGACACACTGGTAGAAGCATGATAATATCTTGAAGATGGTTATTTTATGTTAATTTAAAATGCAATTAAACAAAACAAATACTAAGAGGAAATGAACAGTATTTTATATTTGGCTAAAATA
This sequence comes from Alligator sinensis, assembly GCF_000455745.1. Lineage (NCBI taxonomy): Eukaryota > Metazoa > Chordata > Crocodylia > Alligatoridae > Alligator > Alligator sinensis. The sequence goes on along the minus strand of NW_005841999.1, from coordinate 1,184,268 downwards.
AATTAGAAAGAGATTTTCTTCCTTTTCTTTATAAATTTTATATTAAAATACTCTTGTAAATGGTAAAACATAAAGGGCACTTCCACACATGCGGCAAGTCTGCTCCAACACGCTGAAAATCCAGCACGTCAGAGCAGACTTGATCAATCGAGTCTCCAGAGCATGCAAATTGACATGCCCAACGCTGCATTGGATACAGGTGTATAAGTGACACAGGACACATCAGCACTGAGAAAATGGCAGCAGTGCACTCTTTGAAACTAAAACACGTTCAATGTGTTTTAGTTGAAAGTGCACCACTGTCATTTTCTCAGCACTGACACGTACTGTGCCGCTTATGCACCTGTAACTGACTCAGCACCGGGCCCTTTTAATTAGCATAGCTCGCTAATTAAAAGCACCCAGCACTGCATTGGAAACATGTATAAAAATGCCCAAAGGTAGTATAAGCTAATACGCTGTTTTCAGAATGGGAGGGCGGAAGGCAGGAGAGGGAGCTCATTCTTGGGGCTCCCCAGCTGGTGCTGAAGGGTGGGGTGGGTGAATTAAAGCCCTCCCACCTCGGGGAGGGGGGCAGCAATACACCCACCCCACCCTCCGGGGGGGGGGGGGGGGGAAAAACCCCCAGACTAAACTCCCTCCACTCCCTTTCCTCACTCCCATTCTGAAAACTGCAACAGGCTGGGAGCTCCACAGATACAAGTTACAAAAGATGCCACATTTTTTAATATCTTTATCTGATACCTCATGCAATGAGGGGGCAGATTTTTCACCAGTTGGACATTTTTTAAAGCTGTTTGCAGACATGCACTTGTGTTTGGTCACAGCTATAGTCTACTTTTTGTGGCTAGATCCAGTGAAAATTGTCACTTCTGTCTGCACTTATAGGGTGCATCCAGATGAGCACAACCAAGCAGTATGTGGTGCCACAAACCCATTTGCAGCACCACATACCATACAATCAGGTGTTCTCTTCCCTGCAAGGGCACGCTGCCCATGCGTGTGCTGCTCCAGTTTGGGTTTTTTTCCACCCCAGGTTTTTTTGACCCCTGGATATCCTTGGCCTCACACTATCATGGCGCCACCACTGCTGGGGATTCCATGAAAAACAGCCAAAGCAATGCAGGCAGGCACTTCTCGGAAATGGAGTCTGGCCACCAGCCGCATGCATCATTTTGCCCACCCTGCCTTAGATCCCCCTTGGGCCCCATAGCAGGCCAGATGAATGGCGTAGGGACAGTAGGCAGGTCAGATTTGGCCATGGGTGCCAGAATCCATCCATGCTGCCTCACCAGGATTGGGCCCCAAACCATGTGCTTCGTCCCTGAGCACCTGTACTGGGCCTCATGTGCCCCAATTAGTCCTGCGCTGCCTCCTTCCAGTCCAGCATTGCAGGATTGGACTGCAGCAGGATCAATCTGGCCTAGTGCAGCAGAATCAGGCTATGCCACCTCCGCCTGGCCCAGTGTGCCAGAATCAGGCCCTGTACTGCCACTGCTGGGCCCAATACACCAAGATTGGGATGCTTCTGCCAGGGTCCTGCTTGCCTGATAGCATACAGGGCCATGTTATTTAGCCGATGGGGCTCTACATGCATCCAGAAATGTGGCAGCACCCCTGCCTTACATAAACCTTTCATTACCCATCACAGCCCTTTACTTTTTAAATGTGTAAACCTCAAAGCCAATCTTGAGAAAGATTAGTCCTTCCCATTCAGAATTGCCTTTAAAGGGAATTCAAGAGTGGTTCTTTGTACAGTATCCCAAAGCTACCCTTTTAGTGCCATGAAATACTTGTATGTAATTACTTGGTGGTAATGTACAGACTAGTTCTCAGCTGTGCATTACAGGAGTATGGCTGTAAAGCCCCCATTTTTTATTTCCATTGCTACCAACTGTCTCTCCAAAGCTGAGGTGGATCAAGTGTGGAGGAGCCAATTTGTCCTCTCTCCAAGATGCAGTATGGTCTAGTGAATATCCCTTTGTGTCCATATGCCTCTTTGTGTTTAAAGGTAGCTGAATATTTCTGAATATATTTAAAATGGATAGTGCTAGATGTAATGTCAGCAGGTTCACTGACATGTAGTGCTCCTTAAAACTTGTAGTTTGAAATTGATACCCATTATAGGCCTGACTCAAAGCCTGTTGAAGTCAAAGGAAAAATTCTGTGGGAGTCTCTCAAGAGCTTATATCAGGCATAAAGTAACAGGAACCAAAACTGTAACAGAAGGGAGTAATATTCAATAGCATTTTCTTAGGAGCATCTTCTGAGCCAGTATCCTTCATATATAGCTCTTTAAGTAGGCCAGGAGTTCAGTACTAATCCACAGTTCAGGGATGAATTCCCACTTTGATGAACTTTACAGGGATGAATGTAAATGCAAAGGCTTAGCATTTGGCAGGCTATCACCCATATTTTTTCTGCCTAATGCTAATGAGTTTGATATTAGCATAATGTAACCACTACATTTCATTTCTAACCTGAATAATTAAAAAAAAAAAGCATTCACACAATGTGAAATAGCTTGAAATGCAATCTGCCTGGACTTCAGCTGTTAAGAACTAATCTTTCTTGGCAAATTGAATTAAATGCTACAGCACTGAACATATTGGACCTGAATATGCCAATGGATGTGCAGTATACAGCACTAGGGAAAAAATGGAAAGAACAAGGATTCCAACCTCAAGGGCAATTGAACTACAAAGAAAATGGGCTGACCCTATAATTCCCCCTCTCCATAGAAATCCACAAGGGTAAGAGTGTGTTTTCATATATTGCAATGCCATATAGAAAGGGTACTGTGTAAAAATGGATCATAGCCCCAGGGGAAACATGAGTAGAAAGAAGACTTGGCCACAACGTTTAGTCCAGCATGTATAGGCCTATCCTACAGTGTGGAAGAAGTAGAGTAAAGTACAGCTAAAATACTTATTCCTTCACACTGACTGTACACTAGTCAAATGGGAAGACTGCTGCACAAATGCAAGCATCCTTGCTGAAGCCAGCATTAAGTTGGTGATCCTAAATGACCAACTTCACTGGGTCAGACATTGTGTCCAAATGCCTGACTCCCAAAACAAGTGCTCTACTCCCAACTTAGTTGCAGCTTGAGACCTCATGGTGGCCAGAGGAAATGCTACAAGGACACATTGAAGATATACCTCAAGAAAACAGATGCTGACATCAAGAGCTGGGTGGAGCTAACCTACAACAATGATGCAGCAACCTCAACCTCAACCAAGCAGCAGCCTATTTCAAGCTGAAGTCTCTTGCTCTTAAAGCAGAGAAGAGAGAATGGAGGAAGGAAAAGGAGAGGACTCCTAGCCCACAACCTATGCTTTCTCCTGCAGAACTTCTGTGGACAGATCTTTGGTTCAAGGACTGGATGCTGAAGTCACTGGTAGAGATCATCTTCAAATTGAGGGATTGCCAATGACAGTGAAACAAGTATATAGTCTGTTACCTAAACCTACTGGAAGGCCACTCAGCACAATATTGTGCGGGATATCTAAGATGTACATCTAATCTGAAATGTGAAAACCCTGGTAATTCATAATAAAGGTCAATGTTGCATTCAAGTCAAGGCCCCGTTATTCCTTAGATGCTTAGGAACTACCATCTTAGAAATCAATTATCATAATAACAGTATGCTATTAGAATTCAATTCCTGTCCAGAAGGCAGTGACTACAGTAGGGTTAAGGGGGCATCTTACACAAGCAATCCATTATTTTGAGTGTTGTAACACTTTAAAGGCCAGTTTGTGCATTAGCAGTTTTAATTGTCAACAACAATGGCACTGTGGTATAATATTAAAAGTACTCTAAAGTTTGCCATTTGCTGACAGTGCACCGCAGTTTTGCAGACCATAACATTTTTTGTGAATGCTGTTAGGCAGGGGTTTTTTTGTAATTTGTTAGTCTCATGTTTATGATATTTGGTAGAAATCCAAATGAATTTTTTTGGTTAACTGTAGATATGCATTCTATTTGCATGTAGAAAGAATAAAGATGTTGAGTTTAATGAAACATATCATTCTTATTTTTCCAATCTCACCCCATGACCTGCATGAAGAAAAGTTTGGTTTGAATGATGATAGGTGGATAAAATCCTACAGAAATTTATCTGATCTCTATATTGTAACAAATAAGCATCATTAGGCCTCTGCATAAATTGCATACCCCAAAATCTTTAAAAATTAAAAAAGATCAGACAAGGAGCTCTCCAATGGCAAGGGAATGGAATCCTTACTGAGCATCCCAGAAAGAGAGACCAGATCTCTAATCTCAATTCTTTCCCCCCAAAACTCAGGAAAGCCTCCCTCAAAGTATCAGAGTATCCCTATAGTTCTGCATGACAGCTATTTCTGCAGTATTATGGTAACTAATATGTGATGAGATTTCACAAAATGTCCAACTGCCAGCAATTTACAAAATATAGAATCTAATCGGTTTTCTGTAGCGCCCATCTCCATAGATCGGAGTTCTTAAATGCACATTATTTTTAAAGCAAAATTCAGGTGATGAATACTATCTAGCAGTTAAAGTGATTTTATTTATCCTATTCCAATACATTTGTGTTTTCTGTACTGCACAGTGAAGCAATGCTTAAACTCGAATATATATTTAGAAGTCCATTTGTGTTATATATCACCCCTTGTTGCTTAATGCTTTTTGAATAGTAGCCACCAAGTGTCATAATGTCATAACTAGTATTCAACCATGACTCAATCCAATTTGATTCATTGAAATTAGGATATTAAAACATTTTGAAAAGTATCTATTACAACGTGTTGAGCAATTTAAAATGTTTTGTACGTTTTTCAGTCTGTCTGGTAGGAGTATTTATAACAATACTACCAATCCTTACCACTTAGCAGCTAACAGAAAAACCTCTAGAGTCCCATCAGAATTCCTTGACATTGCTGAGCATGGCATGGTTAAATTGTCTACTGGAATCAATGTGCAAGTGGCAAGGTTTGACCTGCAGGAAGACAAAAATGTGGCTATTTTGAGAGAGAGAACCTCTGAAATCCCTCTGGTAAATGGCAGGAGCTGAGGTCTGTCAGTGTCTGGAAGTCTCGAAATTCTGTTTAACCATTTGGCACTGCCTCATAAGGAAGCAAGGGGTTTTTTTATGTTATGATACAAAAAAGTAGGGGGGTTGTTTTTGTTTTATTTTGTTTTCTTGTTTGTCCTCACAGTCATAAAACACTGCACAGCAGCAGGGAAGTGCTTTGCACATGTGTCATCTCAGACGTGGGTGGCTGGGGGGAAATCTTGCATAAAGTTTTCTAGAACAATAGATAAATTGCTAGTTTCCTTGCCCTCTTTTTGCATGGGTGGAGTCCCTGAGATTGACCTGATTATTACTGGCTGCAGCATAGTAAAGCACTATATAAATAACCAGCCAGTACAGCCTGTACATTCCAAGGAGAACTCTTTAATTGTTTGGAGTCTACCAGGAAGTCAACTCTGCCCTAATTTCCGATGTGATTCAATAGGTCATTTTCCAGAGATGTCTGGAGCCAGAATACAACTGTTCCGATATGACCATAAAAAATATTCCCATGATTATAAAACCACAGGGGCACAATCTGTTTTGGGAGGTGTCTAACAATAGTGATAAACAGTATATGCATTATCAAGCAGATATTGTGTTCTCAAATAAAGAACCGATAACTACGTGGGCATATGGGGCTGCATTCTGCTCCCAGCTATGCAAGCAAACTACTGTCATTGACTTCTCTTATGTCGCTGACAGCAAGATCTGACTTTTTTTTCCTGAAGGCTATTGTACAAAGCTCAGTACAGTGCAAACATTTTCTCCATAGAGCTGTATTGTAGCCTTACTGCCCAGTCCAAATACAAGGCAGAATGCAAATTAGTCACAGGTTGCCACTTCATCCTCCTCTAGGAGGAAAATGACTGCATAAGCCTTTCTGCTGGTGCGGACTACTTCCTGTTCATCTCTGCTCCCCTGTACAAGAGGAGAGTAGTAATTCACCAATGGCTGCTTTTCCTACTTTGTAGGCTGTGGTAGTATAGGTACCCTCAACAGGAGTCTCTGTGCTCACTTACTTCCCAGTGCAGGGCATTCATGAGGACTCACAGTTGAGTCCTTAACATTGTATTCTTTATACTCTATTGCTTGGCAGATGTAGAGTTGGAATGAACTTCCACTGCAAATATTATAACCCAATTCATATAGATCAATCCACCTGTAAAACACAATGATCTCACCCAGGTGTAGCCCCTGTCAGCACTTAACGTGTGTAAGTCATATTGAAGGCCATACAGCTACAGTATTTGTAGAGGTAAGGTACTCTTCAGTGTACATAGTACTATCAGAATTGGGCCCAAGGTGTTATGGTTACCATGTAAAAAATATAAAAAAGGCCAAAAGCCTGCCTAACCTAGCAGCTCAAAGACATTAATAATATGGAATGAAACCCTTTCTCCTCTATGGGCAGAGAGGCACCCAATGACTGCAGAATTACCATCTTTCCGTTAAATAGAATGAGAGCCAGAGAGCCAATGAATGGAGGAGACCCCTCACCCACAGACTACTTTTTCAAGATGGTCATCTTTACAAAAGGGCAATGAAAGAAGGGTTAGATCGTTAGTCTGGATTTATGAGTACGTAGATCAATTCCTTTGCAGTGGGATTGTTCAGGGCTCAGGGAAGTCAAGAGCAATTATAAACCACACTAAAAAATTATATTTGTATAGAAGCCACATGTCTGCAGGACTCCTCAATTTCATCCCAAGATAGATATCTTCTTAATTAAACAGGCTATTCCTGGCTGTTCCACCCGGTCTTGAAGTGCCACTCTGGGGAGATGCCTTAGGAAAGCTGGGCATGTGTCTGCACTAGACACTAGTGAAGCTAACATCAGTGTAAGTTACACCACTGCTAATGTATCCTGTGTTCGCACCCTTAGCAGGCTTCAAAAAGGGTTGGAAGACTTAATCTATTGCTGTCCTCCTTTCCTCATGTTACTGGTCACTGGGTGAAATTCTGGCACTATTAAAGTCAATGGCAAAACTCCCATTGACTTTGAACAGACAGGCTTTCACTCCCTTGTTCATTGTTCAACCCTTATTCTCTTATTCTTTTCTTTGCTTTTCTGCAGGTTATTTTACAGCAATATGTTAGACTCTTCCCCGCTGTTACATTTTAATTTGTAGAATTTGATCAGCACTGGCATTAGCTCCAAGAACGGCTGGTACGATTTTAAAATGTGTTTGTTTGCCTGTGCCAAGTATGTCTTACTGGGGAGAGGAATGTGAGAGAGAGAGAACCTGATTCTGCTCTCACGTAAACCTGTATAAATCAGAAGTAACTCCACTGATGTTGATGGGCTCCAGTGCAGCAAGGGAGATCAGTATTGGACCTGGAGAGACTTTTGAAAAGAGCTCTGCACCTGGGCAACAAAGAGAAAATGGCACACTGTAACACTGCTAATGAAAAAGGGGAGGAAGGATCCAATGGCATCCAGCCAGAGCTCACAGCTGGACCTCCAAGGTAGGAAACACAAGCAAACTGTTATTGTTTTGTGATATCTTGTCACTTATAGGGAGAGGGGAAAATTCCACAAGTCTAAAGGGGAAAAAATATGTTGTTCTCATAGTGAAGAGATAATGAAGCATTTTATCCAACCTCAAATATGTTCTACAGAAGCTTCTCCTGCAAGATATATTTTTGCTGTAGTTTGTCTGTGTGCGGTAGAAGAATTTCAGATGTAAATCTCTTGTCAGCACACAATTATAACTAACCTCACTGCACTGCTGCTTGACTGACTTCTTAGTCTAAGGGGGGAAGTAAAGAAATGTTGCTTTAGAGGGTCAATACTTGCAAGTATGATGTAGTTCTCCCATCTAAGCTAAGCAACAACGTAAGACCTTGGTCCTAATATGCCTGTTAGGATCCTCCATATGCTCTTACTGCATTACAGACTGAAAAAACCCCCCCAACAATTTGGTCAGCTCAGAGATCAGTGGAAATTAATGAAAATCCCAGTATGATTACTAAATAATTATTTTCGCACACTAGCAGAGCAGTCCCTTAACTGCGTACTTTTGTCTCCCTGTAGAATCTTGTTTTTATGGTATATTCAGAAACTACTTGAAATACAATTGTTCTAAAGAATTGCAATGTATGCCCCATAATGCATCACTATTACTATGCCCCATAATGCATCACTATTTTGTCAAATGGTTGCAGGATAATCAATACATTGTATCATCTCTCATCAAAGATTTAGTTTTTGCAGTAGCCTGGGAGTACCCTAAAGAACACTTTCCCCAGGCTTCTCTCTTTCTCTCACACACAGAGCTGTCATGCATTCTAAAATTAAAATGCTTCACTTTTAAATTACAGGATGTCACTTCAACAAAGTCTTCCAATGTGTCTCCATTTTCATTCAGAAGAGCAGTAACGCCTTAGAAGTGTCAAAAGCAAACAAGTTGGCATTTATGGTTTTCTATATTACATAAGGAAATCATTTGTTAAAGTTGAAGCATGTTTTTATCCTTTTTACAGGAGAATATAAAGTTTGCAACAGGGGAAAAACATTCTTTTAAGTATTCCCTCAAATTGTCCCTAAGCATGTAATGACACCTTTTGGTAAACTGTATATTTAAAAAAAAATGTTATATTTTACCAAAATAAAATCCTAAATTGAGTACCAGGACATTACAAAATGCTAACACAGTTGGTTAGGAATTTATCAAGCCACTTTACACATGCAACTACCCTGCCTTCTACATACAGAAAAAGGGTCCTAAGTAATTTAAACACAATTTAACATACCTTGCATGGTGAAGACCACTCCCTGTTCCCACTGAAGTCGATGGCAATACTTCTAGGAGCTCCAAAGAGAAAAGAAGTAGGTCCATAAACTGAAGGGCAATACCAATTATTAGCAAGTTTTAGCCAAATATATCAAAGAGGTAGATTCTGAGCTAGTGTTCAGATCTAAACTTTTTCCTGAGATACTGGATTCAATTCAGATTTAAAGTTTGTGCAGGAGGGATGATTTGATGATTAGTGGGAATTAGGTAGAAATACATGTAAAAATATTCTACATTAGGCAAGAATAGCAGGGTATGAAAATCCAAAGAAAATAAAGTTCCAGAGAAGGATCCAAAAGAAAGCATTAGGGGGGAGTATATAGCTCCACAGCAAGGGGCAGGAACTGAAAATGACTGTAAAAGAGAGGTAAAGCTGAGTGGCAAAATCTAACAATTCCTGCAAAATAGCACAGAAAAAATAATTCATTTCTGTTTTCTTAATCTTATTTTTTCTTAAGTTTTCTTAATGGATTAGAATATTCATTATAGCCAGGCAAATTGATTGTGTTATAAGAATCTGAATGCAAATATGCCTATCATAGATGGGATTTAGCCCAGATGATCAACTGTTGTGAAATGGTGTAGCTCCATTGAGTTCATCGAGTAAAATTACACTGACTTATGCCAGTCAGTCTATTGTATTTGGATGTAGTATAATACAGAGTTAATGGGTTTCATTGGGCTTCTAAGACCTTAAAAGTTGTAGCTTCTGCCAGATAGGAAAACATTCTCATTTAGGAAATGAGTGGGAAGAAGGTCAGAGAAGAAGATATGCTTGCTGACAAGGGAAAGTGAATGTGGAACTCAGAGGGAGCCAGCCACACCAGGCAAAAGACTTGCTTTTCTTCAGGATCCTTTGGGAATAGGCATGTTTGGTTTTTAATGAGCTCATGCCTATGTCATCTCAGGAATTCTGCCTGCTTGTGCTAATCCACCAAGAAGGAGATTGTGAGATCATGCAACAATATCAATGAGGTATTGTATTAAAAATAAACATCACTGTGTTGAGGCCCAGAGCCATTTGAAAGATACAGAGAATACAATATGAGATGTTTCAGATCCACAGACCACATTCTGCTCCCAGTACTGAAGTCTATGAAAAATTCCTATTGATTTCAATAGTCTAACATTATGAGCACATAAACAAGTTACTGCATGATGAGCTAGGGTATGAATTTACAGTGCATCAACAACTCCACTGTGACCATGAATGTGCTGCCCGGGCTCTTATTTTATGGTAAATGTGAGGTAGCTTATCTCACTTCCCTGAGAGATGAGCTACCTTGCATTTACTTCACAGTAAGAGTGTGCACATAGATAACTACTGTGGAATAGCTGGCACACTAAATTCAGAGCCTAGCACATCTTGCAAGAACTTCTGTGCCCGTACCCTATGTTACCTGGGAAAGCTGGACATCTAGGTGCACAAGGTACTGGTATAACTAACATTAGTGTAAGTTACACTGGTGTTAAAGTATCCTAGTCTTTGTCGTTTAGATCTCAGTTCTGTTTGGTTGAAAAAACAGGTTGAAAACAATCTACCCAGACAACATAGATCAGCGGTTCCCAATCTGTGGTACGTGTACCATCAGTGGTACGCAGACAACCTGTCTGTGGTGTCATGACCCAAAGGGTATGATTTTGTGTGTGCTTCGGCACTGCAGAATTATTTCCCGCCATGAGGAGCTTTCTTTGCACGGTGCAATTCTCAGTTGCATAGAGAAAACCCCGGTGCAAAGGAGTTCCCGCCACCCGCATGCAAATTTGTGTCCCACTATTGGCTGTTTCTAAATGATTCCCACTTGGCGGCTAGCGATTGCCGTGCTAGCCGTATAAGAGGCTTGAGCAGTTTCCGCCCAAGTTGGAGGACTCCACAACCATCTGGAGGAGGAGGAGAACTTCACATCTCGTGAAGAACTCTAAGCACTGTGGAGCCTAACAAACCCAGCGTGTGCCTTAAGAAGGATATAGGGGCCTGATCAACCTCTAGCCTCTCCCAGTCGCTGCCTGATCCCTCGACGTACCCTTCCCTGCACGCTTGGTCCACGGAGCCTAGCAAACTTCGTGTGTGTGTGTATCCAGAGCTCTTTCCGGGTTTAAGAGGCTCGAGTTTTCTACGGGTCTTGTTCGAGCGAGTTTTGTAACTGCAACTTAAGTGACGTTTTTCCTGCCTGCACCGCGACCATCTACGGTGTAAGTAAAATAATCTTTAATCAACCGCTACACATCCGTGCCTAATTCTAGTCCACCGTGCCGAATTCCCTGACCCACGTGCCAGGGCTGCTGGCTACAGCCTGCCGCGCGCCCCCGAAAGCCTCGGACCGCTCCTGGCCCGCACATGTGGTGCATGTTAACAGATTTATTTTAATTACTTTATATGACAAAAAATTGCTGGTGGTGCTTAAAGTTGAACTGAAGAATTTGCTGGTGGTACTTAAGGTTGTATTGTTTTAAATTGGTGGTGTGCAATCTGTCAGAGTTTGGGAACTGGCATACATGAATTGGCATAGATGAATATTACATCAAATTAAAGTTTTACTTGAATCCAGACCTAGCAGAAGGAGATGCGATCCTTCCATATCCACTCTGATTTTCATGTTAATTGTGAACCATATTAGTCCAGGATGCCGTTGAATAAGTCTTGGGACCTGCGATTTGACTGGCTTATAATGATCTTGCAAAAAGAGATAATAGTTCTTTTGGGAGGCATTTTTTCCTAGCTGCAGGTGAAGTGCCCCTGACATGAAGGCAGCGTTCTATTAGGAGGCTAAACTGCCTCCAGGGCTTTATTAGAAGGAATAATATGACTTATACTGCAAAGCTGTTATTATGGCCCTTTTTCCCCATTGCTAATAAAGTTGCAGGTATTATGTTCCATTTCACACATCTCCATCCTTCTTTGCCATGTGTCCTAAGCCATGAGACTTTACATGACCTTTACTGTTTTAAACATCATGCAGTCAGACCCCCAGCAAGCATTCATCTACATAGCTCCTAGATTTATTTATTTTTTTGTTACTCTGAGAAACGTGGCAGTTATTCATCAAGCTTAAAGCATTAGAAAAATGCTTCATGTCTCTGGAAAAGGTACAAACTATGCTGAAGTGGCTAGCACATTAAATAGTTACCCTGTGGCCTGTACTGTAAACGAAGTAGCTTAGCAGGGGTTATTAAAACTTGCTGGTTTTTTTTATCACAGAGCTACTAGAGCTGCTTGAATTGCATTTCTTGCTTTTCTGGCTTACAGGGAACCCATGAGGAGAATATGAACTGGGAACAATTGTATGATTGTAGCTGATTATTCACGAGCTTGCAAAAAATCAGAGCTAAAGGAAAAAATGATCAGGGGAAGAAACAAAGTGTAGCTGTGGTTTCATGTTACTCCATGAGTTTCTATATGGTTACATAGCTTTCAGCCGCAATAAAAGACCAGTTATTAATCCTGCAATTACCCAGCCTTATCGCTGCTATCCACACATGCTGACTATGGCTAGAGTTCTAGATGATATTGTTTTCATTAGTGTGACCAAAGGGAAATTTAATTAGAGATCCATCTCTCAAATGGACAAGGGAAAATACGAGGATTAAGGAATTAATCCTAATACTTAATTACATTAAGATACTTTGCAGTTCTGGATGGGGGATTACTGACACTCTAGGTAACTCTGTTCCATTGATTCTCTCTTCTGTGATTTTGTGAAAACACTATTATAGAGAAAAAAAGTTTTTCACGACATTCAAAAGCAGCATATGCTTACTGTCAGTTCTGAGTATGGAGTGGGAAAATCTAAGCAACAGCGTTTGTAGTAGATCCTATCAGTTCCTGAGCATATACCATAAATTCAGGTTATTGGAACAAAGCAAAATGGTCTACAGGTAACAGAAATGGCAAAATGAATTGATAGGGACACCCAAGAACTGTGACTAAATGGAATCAGGTAAGCTAAAAAGCAACATTTTAAAAATAAAATAAAGGAGGGATTGTTAGGGTTTTTCAGTACAATTGCGCGTAGAAATGAAAGCACAACGTTATCCAGGAGACCTACTAAATCTCTCTGATATGAATCTATTTTACTACCTAATTTATATAATTTTACTGTATATATTTTTTCATTTGTATAAAAATAAGAACCATCTGTAGAAAAACAAACCTCACCTTGTTTGTACGATTGCTTCAGTGTTGTTGTTTAGATTTCTAGGAAACAGATGCATGTTTTTCATTTGGGGAAAGCATACATCTGTTCTGCAGAATTCTCTCCAGAAATCCTAAATTTTCCAGTAGGAGCCTTTTGAACTACATGCAAAAGTAAGAAACTTTCCCCACATGACCTACTCACACGTGGTCACATGCACAAACTCAACTAAAAGTATGAAATCTGTGTACTCAGAAAATCAAGGAGAATTTGTAAAATACTATGTATTAATTTAGTTTAGATAAGCAAAAGAGAAGTAACAACAGGTTTACATTTGTGCTGTGTGGAGGGATATCTATGCAGCTGGAAATACAGTCCCATATGGAGAAGTGGCATACAATTGAATAGGGATGAAACCAATACGGTTCTGTTGAAGTTCATGTATTGAAATTCCTCCATTTAAACCACTCAATAGAATAAGATGGTTTAAATATTTTATAGAGAGGTTATCACACTCTATTAAATTTTACAGGTCTTTTCCTTGAGGATGAAAAGTGGAACTCATTCTATATGTGTTCAGAATCTTAGTAGAACTTGAGATATACTTTAAAAATGATATAGTACATTTTCTGTCTAAGATTAATAAGTACGAGAGCTGTGATACTAATTGTGATTGGATGTGTGCGATTTACATGAACACGTGCTGAATTCAGGGTTCAAATTACTGGATTTCCTTGGGGTTGGAGGACTCTTTGTTAAGGTGTGAAACACAAATTATAAAATTGCATTGCCTGTGCAATTCTGTAGCAGAACCTCAGCACAGAAGGGATCTAGGAGCACATCAAGAATTTGTAAACATATTAACTTGCTCCTCTCTAGGGGCAAAATACTGGAGGAGAGATGAATTTTGGAAGCAAATTCTAAACAGGTGGACAGAGCAGCAGGAGGGCAGTATCAGGCATCCAGCAGGAGGGCAATACCAACCAGTCAGACAAAAACGAATCACAGGGACTGGGGATAGCTGTAAATCAAAGTTGCCAAGCTGAAAATTTTTACTGCATATTCCAAATAATCAGACATGCATGGAATATAGAAATATGTTCTGGGTATTAACGGCAGGGCCAGCTCTAATGGCATGACTCTAATGGCAATGAAAATCTGCCTCATAGCAGAACTGAAGTGTAGGCAGAGTGAAGTCTACCCCTTTGCAGACTGTGCATCACCTTAGTCCATGGGCAGATCCAGGATTTTGCAAAGGGGCGTGTGGGTGCAGCAACTGATGCTGCAGGAGTGGCCCCACTCCCAGCTACCCTTTCCCCAGTGGGACAAGCAAACCACACCCCAGGAGCAGCAACAGCAGGAACAGCTGGGGTCTTAAGTCCCTGAATCGGGTAAGAATCCCCTCAACCCCAGTTTTCAGCCCCTTTCCTTCCTCTCCCTTCCCATTTACCCCGCTGCCACTGTTCCCAATGTTTCAGGCTCCCACGGTGGTGGGGGTTCTGTAGCTATACCTGCCCTGCTGCAGCTGGACTGCATGGGGAACTGGGCTCAAGCTGGGGCAGCAGCAGCAGTGGGTGAATTTCTTGTCCCTGCATCTGATTCGAGACTGGTGGGGAACACTGGAGGGGGTAGATAGAGCAGGGAAGAGGAACCCCCCCACCTCTACTGCTTCTTTTCCCAGATGAGCCCAGCTGCCCATGCATCTCAGCTGGAGAGGGGCAGGAGCATCTCTGGAGCTCCCCCTACCCACCCCAAAGGCAGCCAGGGATATAGATGGAGAGGAACGGAGGGGGCATGCTGCCAAGCATGGTGGGGGAAGTGAGGGAGAAATTCTGACCTGATTTGGGAACTTGAAAATGTACCCAGCTGCTGATCCCACAGTGTGGTCCAAAGACAGTGTGATCACACCACTGTACCCTCTCTGGATTTTCCCCTGCCTTAGTCCTATTTAGGCTCAAAGAGCCTTTTATCCAAGGGCTTTGTACCACTTACCTCTCACTAAAGTTGTGAAAAAGGCTTCATGCTGCTAGGCCTCTGCATGTGGGGGATCTCACCATTCAGGTTTAAAAATGGGATTTAAGTGCTTCTTAGGCCTGGTGTTTGCTGGCTTCTGCACAACAGTAAACTCTTTCCATGGTGAATACATTTCCTTCTTTTCCTATAGCAGTGTAGTCTATTAGGCTATAGTCTAGTGTAGTGTTTGAGCTTCAATGTTTTTCACTAACACTGGCATTTTGATTGCCTTTAGTCGATGATGTTTGTGATAATGGCAGGGCAGAATTTCCAAGGTGAAAACTTATCAGCTTGTTTCTACACTGTTTTAAGTGGCAGCAAAATTGTAGCTAGGAGGAGAATGTTATTGGTTAACAGGAGTAAATGAACAATGATGTGCTGCTCTCACTGCATATTTCATGTAGGTGTATGAAAGCAGGTCCCACCTTCCACTGATGTGCACCATAACACCCCTGTCACAAACACTGTACAAGACCTCTGCACCACAGCCGGGCAACTGGGGCAGCAACACTCAACCCCCTAAGCAGGGCCAGCTGAGCCTGAGCCTGCTGATTGGTTCCAGGGCTGCTCTTAAAGAGCTATTGTAGCTCCTGAAAAGCAACAAACTGGCCATAATCTGTGTAGCTCTCATCTGTGTGATTTGGTTTCTCTGATGCCTATCCCCATGTTCCTGCCTATGTACCTAGTCCTGTGAACTGAACTGGAAGTCTGGTTTAACCTTAGTTCGCTTCCTGACATTCACGTCTGGTAACCCCCTGGCTTAGCTCATTAACCCTGGTTTGATCTCAGCTCATCTCCTGGCATCTGCTTCTGTTAATCCCCTGGTTTGGCACGTGAACCCTGGTTTGACCTTGGCTCTCTCCCTGACCTCCACTCCTGGTAACCTCTCTGGGTCACCACGTGAACCCCAGTTGGACCTTGGCTTGCCTCCCCCAACTACAGGTGCTGGTAACAACCCCTGCCTCAGGACCTAACACCTCTGTGAAACCTGACACATTGTGCTATAGCAGGGTCGGGCAATTATTTCGGGTGGAGGGCCACTTACCAAGTTTTGGCAAGCCATCAAGGGCCACATGACAGGCAGCCAGGAGCAGATAAATATTAATTAAGGAGAGGAGTGCTGCTAGGGCCTCTGCCCAGGGGGACAAGGCTAACCAGGGCTGGTCTGAGGCCTCCACCCAGACCGAGCCCATGGGGGAGCTGATGTCCCCCTACCTCCTGGCCTGTGGGGGATCCCCAGCAGCGACGGCG
>NW_005841999.1:1150362-1164810 GCF_000455745.1 Alligator sinensis | reverse complement strand
CCATCAGAAAAGCCAATGGCACTTTATCGTGCATCAGCAGATGCATGACAAATAGGTCCAAGGAGGTGATACTTCCCCTCTATCGGTCACTGGTCAGACCGCAGTTGGAGTACTGCATGCAATTCTGGGCACCACACTTCAAGAAGGATGTGGATAACCTGGAGAGGGTCCAGAGAAGGGCCACTCATATGTTAAAGGGCCTGAAGACCAAGCCCTACAAGGAGAGACTAGAGAAACTGGACCTTTTCAGCCTCCTCAAGAGAAGGTTGAGAGGCGACCTTGTGGCTGCCTATAAGTTCATCACGGGGACACAGAAGAGAATAGGTGAGTATTTATTCACCAAGGCGCCCCCGGGGGTTACAAAAAATAATGGCCACAAGCTAGCAGAGAGCAGATTTAGACGAGACATTAGGAAGAACTTCTTCACAGTTCGAGTGGCCAAGGTCTGGAACGGGCTCCCAAGGGAGGTGGTGCTCTCCCCTACCCTGGGGATCTTCAAGAGGAGGTTAGATGAGTATCTAGCTGGGCTAGACCCAGCTCTCTTTCCTGCTTATGCAGGGGGTCAGACTCGATGATCTATTGAGGTCCCTTCCAACCCTAGTATCTATGAATCTATGATAATTTTCTAAATTTTTTAGGGGCCCTGTGGGCCAGATAGAATGGCCTGGCAGGATGCATCCAGCCCACGGGCCCCATTTTGCCCACCCATGTGCTATAGTATGAAGTTTAACTGAAGAGGAGGGTCAGAACTGCCACATTTGTTTAGAAAGCATCAGCTAGGCTAGGTAAGAAATACAGAATTGGACCAGTGGAAATAATTAGTGACAGGTCCCAGCCTAACTCTTGAGGGCCATGGCAATGCGTATAAGACAGAGAAGGATGACATTTTAAAGACTCTTTCTCTCTCTCTATATATATATATATATAGACAGAGGTGAATCCATGTTTTGGCAAAGGGCAGTGCTGCAGGGTAGCATCCTCCAGCACCACCCTGGTGCAGGCAGACAACAACATGGGAGCACAGCAATGGGGAAGGAGTGGGTTTCCCCTGCACTGATTAGTAACCTCCAGAGCAAGCATGGAGAGCTGCTGCTGCTCTCAGTGCCCCAGCTGAGCCCAGCCCCCTGTGTAGCCTAGCGGGAACAGGCAAGAGCAGCTTTGAAGATTTCCCCCAGCTCCAAGACAGCAGAGAAAGCAACTGCAGCAGGCAGGAGACGGGAAAAAGGGATGGGAAAGAAAGGGGGATTCTCACATGGGTGGGGAACTTTTTTAAAGAGGTTGCAGCAGCATGCTCCAGTCTGAAAGAGAGGTGCAGTTGTGCCAACACACCCCCTCTGGATCCATACCTGGAAATAGGCTACATTTGCACTGGATAGTAAAAACACTTGCTGCAAATCAAATCTCAGGTTAAAATCTGGAGAAACTATATCTAATAAGCATATCTGAACCGCATTCTGTTAGGATTCCATTGTCCTACGATGTACCTTGATCCTTTAAACAGTACCGTAGTAAGGGCAGTGCCAGCAGTCTACCAGCACCAGGCACCCTTGCACAGGGGGCACCTAATCAAATGGAAATAATGTAATAGTTGCACATAATGGGGTACTGTGGGCATAACCTGCACTGGGTGCCAAAATGCCTGGCCAAAGCTCTGACTTTATATAGTCACAGTAGGCTTGATTAACTTCTCCTAGATGCTAGGCAGAAGACAGGCTTGGTTGAGTTATTTGTCTTACACTGCCTTCCCAGAACAGAGCAAAGCCATGATTCCTCATTCTTTATGTACTTTAGAAGTCTATCATGTAGTTGCCAACACTCATAATCACAGCAGTTCACTTCCCCAGGCCAATGCTGCTTGGATGTTTGTAATTTAAGCTAATGTTCCTGGGCTATCTGCTGGCAATACCTTGGCCTGAGTGATGCCACCTGCTTGATTGTCCACAGCTCTCTGTTGTCCTGCCTGCTGTCACTGGCTAGGTTTTTTTCTCTCTTCTGTGGCAGCTGGCCTGTTTGTGGGCTGATTTATTACATGTGGTGCTTCCCACCTCTGACTCTGTGACTTGGCTACACTTTACATGCTAAATCTTTCCTTCCACCAAGGTCCTACATGAAGCCTATTGAATTCCAGAGAAAGACTTTCACTGACTTCAGTGGCACTGGGTTTGAGCCTAAATTGCTAAGGCCATTTCTGATGATACAAGGATCATCCTGTGATCTTCATTTCCAGAAAACACATTGATGTTTGAATGCATTATCCCTGACCAAATAATTCCTCAAAACTTTGCCTAAATCTTGATACATTTCCCCTTTGTATAATATTTATATAAAGTACCGCTCCTCAGAAGGTGTCCATAAAGATCTCAATTTTATTATGATCTCTCCCTGACATTTCCCTGTTTGTTAAATGTATTTGTTTTATGATTTTTCTTCGCTTGCAAAAATTTCAGTTTGATGGAGAATGCTTTCTTTAAAGAATTTTTTCTTCTGCATAGACATTTGAAAAAGTGTCTGGATTTTCAAAGAAGCAAAGCTTCCATTGAGACATCTAAATAAAGTGATTGGATTTCCCTTAGCATCCAAGAGCAGAACAGCAGGTGTAACTGGATGCTTGATACTTTGGATAGTTTTCTACACTTCATTTAGGTGCCTGTGAAGGAGTTTGACATAATTTGAAAATCTCTTCCCAAACTGGTTCAGAGTTGATATATTTTATTAGACCAACTAAGAAATTGCAAAAAAAAAATCTTTGCAAACTTTTGGGCACATGCACCGTTCTTCAGGCTGAGGACAAATCCAAGATTGTGAACATCCTCACAGGTAGAAAATACATTTAATTTTGCACAGTGGAGTTTTGAGGCTGGCTATCTGTTCCCCTGGGTCCCTGAGAGTCCTTTGTGTGAGTTACTCCTTGATGTGCAGATAAGGCTGGCCGTGTCAGATGTCAGAAGGAAGGGAGGCTCACAAAATCTTTCCTTCTTGTTCAGCAATGACGTTTATATTTCCAAAATAAGCTAAAATAAGGGATCTTCCATGTTTCAGGGATGTATTTGGTAGCTATGTTGGTCTGAAAAAAAAAGAAATGCAAAACACTAGAACTGTTGGTTCAGAGATGATACCTTTTATTAGACCAACTTAGAAATTGCAAAAAATTATCTTTCCTTACAAGCTTTCAGGCACATGCACCCTTCTTCAAGCTGAGGACAAATCCAAGATTGTAAAAATCCTCATAGGTAGAAAATAAACTTCATTTTGCACAGGGGAGTTTTGAGTTTGGATATCCGTTCCCCTGGGTCTGTTCCACTGAAGAAGAGTGGGTGTGCCTGAAAGTTTGCACAGAAAGATATTTTTTTGCGATTTCTTAGTTGGTCTAATAAAAGGTATCACCTCTGAATCAAGAGCTCTAGAGTTTTGTATTTCTTTTTGTCTCAGACCAACACCGCTACCAAATACATCCCTCTTTCCAAACTGAGCACTTTTCCTTAGGTGGAATTTTAAAAATATAATATATGTTCAGAATACTTTAGAAGGTTATTAGGAAATGTCTACAAATATAATATTTTGTCTACCCCTTTTTGGTAGCAGTTGATGAAATTCTTCCTGCTCCTGGTAGGGGTTGTGGACCTTTGTATTATAATACTGTCTTGTGGAAATAATTATAACTCGAGTTGTAAATTATAATCTGAAAGCTGACCAGCATTTGAGTGCAGAGAAATGTTTACAGAGTTTTAATGTGATCAGTTGTAACTAAGGAAGTTGAGGAAGAGTAGAAATACCAATGTTAATAGGTATGGGTGTGTGTTTGCCCTCTAGTCTATTTAGAAAGAAAAAAAAATAGATAGAAAATATGAAGTCCTTTGTAACACCTACTCTGCAGTTGGTGGATGTATTCAGTCAAAGTTCTTTAGGTTAACTGCTTCACAGAAGGCTTCACTGTGGAGCAGAGTATAATGAAACTTAAATTAACATAATGAAGCTTTTTTTTTCAGTCTGTTACTTTGGTGTAATTTGCCAGGCTCCTCAGCTTATGCAGCAGAAGGGTAAAATCCCCTCTGGCCACACAGGGGTGGGTTGTACTCCCTATGACAGCCTCTGTGTGGATTGCTCCATTGAATTTGAGGTTAAGGATTTTCCTCTGGGGGCATCGTTGCCTACTCAGCCCCCTAATATCCATGTAGAAATCTAGACAGGAATAAATATCTGCAATGGAATTAATAACTACTGAATCCTTTTCACGTTGGCTACTGGATAGTCTCAGGGAGTGCAGCAAGGACAGCTAAGTGTTCCTCTGGAGGCTTTCTTGCCAAAGGGGAGATTGAGAGAATCCCACTTCTGAAGCTCTCTGGGCTCTGCATGGTTAGTGGGTGACCCCTCCTGCCCAGTCCACAGCTTCCAAACAGCTTCTACTGGAAGGGGCTCCTATTAAAGCTCTGAATTATTATTATTTTAAAGTTGCAAATGTTCCAAAACATTTCCCCAGCAAGATCCATCCTCTCTCTCGCTCATGAAGCAACAAAACCAAGTCGCCTAAATGGATAAAGGCAAGTCAGATTTTTAAATAACTAAAATGAAGCTTGAATCTTTCAAGTTCTTATTAGTAAGAAAATACATAGCCATTGATTTTACGATATATGATTTGAGCTAAGACCGGGCGGGCAATTATTTTGGGCAGAGGGCCGCTTACTGAGTTTTGGCAAGCCATGGAGGGCCTCATGACAGACAGCCAGGGGCAGATAAATATAAATTTACTAAATTTTTAGGAGCCTCGCGGGCCGGATAGAATGGCCTGGTGGGCTGCATCTGGCCCACAGGCCACATTTTGTCCACCCCTGAGTTAAGACATTTATTTTATTGAAAACTATCTATGGATACTGTCCACTGTGATCTTCAGTAATAACCTCCTGTGTATTTGCCTATCTAGGTATGAGTTTTATTGCTATTGGTTCCTGACATTCTCTCTCACTAGTTGACTGCCAACATTTCTCAAACATTTTGTTCAATAATGATGGTAGTAGAATAGACAACCTTTTCAGGTACTGTTACCATTAAGTTGTCTAATGTGGTTAACATAACATAGTGGTAAACACAATGGGTGCCTGTGCGTGGCTGCTCTGACACTAATTACAATACGTCAGAGCAAACTCATTTAATGGTAATTACCATGCTCTAGCAGCCTCCTGTGTATCTTGTATCAGCGTCCCTGCACTTCAAAATGGCGGCAGGGGCACTTTAAATAAAGCTCATTGAATGAGCTTTAATTCAAGCACCCCCACCATCTTTTTGAAGTGCAAGGATGATGATACATGAGACACTGTGGCGCTTTAATTAGAGTGGCTCTAATTGAAGTGCCACCCCTCCTACCCCTGGAGCACATGCAAAAGTACTCTATGGTACCCTGTACTCCAACAGTGGAATAACAGTTGGAGGCAGTGTTACTAGCACCATTGATTCTTCTGAAGTCAAAAAAGGCTTTTAAAAATCAAGCCAGTGAATTAGAATCTGTATGTGGTGAGAGAGGATAGTGTTGAAGTGATGTTAAAGCCACAATGGTCCAGGAAAAATGTGAAAGGTAAGGATATTTGTGGGTGATATCTTTCATTGGACTAACTCTATAGATGAGAAGGATATAGGCAAGATTTTGGGAACCAAGTATCCTTCCTGAGGCCTCTTTCTCTCCTGGGACGGATACTTGGTACCTGAAAGCTGGTCTATATCCCTCCTAACTATATAATCGATCCAATAAAAGCTATGACCCACAAATATCCTTGCCTCATATAATGAGAGCCAGTAGAGAAAGTGGAGCTTCTAAATGTCAAATAAATGATGGCTCATGGTTTTTGCAGATGAACTTATACTGGTTTTTTTGCCAGTTGGAGATTTTTAGAGCATGCAGCTTAATTCTTTGATCTAACAGCTTCAGCAGTGACTAGCATGAGTCTAGCACAACTTGGAAACTTAAACCTGAGGAAGTTATAGTACCCTAATCTTTTATATATCAAAATTTGAAGGTAGGACCAATTCAATTAGCGTACAGGCTGACATATGTTATTGAAGGACTGGGTGTGGCGTGAGCTCTCCCAGACTTGGGAAAAGAAAATCTTTAGTGAAGTAGGATCACACAGGCTACTTCATCCAGTTTTCAGTCACAGGAACAGTTCTGTAGTATCATCAAAGCTAGACGGAGGAAGCAGGAAGGAGATGAAAGGATTAGAAATGGAATCTGAATTTTTTTGAAACAGTCAGATCAGGAGTTTGTGTGGAGTTTAGTCTACCTGTTGACTAAAGAAATGCCCATTATGTCATCTAAACAGACTTTAGTTTAGTTTAAAAAAATTGCAATAATGCTTTTCTCTTAGACTGATCAACCTGGGTTCCGAACACTAATATATACCATATAAATTAAACAGCAAATTTGTTAAAAAGATATAAGTGAAAATGTTATGGTGAAGAGCAGCAGCTAATGCAGTGTCTCAGGACCAGCAGTTTGATACCTTTCAAGATTTTGGAATGTCACGACTCAAGTAGGTGAAAAATACAGCTTTACTTTTCATGTTGTTCTCTTCAGGATATCTGTAACAGCCCCCTCATATTTTATTTTGCTTCTTTTAGTAGACATTCTACCATATATTTTCTCCAACCTCTTATTTCTTTCCCTACAGAAATAGTCACAAAGCTCCAAAGATATATGAAATAAAGCACTTTTAAAATATTCCCTTTCTTTTTTTTCTTTTTCCTTTTTCTGGTTCAGCTAAAAGGTTATAATAAAAACCTTTACGTACATAGTGATTTTTTTTCTAAGAATGTCACAGCGGTTTACAAACATGGGTGAGTTTGTATTTGTTATAAGTTAAGGCCCAGGTAGTGTTTATTGAGGTAACCTTTAAAGAGAGAAAAAAATGAATGACCTGGGAATATGATGCAGAATTTCCAACCTAGAAGCCCTTTACTCTAGTGAGGACTACCCTTTTTTTTCTGATTCACGTGGTACTTTTTGAAACTTATTATGCAAAATTTAAAACATCAAAGTCAAGACCAAAAAAGAAAACCGAGTGAAATTTTATTCAATTGCTCTGAATCCATCTGTAAAAGGTACAATATTGCCTCAGATCTCTAAATAAATAAATAGTGGCTTTTTTAATGGTAGGGAATTGGAGGGACTGTTATAAACAGCGGGGTTAAATTTGTTTCCTAGTTATTCCACAATTATCTGAAAGTAATATTAAGGTGCAGTCAGGCTGCTGATGGGGTTTTTTTTAAGTACCTCAAAAGTAGGGCAACAAGACTTATACAAAACTGATGAGAAATGTACCTGTTTCACCTTACTTGCAGACACTTTGCTATTGACTTTATATAATGTGGAAAGCAATCATAACCGAAATAGTAATATACTGTATCAGTAACAGAAAGCAGCGCACACTAGTGCAAACAACATTTAAAGAGAAAGTCACCAGTCTACTTAGTCAATAAAGATCACCATTTTCAGGAACATCCTTGAAACACTGTTATTAATCAGACTCCCAATTTACAACAGATGATATCGTGCAGTTGATGATTTGGGACTTAATGTCAGTTCTTCCTTGAACCATGAAGGTGCAGCTTGTGTGTGTTTGGGAACTCAGATTGGTGAACTCCACAGTTCACCAGCTGCCCAAATTACTTTCTATTTAAAAAAAAAAGTGTTTATTGGGACAAATATGAAAACCAATTTGTAAGATTTCTGTCTATTTTTCTTTTCTTTTCTTTTTTTGGGTACAGAGGTGAATTTACAACATGTTGAACATAAACATAAAAGCTATTAGAAGCAATTGTTCTATAATAAAAATTGAATGCACATAATGTTGCTAGAGCACAAACATCTGTCACTCATGCAGACATCATCCTGTAAACCCATCTAACTAACTCCATTTTCCTTTCTGATTGTATCAGGGTAGCTTGCGGCATGACAGTGATTTGAGTGACAGACGTCCAACCTGGCACAGTGCTATGCATACTTATGTTTTGTTTACGGGGTATCATCCCTCCTGAAAAATGTAAATTTTTAAATTTGCTTTTATTGAGAAAAGGAAATATAAGGAGAAAGGTTGTTACCTTTGAAAGAAAAGTCAAAGTTATTGTAGGTCTCCAGCTTTCATAAAAATTTCACTAAGTTTTTAAATTGACTTTTTGATTTTCTAATGAAAAAGAGCATGAATAATTTAGAAGTGGAAGGCATAATTTTTTATTAGAACCAGTGCAACAGAAGAGACAATACTCAAGACAGAGCTTAACTTAATCCCCCTCCCCCAGACTTTGATTACAATCATC
The DNA here is from genome assembly GCF_000455745.1 of Alligator sinensis. Taxonomy (NCBI): domain Eukaryota; kingdom Metazoa; phylum Chordata; order Crocodylia; family Alligatoridae; genus Alligator; species Alligator sinensis. The sequence continues at coordinate 1,156,509 of NW_005841999.1, read as the reverse complement.
AAAACCGTTATAAAACCTCCATATTAAAGTCAGATTTCTCCCTATCTTCCTATCAAATTATTGTTAAATTTCTGGAATGTCACCTTAATAAGCTTAATCAAAGAGATCTAATTTCTGAATGTGTGTTTAGAGCCATAATGAAAATTGGCTAATTATTTTGAGCTCCCTTAAATACAGAGCACATGAGGTTGTTGCATTTAAGGATATTAAAAGCCCTTTTTGTGCAAAACATTTTACATTATTGCTGTAAGGCTTCTATTATAACAAATCAATTCCCAACTATGACACGCCTATGAAGAATCAAAACAGCGTTGTTTGTGGTACGTGGATGAGATTCTGAACGCTTAAACCTTTATTTTGGTCCCATTTGACCATATCTTAGTTTCTTTGCAGTGTAGCAGATGTAATGGGTCATATATCCTGTATAAACAAAGCTTTCTACCACAAGATCTGCAATGTAGGCGAAATATGGTCCCTTGCCAATAAAACCATGCTCTCTCTTTAATGATACCAATCTGTAAGTTGGCATTTTGCATTATGTGCTTATTTGTCAAGCAGTAAATTGATTTGTTCGAGTGGGAAAGTGAGAATAATGTGCACTCTAATAAGGTTGAACTACTGTAGTGTAGTGGAGGAGGGTTTAGATGCTTATTTTCCAAAGGCTGTGCAGTCATTTTGAATCCATGCCCTTTGACTAAAAAAAAAAAGAGGTAATTTCTACCTGATCACTGTTTCCACATCCTGGTTCCACTCATTTAACATCCAGGACGTCTGTCAACAAGCCTGGGAAGCCAACTGAGTTCTTCAGGATAGGATCCATTTTCTCTTTCCCAGTCACAAGCTTTCTTAGCAATATGAAGAAAAAGGAAAGAGAAGCCTAGAAGAAATCACAAGTGAAAACCCAGGGAATTGATTCAACCACACCTAAGGGGAGTTGGGGGGGGGGGGGCGCTCTTTCAAGTAAACCCACTCAAAAAGAACTTGACAAAATAGCAGCTTAGGTTAAGGCCTTGGATCAACAAAAATGAAACAAATAGCAGGTTAAATAAAACAAGTGCTGTTTTCAGGTATTCATTTATCCAGAATATTTGTTTTGGTTACAGCTGTGATGGACACTGTAACAGCAGTCGTTCTTTTCATTAGTACTTTCTTACAGTGGAGGTCAGTATCAATATTTCCATTTTTGTAGATGGAGAAACTGAGGCACAATGCCATGAACTGGCCAAGCTGACATAGAGCATAGGACTTCTGAGTCCCACTCGACTACCATATCCGCTTCTCTTTCTATAGAGCAAGGAAGAAGGAAGATCTACTGCTACTGGGAATTTAGACTCCTAACAGGGTTTTTTCCCCCTCAGGGACTTTGACCAATTTCTTTATCTGAAGATAAGGAAAAAGGCATAGAGGAGACCTCATATCCCTGCCATCTTTCATCTGAGATGCAGGATGGAAAAAAGGCAGCTGGGGGAGTGAAGAGGATAGGCTGCAAGCCAAAGAAGGAACTTAAAGCAGCTCCACAGCTGCTCTGAATCACACTCAGCAAGTCTGATACAAAATCAGGGAATTGCCTGTTACTGGTCTCAGATCCTCCTCCTTTCTCATCCACTGTATCCTTGACAGTGCTGAGCAGAACTCAGATGCTAAGGAAAATAAAATTTTCTATTTTCAATAGTCATAAGGAGTTGGGTGCCTAAATGCCTTTAAGAATCTAGGCCAGAGTCTCAAAATGGAAGGAACTGCATTGCCTAATGTATGTTGCCATTTACTATAGTCTGGCCACACACTTCTCTACTTTGGTCTCTGCTGAAAGTGCAGTTCCCCTTTCTCAGAAGTTAAAAGTAATATTCAAAGTCTCCATCTTAAAATAGTTCTTTATTCTGAAGCCCTCATCACTTGAAATCCAGTACTAAATGGCTTATTCCTGGCTGTCTTGGCACAATTAAGATGCAGCTACAGGATTCCTACGGTCTGGAAAGCAGAGTTGTGTTCTACATTGTGTTGATACCCAGAATATGCAGAAGTGTGGACTGTGGTACCTTTTTCTTGATATAGATAAAAAACTAGTACTATTATTTATTACTTTATTTTAGATCAAGCAGCTTCCAGTTGTGCTAGGCATGATGTGCACAGGTAATACAAATACCCTTGCCCTTTTCCCAGTAAGCTTAAAATCTTAAAATATAAAAGAGAAAGTAGAAGAAAAACAAATTGTAAAGAAAGATTGTGAAATGCTAGGTTTGGCATTAAAGCTGGTCAAAAAAAGTGTTAAAAATATTGTGAAAAGGTCATCAAATATTTTTGAGACAAGATTTGGGGAAAAAATTGCAAACAGTTCTACAGGTTCCAATTAAACCCACAGAACCAGCCAAAAGCTCAAGCACAACAGGATTTATTCAGGCCCTTTGTAGAGGGGTAAATTTCACTATGTGATTACAACTATGAGACTGAATTAAACTGTGCTGTTTGATATTTCTTTCATAGTCTTTGTCAGATGAATGACTAAACGTCTATTTAATGGTCTGTGTCAGTCTTCATCTCAGGAGACTTTTTTCATAATGAGTGTTAATTCCATGAAATTAAGTATTTGGGGGAAAAAAGTAATTTTCATCTTTATGTGGTGCAAGCTTTTGATTGACTGGTCAATGACCAGTCTCTTCTCACTCGCCACTATAGTAGGGTTATGAAAAGGAAAAGAAGTGGAATAGCTGGTCAATTAAGTTATGCAGTAATGACAAGGTCAGGTCAAAGAGCACACGTTGTGGTAGTTTACAAATTACTAAAACATTTGGATTTTTCATTTTTGTGACAGAGATTGTAATGAAAATCGAAAATGGCATATAAACCTATTAATGTGACAGTGCAGTAGAAAGAAAGAGAAATAATTTTAAACGTTCAAAAAATACATCAAAATTATTAGGATCACAGCCAAACCACAAGAGAATTCTGTCTCTCTCTCCAGAATTGCAAAATATACTAAAATATTGCACATTTTGTTTAATTTTAAACCTTTTCTGTATTTCATAAAAGCTTTTTTTACTGCAATCTCCCCAATCTGTCCTGTCTCCAAAGTCGAGCTTTAGGTTCTGCAAACTGAGATTCAATTCATGATGATGGGCTGCAGCTAATATAACTGATCGTGTGATGTTTGTTCTTCCTCTTGCCTTAATGCATGAGTGTTGCCTTGCTAAAGAAACGGTAGCTTTTACCATCTAAAATATGTGAAATTGTTCCAACAGAAAAGTTTATAAGTAAGGAACAATAGAGTCATACTTGACCTATGACTGTCAAGCATCCTGCATTAGATCATGCTTCCAGCTGCATTGCTTGATCTAGTAACCCATAGGACAGTTATTTGTTGAGAATATAATGAAAAAATGACAGAAGGGTTCCCCTTTCAAAGTTCAGCAGAATTTGAAAGGTTTGAAAAGAGCAGATTTGTCACTTAGGGCATGTCCACATGTGCAGTCATGTGCTCTTAGAGCAGCTCAAATAGCAGTGGCACAAATTTGTGCCAGTGATTTGTGCCTCAGCACATGTGCCTGAACATGCACTTCAGTATGGGGCAAATTGTGCTACTTGGGGCAAGCTGACCCTGGCCAGCTCCCCCTGGATCTTCAGCTCCTCTCTCCTGGGAGCCAGCAGTATAAAAAACTTCCCTGGAGAGAAGATCAGGATTACTTGCCCTCAGGAGCTTCTGAGGCCCAGCCAGTTTGTATCCTTGAACACCAGCCCTTTGTGGCAGCTGCCATGCTGAACCAGCCCTAACCTAGAGTGGTCCTTGAACCCTTTATTCACTGCAGCAGTCTGGCAGTGGGGGCTCCTGCCTGGCTGTGACCTTCTGCCACCTGCAACAGCATGCACCCCATTGGACCTGCAGCCCCATGACAGCATGCCTGCCAGACTCAGACAGGGACCGCACAGCCGCCTGGGCTGTGATATGGGCACTACAGCAGAGCCTCCTGCACCTCTGGGCCAGCTGTTAGTGGGCCATATCTGCAAAGCTGTCTGGCCTTTATGCGGAACTGCTGTCATGTCTTCTGGTGCCCCCGCCCTGCCGTCTAGGCAGCTATCACCCAGAAGATGTGCTCATTGTGGTGGCCCACTTTGAACTGTCAAAGCATGCCCCCCGGCCTCAAATGGCCAGGAGATCAGCCAGCTCATCTGCGCTCCAGCTGAGTCCCCAGTGCTGGCCCTGGGCAGGCTCCGCTGCCTGGGTCTCGCCACTTGCATTACTGACAGAGATCCTGGTGTTCCCTATTTCAAAATTGCAAATTCTCCGATTAAAAAACCAAAATCTCTCATTAAAATTCCCCAAATCTGTGTTCTTCTGTGATTAAAATGAAACACCACTATATAGAGAGAGATCAGGTCGGCAATGTTTTATTGATATATTTACAATTTTAAAGCAATTTGGAATCCTACCAGTGCCTCTGTCATCATAATAAAATGAATTCTAAATATTAGGTCTGTGCAAAGCTTCAGTCACTGATTCAATTCAGTGGAGATTCAGCCCAATTCAGCAGCTGAATCCCTGAATCTGAATCAAATCAGGAGACCCTTTAATCTCTCTGAATCAAATCAGAACCCTCCGAATCGATTTGGAGAGATTTGATGATTCGGACATAGACACAGCTTTAAATGTTTTCTCTGCGTACCTGAAGGTACCAGGTAGCTTGTGAATGCTATGATGGTGGGGCAAATGGAGCATCCCACAGGAGCACAGGTTGGGGGGTCCCCAGCATGCTTGGCAGTAGACCCGGAAGTGGTGGACCAGAAGCACTTCCAGTCCATTTCTGGGTCCACCGCAGAGTGCACAGGGGACCCTTCCCCTACCCCCTTCCCCGGCTCAGCCAGTGGTGCCTCCTGGGTCTGGGGGGAACTTAGGGTCCCCCCACAGCTGATCGCCAAGCTGTGGGCTGCAGGGGGGTGGTCCCCTGCGCAATCATCAGCGGACCCAGAAGTGGACCAGAACTACTTCTGGTCCACCTCTGGGTCCGCCGCCGAGCACGTAGGAGGCCCCGCCGTGCTCCTGTGGGATGCTCCATCTGCCCCACCATTGCAGTGTTCATGAGCCGTGTCTGGTACCTTGAGATATGTATAAAAAACATTTAAAGCTGTGTCTATGGATGAATCTCTGATTCTCAAAATCAGCATCAAATCTTCAGATTCAGATTAGGCTGAATCAAACGGGACAGTGATCCAAATCAATGAATCGAATCACTGTCCCCCAATTTGGGCTGAATCTGAATTGAATATGGCCCATTTCGCACACCCCTACTAAATATCTATGCATTTTGATGTTTGCTTTTAGTTTTTTTATCATAGAAAAATCAGAGCTGCCCCTGCCTTCTTTGTTTACCATGGTGTGGGGTGCTGCACAGCACTGATATGCCAGTGCCTTGCCCCTGCCATTGCCCCTCATTCCCAACCTACAGTCCCGCCCCCCTAGGCACCTCACTCCTAAACTGCAGCCCCTGCCTGCCCCCACTAGCTCCCTTCTGGCAGCATCTTTGTCCCAGCACCAGGACATCAGTCCAGCTGCAGCTTTTCTACCCACTGCTTTGTGGTTCTGGGCAGTGTCAACCCTTGCTGTTCTTCCCCCTGTGCCTGTGCCCAGGCCATAGTGATCCCCATGTTGTACCTGGAAAGCCCTCAACTGGGGCTCAGGGATTGGGCTGGGCAAACCCCTTCCCTTCCAGGCTGGCTCCCCCCTGCACAGGCTGCTCTAAGGGGCAGGGGAGCTGTAAGCCCAGTTCTGGCAGCCTCTCCTACCCAGAACACTCCCCCACCCCAACTCCCATCTCTCTCTGTGCCCAGGCCATAGTGATCCCCATGTTGTACCTGGAAAGCCCTCAACTGGGGCTCAGGGATTGGGCTGGGCAAACCCCTTCCCTTCCAGGCTGGCTCCCCCCTGCACAGGCTGCTCTAAGGGGCAGGGGAGCTGTAAGCCCAGTTCTGGCAGCCTCTCCTACCCAGAACACTCCCCCACCCCAACTCCCATCTCTCTCTCACCCACACCCCTGCTGCCACCTCCACCCCTCCTGCCAGCCCATCACACACCCAAGTGGTTCCTGGGACCACTTGTGGGGGTGGGGAGGACTGGTTGGGAGGGGTGGGCCCCCCACCCCTCCTACACAGCACATAGCC
>NW_005841999.1:1129930-1149628 GCF_000455745.1 Alligator sinensis | reverse complement strand
GGACTGGTGGGGAGGGGTGGCCCCCCCCCCCCTCCTACACAGCACATAGCCCCCCCCCCCCCCCCACGACCACCAGTAGCAGCAGCAGCAGCCATCAGGCCACTCAGGGATCACTACTGGAAGACCCCACCCACAGCGCAGTATGGTTCAGTGCAGCCCAACACTTGACACCCAGCACCGCCTATGCCACATGGAGTCGGCCCAGGGGTGGAGGCCTTTGGGCAGGACTAAGCCCCTCTTGCTGTCACCTAGGGTCTTGGCACTGCACGCAAGAGTTGCAAGAGTTGCGCACCCTAGGGTTGGGCTGGGTCCTGGCTCCAATCAGCCAACACAGCCCCAACGGCACATGGGACACTTGGAGGCAGGATCCAGCCTGGCCTGAGGGCACATAGCTCTTGCATGTAGTGCCAAGACACTAAGTGACAGCAGGAGCAGCCCAGTCCTGCCTGAAGGTATGTGCCCTTGGGCCATCTCAGGCTGATTCCATGTGGTACAGGTGGTGCTGGGTCTCATGCAGCTGGGGTCACACCGTGCCATAGGGGGGCTCTGCCACTAGTGGGCCCTGACAGTTCCATCTGCTGCTGTTGCTGCTGCTGCTGTGGGGGGTGTAGGGGAGCTGTGTGCTGTGTGGGAGGCAGGTGGGGGACCCACCCTTCCTGACCAGTCCCCCACCTACTCACAGTCCCCCACACCCATACACACAGTTCCCCCTCACCCCCACAGTCCCTACTTACCTGGGACAGAGCCTGGCTCCAAGCCACCACTGTGGCCTTGCCCTGCTCCTATTTGCTCCAGCATGCTGAGGCAGCATGCTGGGGTAACAGGGGCATGTGCAGGTATAAAGACACTCTGGCCAGGTACCACAGTATCTCTTTGGAGGACCCAGCCTCTGGTTGCTTCAGAGCACACTCAAGGAGTGTACCCTGTGCTGCTTTTTCCCAGTGTCAGAGCCATCCCTAGGGGTGTGTGGGACCTGGGTCATATCAGCCCATTTGGGGCTAGGTGGTGGAGTGAGTGGAGGGAGGAGGGGTGGCAAGCAGCTATAATATGGTGGGCCTGGTGAGCGGCTGGAGCGTGGACCCAGGCAGCGGTGGCGAGCAAATGGAGCGCGGAGCCAGCAGAGATGGTGGCGCACAGAGTCTGTGGCAGAGCTGGCTGTGCATGATGGCTGTGATAGGGCCTGTATGCCACTGTCCATGGGGCTCCCCAAAGCATGGGGCCTGGGGCAGTCACCCCAATTCCCACTCACCCCCGCCCCCCAGGACAGCCCTGCCCAGTGTGGGTTTTTTTGATACTGGGATTTCCCAGTATCAAAATTAGAGTCCGTAATGCAAATATGCAGCATGGGGAACATTTTTTCATTCCCAGCATGCTTCTTGCACTGTCTCAAACTGCTTTGAGATGCCACAACAGGCACATGCTCATTCATCTAGATGCAGCCTTACTATTTACATTGTCTCTTGTGGACAATATGCTATCCACATGTGTCGCAGGGTGCTGTTAGTAGTGGTACCTCTGCATTCTTAGGCCCTAATTTTTCCTCTGCCGCTGTATGTCTCACCTGACATGTCTTGACATGACATGATTCTGTAGGAGGTGGAGAAAAGCTGTATCCCAACATGCCTGATCAGGTGTGTTGTATGTGGTGCCAACCCCGCTCAGGGCTCCTCCACCCGTACACCCTGGTCCATCTCTCACCGATTGATCTTAACAGTACTGGCCATCAAATAGAGCATTACAGTCCACTGCCCTCTCTTTCATATACCCAGTGTGTCACACCTGGACTAGGTTGCAACTATTACCAGTTCATTTGCTCCCCCAAATCATATAAACTGAGAAACATAAGCATAATGACTCAGGTGTGCGAGCTGGTATTCTCAGTCACTTTCCCTATGGAGCCCTCTAAATTCAATGGACCCTTGTTACACTTTCCATGGGGTCTTCTAGCCTTTGACTTACAAATCAAATTACAATAAACAAATAATCACAGCATAACTCCTGCAATCCTTGGTCAGTTCCCAAGGGTCTCTCCTGCCTTCATAGGAACTCTGGCCATAGAGGCCACTGCATCTTTACCCACTACTAGGACATTCAAGCCCCTTTACCCTGCTGCTCTCACTGGGTAAAAGTCCTCTTGGCTGACTGCCCACAGCTTAAGTCCACACACAGCCTCAATCAGAACTCAGGCCACTTCCTTACTTGTGTCTGGCTTCAAAGCAGGGACTCTAATTCCCTTAACGCTGCCTATCTGCATCTCTTCTTCCCATCTGGAGTTTCACTTCCCACTCACAGTTTGCTTGCATCTGGAGTTTCTCTCCATCTGTCTCTTGTATGTCACCAGATTCTCCAGCTCTCCATGCCCCTGTGAAGACAACATGCTCCTCACATTGCCATTCTCCCTCTGGCTGTTTGCCCACGCTTCCACACTAGCACCAGGTAAGTTTTCCCTGGCTCCTACCCCTTTCCAGGGGAAACACTCATCTTTGCTCTAGGCAGTTTGGGGCTTTTCAGCCTGGGAAGCCAAAGTCATTTTACGTTCCCTTTTTTCCCTTCCACTTGATAAACCTGCCAGTCTTAAATGGTTCCTGCCTACCATCAGGGAATCTCACTGCAGTACTTCCGGCCCAGGCTCATCAGGGAGGATGAGCTTGCAGGATCAAACTCCGACTCCCTGCTATAGCATGGTATGCTTAACAATGATCACAGATCATTATTTTTTTTACATGTTATAAATAACAATAATAATTTCATTTAATCCAAAAGTGGTATAAATGATGTGTATGATGTCTGCAAATACTAAAAACCATCTACAGAATCAAGGTAACAATAAAATTGCCTATTTAGCTAATAAATGCAGCATCTAATATAGAAATAATATGGGCCTTGATCTACCAGACTGCATTAAGCAATTATAAGATGGAAAAAAGATAGGCTCTGCATTTATTTGTCTTCTGTGTGAACCTTGGTTCGAATGGGGTTGAAATGGCTTATGAACTAATGGCTTGTCTAAGCTATGCTGCTTAGAATGTGCTCTGATCAATTAGTGGAATACAGTACACCAGCAGTGCACAATTCACGTTATTGAGGACTGTTTAGAAGTTGCATTTTCCACTGGAGAGCCACCCAGGTTCATACGGAGTTCTGTCAATTTGCTGGACCACATGTGGGCTGTAGATCTACTCTAAACGTTTCCTTGACACACCCTAGAACATCCTAAGGCTATGGAGGAGCGGAGAATATAGGAAATCAAGAGACTCTAGCTGTCCTGTTAGAATAATTCTCCACAGCATGCAGGAAATAGCTGGGGCCAGAATGTGATACTTTTTTGAGGCATATTCAAATTAATAAAGACTTTCCACAAATGTAATTCTCTTGTTGGAGGATCTCAGAAGACTTTGCAAAAACACATTGGAAGCATATTTCTCTTTCCAAATCTTCACTCCATGGCAGCATCCAGTTGAGCACGGACATTTGGTTCCCCAGGGACAAGTAACAGCGACGCACCTTGTGCAACAGCTACTTGTCGCTGGAGAACACCCATGCCACGCACACTTTGGCACACAGCAAGTTACCCCGGCAGGGGAGACTGGAGCCAGCACTGGGCTGGCCCCAGCAGCCTTACCTGGAGTCCTGGGGGCCTCCTGGGGTTGCAGCAGCGGAGATTCTTCTGGGTGGAGCCTGGCAGGCAGCCGCAGTCCAGCTCTGCCTTTCAGTGGTGCGCACTGCCCATGTGTGCACTGCTCTGGGGGGGGTTTCTTTGGGTGTTTTTGACCCCAGGATGTCCGGAAGAGCCCACGCATGGGGAGTGTGCCCTTGCAGTGCAGAGAACACTTGACCGTGTGGTATGTGGTGCTGCAGACGTGTTTGCAGACCCACATGCTGCACAGCCGTGCTCGTCTGGACATGGCCCACATGACCAAGCCAGAAGCTTCCCAAGCTCAAAAGTTCCAAACCAATGAGTTTGGCAAAGAGGTCTCACATCTGCCCCTGAAGCAGAATTCACATGATCAGTCCAGCATGGCTATTTGTTCAATAACCAGTTTCTTTCTAACTGTAGTTGTTGGCATAAATCCTGGTTTTGTAATCATCTTCTCAGCTGGATGGCATTCTTATTTATTCCTCTCAGAGTAAAATACTCTAATATTGGTATTGCAGCTGTACTTGAAAATAACACACAAGCCTTGTTGTCAGCTGGCTTTGTCAGTAGTTAGCACAGCCTGTGGCAGTTGACACATTCAGGCTTTAAGCCCCATAGTTCCTACAGCATATGACAACTTCAGTTGTCTCTCGTTGGTGTTAGCAATAGTGAAATTTGTGAGATGTGTCATCTTGTCCTTTTGGCTCTGTATTTTTACCCTCTTTGGTCTGGCAGAGATGAAAATGTAACTCTCTATCCTGCATCTAGGAACTCATCACAATAGACTCTTTTGGAAGGTCTGTCAAAAGAGACCTCAAGATCTCCTAGCAGCTTGGAAAGCATCTACCAAAGGATATGCAAATACAGTTGAAAATATTTTGTGAAAGAATCAAGAGGGCTAATACAGATAATTTTTTATATCACCCATAAGAACCACCTAGTTATCCTCTTCATCCAATTTTCAAACATCTCAAAAAGTGCAGTTGGTATCTAGAACTGATAGCAACTTCATTATTTGATTAAGCTCTTAAAAAGTTCTGTTGTTTCCAACAAAAGCATGTGAATGTACTGCCAGCTTTCTTACTGTTAAAATAGCGGTCCATGACTTCAGGGTCAAATGAAAGACATTTGGTGTTAGAGACGTTTTCAAGTGGAAAAAAGGGGTTTTTTTTCCCCTCAAAGATGCAATTTTCTGAACTGGTCTCACTAGATATAGCCTAGATTTGGCCTTAAGACTTCAATCAAATTGGGGTCTGTAAGTGTTATCAGGCTATTGGTTAAAAGGCAACCAAAATCCCCAGCCCCCACAAGCTTTTTTGAAGAAGGAGGGTGGAAAAGGAGAGAGTATCACTTTTTTACTATTGTGTTAGAGAAATCCCTGAAGGTTTCTAGTTTCTAAGAGTGATGAATACCTCACATCTGAAGGAGAAAGAAAATACCTGCAATTGCTGTCTCCAGAAAACCATGATTTAAACTATGGTGGGTGAACATGCACTTGTCATTCTCCCCAGGGAAACATTTTTTACTAATATATTGTAAAATTATATTGTTCAACATAAAGGAAAGCATTTACCTCTCTTAAGTGAAAAATAATACATGGTTGCAGCAACAACAAATGCCTGTTTTCATGTTACAGAGGTGGTGTAAAATGGTCCTTACTTGACCAAATTACTCACTTGTGGTGTCCGCATCCTAGTCTTGTACAGTTGATAGTAATGATTCGTCACAAAATTTTTCTTCAGAGTAATTGCTTCCTATACCCATCTTAAAGTCACGCCACCTAATAGAGAGGAGATAGGAGCAGAATAGTCAGTGGCAGAATCAAATATACAATCCAGCTTTCTGAACTCCCCCCACAGCTTCCCTCTCACCACCGCCACTAGACCATACTGCCCTGATGTAGACATTCCTTGAATTCTTTCTTCATAAATAATGTTAGTTAGATGGTTAGTGAATACTCAATAGTGTTTTCATGGCTACTGGACTTCAGTGAGGAATATTCTTTCTCCAAGGCAAAGCTGATAAAGAATGCAAAAAGGCAATGCATCTCAATTCTCTGTCACTGCTGGCTTCTTGAGCATGGGCTGACACGCACCACGGACTTTGAAGATGCGGTGATTGAATCTATATGGAGTCTAGGAAAAAAAAATTCTGGCATTCTGTAATCTAACATTGTCCTTAGCAGTGACTAATATAGGCCCTTAGAAATCACCCTGGGTAGAATTTCATGGTTAAATGTGTTAAAAATTGTTATTGCTCTAACATGTATTTTACAGGATTTTGTTTATGGATAATAATAGAACAGCATAGAAAACAATGTCACAGGGCAGTGTAATTGTACAATGTGTGCTTTAATTGATGCAGTGTGACAGAAAAGGCAAGAAGCATGCCTAAGGATAAATTTTCTCACTAAACTGAATAGGAGAGCATCCAGATAGAGGAAGCAAAAATTGAAACATTGCTTACGATAGATGTTTTATTTATATTCAAATATTCTGTCACTTTTGTATCATCAATAAGGCTAATACACACAATATTTTCAAAAACATCTGTTTCTCCCGCCCTTCAACTCAGTATTCTTCATTGCTATTTTGTTACCCTCCACACAATCAGTAATTTTAATTATTTCCATTATCATGTGCTCAGCTAAGACTTTAGTTTCACTAGATTAGATTGAATTCAGTTTGCTTTCATTATTTTCTATTTGTTCCACTTATTGCAAATTGTTCTCTTTGCTTGTAATTATTTTCTATTAAACCCTTTGAATCCCTTTCTTGAAATACTCAGCAGTGTATATTTTTAAACTAAATTCATTTTCATCATTGACCCTATTTCTTGAATATTTGACTATGGGATACATAGTCCAAATCTTAACCTGGTTTAAGTCCTGTATCACTTACAAGACAATTACTTTCCTTCAATAGTACCAGTGATGGAGTCATCCTTCTCCAGACATAGCAGCCTCAGTGCAAGAATAAGGCCTCTGAAACCTTTATTTGGGACCTATTTTTCTCTGTTTTGCTACTGTTGGCCTGCCACTGAGGTTTGAGATGCTCCCTCCCTTTTTTAATCTCCTCATTGAAACATTTGACAAAACCTGGAATGCTTTAGTTAAAGGAATCCAATGGAAATCTGAAGTACAAGCTCCCCTCTGGCATTGATAATTAAATAGTATTTTTGACCTGCTGTTGTGACTGGCATTCTGCAAATTCAGCAAAAAGCAGTATTCTTCCCCTGTACTGAGTGTGTTTTAAGATATCTCATTTACTTCCACCTTAGTCAGCCTCCTCAGAAAAGGGACCCCACTGGATCTGCCACTTTTCACCGGAGAGTCAGAAATACAATGGCCCTTCTGTACTGAGGCAGCCTTCTTCCTGGTATGTATTACTTCTCCGTACACCTTTCCTGAATGTTATATAGACAATTCAAGAGTGGTTTATCCTATATAAAATACATCAAAGAAACAAATATTGGTTGTTTCAAGTGCTCCCCTCAGTTTTCTTTTACCCAAGATGCATTAGAACTGGGGTTTGTGAGTAGTGAGCAGGTATATTATGAGATTTCTCTGTGCCTCAGTTTCCCTGTCAATGTATAAGACGACACATAAAGCTTGATTATACATTTATCTCCGGGAACACTCAAATCATTCTAATTTGTGCATATGGTGCACACTGTCTCCTTGAAGTCAATGGGATGCTGATGCGTAAATTTAATCAGTTTATTTAACTCTGTGCTGGGGCAGGAACATAATGTTTGTACCTTATTGTGAAACCCTGAGATGAAAGCACCAAATTTCACTGTAACATGTAGAATCTATTAATACATTATTTTTTCACTATATGTCGTAAGCATTGGCATATATGTTGAATTTGCATGGACCAATTCTTTATATTTGTAACACCCAACACAATGTGAGTGCTACCAAGAAAAAAATTAATAACATTTAGTAATACTAGTACTATAACTAGGACCTGGCAAGCAGGCAATAATCGGAACAGGTCACTGGCATGTGGCTTTAGGCACAGCTGTCTCTCGAGCTCACATCATTTTTAACAAGAATAATTTATTTGTTGAACGCAACTTACATCCAAAAAAAGTAATCAGTAAATGTGGGTTTCTGCAAAGTGTTTCAGGCTCCAGTAAAACCCTGCTGCAGAGAGAAGTGCTGGTCAACATTGTTCTCAGGGACAGAAATAAACATATTAACCTATTAATTTTCAAAGTGAGTCAAACAGCACATGATAGGCTTATTTACAAGTGTGAGTTTATGAAAAGAATTTTTGATTTATGTCCCATAAACTGTGCCACTTGGCAAGAATAGGAATAGATTAGAAAGAGCAGAGGGAAATGTTTAAGTTTCCTGTATCTATAAAGGGGAGGAAAGGGCAATTTAACTTTGAGAGTGTGCTAAGAGGGTTAATTCAGGAGAAGTTCTGCAATTTATTCTTGTTCTTAGTAATGTTGGACCTGAGGGCTTAATGTAATGGAATGTGATTTAGAGTTCTGAATGTGCTAATTTTGTAATTCAGGTGTCCTGTGGAGAGGCTGTGTTCATGCCAGCTGTCTAGGGAATTAAATGCAGCTGATTTGTGTTGGGGAAAATGCATAGTTTGCTCCAGGGCAAAATTGTTGTAAAATTTAAACCAATGTATTTTTCTCTCTCTTTAATTCAAAGCAGGGGATACAGGTAGGCCTGAGGGGAATTACTGAGGGCTCCTACATACTTGCTGGTATTTTGTATAGAAAATCCTGAAGTTCTGTTTTTACTGAAGTATAATATACGATCTCCAGGATAAACTTCCTGATTGTTATTTTAGTCATTACATTAATCTTGTTTTCTGCTTTGTTTTTGCCCTGGTTTTCTATGTACTATATTAATTTGAAACCTTTGCACATGCACACACACACACACTCTCTCTTTCTCTCTCTTCCCCCTTCTCCTCCCCACCAAAAAACTGTTAAGTTTTAACTCTGGCTTTCAAGCATTTTGCAAGCATGAAGTATTGCAGTGGCTAAAGACAGATTTCTTCATAACAAACCTTTTATGTTAAATATGCATTTAAGCTTTTTTCATGGGAAATTTCTGAGGTGTGGAATATGCCTTATTTTGAGTGGTAGTAGCAGAAATTTAAGCTATTGGTACAAAGTTACTCTAGTGGCTGGATTCAAATGTTAGTTTAACAAAGAAAGTTCAGTTTAAGTGAACAGTATAATGTGTGAAGTTATTTTGTTTTTTATTTAAACTGGTAGCCTCAAGATATTAAATAAATAAAGGTAGCTCGTGTGATATTGGAGTAGATCTGTGGGAAATGCTGATATAGCGTCACTCAGTTGGATTCAGTAAAACTATGAGCATTTACATCGACTGAAGAGCTGGCCCACTGTTCCTTAGGCTGCGTAACAAGCACTCTTCAGTAACACAACTAGGGATAGATGAGAAAGCAGGGGCCCTTGTTCTTCTCACCCAATTTAAGAGGAGCACCAGAAGTGTCCCTTACCCCCACAGAGTCTGCACCAATGCAGCAGGACCAGTCCCACAGCATTGCTCTTGCAGCAGCAGCCAGTATATAGATACCATGTTGCCAATGCTTTAAGGGGTGGGGAGGACAGACCATGTGGCAGCAGCAACGGCCAGCATCTGTTTTGAGTCAGACTCCTGACCCCTCTCCCCTAACCTTCTTGGTTCTTGGAAGCATGTCCTCCCCCTCCAAACCCGCACCCTCCCTACCCCTGCTCTTGGAAGCAACTTCCTTCCCCTCCTCCCTCCCCCTGACAGGGTTTGCCCAGGGCACAGACCCTGTTTGTCAAACCATTGGTACTCTCTTTCATTTGCTGCTTTACAAATTATTATGCAACTAAGTGGCACAATCCCACCCTAACACCTGATATAAGATGTGCAACTCATTCATATTATCCAAACAATAGCAGTTCTACTTCTATTTGCACTGATTCTCTTTTTAATACAGCTGCCTTAGGATAACGCTTTTTTTCTGTGGAGGATGGACAAAAAAGAAGATAAGGATATCTTTTTACTTAGGAGAGTGGCTTGATGCATTCCAGCAAGACTGCTGCTTTTTACTATGAGAGAGGCCCCTTAAATACAAAACGCTGCTTTCTAGTGAAACATGCCTCATGCTTTTACTTCCTCATCAATATCCATTCTAGTGCTTTTACCATATGTTGCCTTTATAGACATAGGTATACGCAATATATTATTTTTAGAGGTCTCTTCATAAGAACAAAAGGAATGAGGCAGACACCTCACAGAAGTTAATTACATTGCATGATACATCAAAGGATTCAACAGAATAGCAGGATCTTCTGTTCCTGGGGATAGGGATTTGTTATTGAGCGCACAACAACCTGAGTACATCAGACTCAACATGCTACATATTCACGTGCATTCGTATAGGAAGAGTCTTCGTTGGTTTATTTTGCTGGCAACAGGATATTATTTTTCCAATATGAAGGAATTTTGAAGGCTGAGCCATATGGAAGAGTTTGATTGCCTTGTGTCTTTCGAGGTAATGTTCATGAATACACACAGAAATTTACTTTAACATTATAGAAGCTCTAACATTGATGGTATTTTACTCATTTCTGAAATTTCTGCCATGGTTTTATTCATGTCATTATTTTCTTTATAAAATATATGTGATTTGAGTAAGGGGTTATGCACTAATTCCCAGATAATATTGAACAAACTAAAGTTAATTTCTAGCAGGACAATACAGGACACAGTATAGTACATGCAGCTAGTTTCATAATGGATAAAATAGAATTTGAATGTTGCCATTAATGGAAATCACAATTATTCAAAATAGCAACGATTGCTCTCTGTCATGATTGTTCTTCAGAGCTGTACATGTTGACACGTGTGGTTCCTGCCTTTATTTCTGTTCAAAGTACATCAACCTTGTAACAACTTACCCATTTCCTTTCATACCTCCTGTTATTGTGAAGCTGAGTATTAATTAAAAATAATCTGAATTTAACTCCAAAGTGGTTACTTTTCCACCTTTGTTAAAATTTCCAATGAAACAGATGACAAGCTCACTTGACATTTAGTCAGTGCTGCCAGCTTTCCATGGCTGTTTGTAGACCTCTTTTCACAAACTAGAGCTGGCCAGAGCTGTTTTCAGCTAAAATGCAGATATGCTGAAATATTTTGTACGTTCATGTCAATTTTGATGAATTATTTCGGGCAGGGAGAAAGGAGCAAAATAATTTTGAAAAAGTAAGCACATTTTATTTCAATGTTTTTTTTAAATGAAACATTTCATGCTTCTAATTAGAAAAAAGCATGGTTAGGGTTTTCTTTAAGTGAATTTTGCAATATGGGTGAGCTTTGTCCAATCAAAATGAAACATTTGCTCAGCCTCAACCGGATTTTTTGTTTTGCTTTGTTCTGACTCTGGCTAATCAAAACATCAAAAAAATTGTTTCAAATCAACTCAAAATGCTTATTTTTTCTGAACTAACAAAAAAAAGGAAATTATCAGTTATTCATAAAGTTCTGTCATAAACACAGCTAAACTTTCTTCCATGCATCTTGCCATCAGGAATCAGATCCCATCTTTCCAGATATAGAGGCTCCTGAATTAACTTCTGTCTGGTATCTCTTCTTTCAAATCTGTCCTCAAGACCCTCTTCTGGAAATGCATATCATGCTTACAAGAAAGTTAACTAATGTTGACTAAAGTCTGGTTTACATGGGGATAATCAGGATACTTTGTCTGAATTAACTTTTAAAGAGGCTTAATTTAAACAGAATAGCGCACAATCTTATTCTGAATGAATGTGACCTAAATTCAATTTAGCTAACTTCACTTTGTAAGATTGCCATTATGCCACTTTTTGACAAGATCCTATTAACTGCCCTAATCTAAGGCCTGTGGCACATGTTCATTTAACAGCATGATGGGATCTTATCCCTGATGGGAAGAATCTCACCACTTGCCACAGTGATGCAATTTTGGGATCTGTGATCAGATCAAAATTACACTGCTACTACTTGCCAGTGTGTCAGCAAGTTGAAAAATCATGGTTTGGAGTGTTAAAAGAATTTGCAGGTATTACTGATGGAGGTCATGATGTGAACACTTCTGCTTTAGCCCACTGCTCTGGCTCTCAGCTTCTGTTCTTCCTGTATGGGAGAGATCTGCACATGCTTCATGCCTTGCCCCCTTTCTGAATGATAGCTGCCAATGCATCACAGGATGTCTGAAGCCTACCAGCCTACCTGCTAGCTGGCATCACTCCACCTGGCACCAGAAGAGCAGTGGCCAGCAGGATATAATTATCGAGACAAACTGAGATGAGATACCCACTGTACAACCATCCCACAGTACACACACATCTGCAATCACATAGAAGCTTCCTTACCAGCACCCAACCTCTCGATGCCTAAAGAGATGTGACTACACATGTGGCATGAGAGGCTGAAGAAAATACCTGATGGCAAAAAAATGGACATTTCAGCGGCTGCATTTTTACCACCAGGAGCTTAGAAACCATGGCAACGGTGGTGATGTCTCAACTGCCTGTGTACCAGAGTCAGGCGCTCCAGGGAACAATGGAGAAGTGGGGCCTATGGTTCAACCATCTGTAACTGCAGCATAGAGTTTCAAACTATGCAACCCCTGCTGCAGCTCCTGCTGCTAGAAGGCAAATATGTAATGAAAGACTGCCAAGTAGAATGAACGAACACAAACGTGTAACAAAATGGTCAAATGTGGTGTAGACATGAGAAGAAGCAGCAAGTTGAAAACCAGATACCTGCACCCCAGTGAAAAATACTGTAACTCCAGGACTGCACCAAAACCAGTTCAGGACCCCAGTGTAGTCCCAGGGCTGGGATCAACAATCAGCTGATCATTAGTCCCAGCCCCAAACCCACATGCTGGCATGATCTCACCACAATGTCAGAAACCCTTGCATGCAACTGAACTGCATACAGGTTTTTTTTAAGGTCCCAGCATATGAGACCCTGGGAAGAAAGAGGTTCAGCAATCCCTATGCAGCAGGTGTCCCTATATGACAAAGATATCAGAAAACCACATGTGCAGCTGGACTCCACACAGTTTTTAAGAGACCCCAGATGCATAAGGGACCCCAGGATCAGGAAACCTATCCCCAATCCCAGCTCCCTGTGGCTAGGATGTGTCAAATGCCTTGCTTTACAGCTCCCTAGCAGCTGTGGGGTCACATAGTCAATCTGGCTCACCTTAACCTGGTACCAGAATGTGCTTTGCTCCTCAGCCCCCACTGGAGCTGCAGATCAAGGCAACCACCATACCCAAATACTGTAAGCCTTGCTGAATTCCCCTTGATTTAGCAACCTGGAAACATGGGAGTGAAGTCCTAATCACTACTGTACCACACAGCTGTCAGCCTACCCACGCAGGGGAGCTGTGAATCAAGTCCCACAGTTTAGCCAGCATCAGGCTGCATGGTGGGGCTATCTTGCCTTGCATTCAAAGTGTAATGAAAACCAGCCACAAAAATGTGTGGTGGGATTATTATTTGTGTGTCAATGAACAGGTCAATTGCATCTTAAGTGTAAAGTCTGCCAGGGGCCTAATGGAGTCCGTTTCATGATTGACCATGAGTCCTCCAAGCAATATGCCACATGAAGTGGTACTGCTTGCTTATTTACTAGGTAGCTCTTTTCATATTTGATCATCAACAAATTCATTATATAACAAGGTCCTCAGGGTTCTGTGCTGTTCAGTTCACCTTTATGTGAAAAGGAGGTCCTGATTACTCACCAGCAAATGTCCCTTGACACACTGTGTAGCGATAGGGGTGTCCTGGCTAATCACATTCTGCTTGCTGCTGTTCAAGAGCATACATCTTAAATCTCTAAATTTTATGTAATGCTCCTGAGAACTTGGTTTCACACAAGAAGTGGTTTTGTTCAGTAGGAATTATGTGTTCCTCTGCTGTTGTGCAAATTAATTAGATGTGTTTTTAAAGTACTCTGGTATCCTGAGATGAAAGTTTCTGTAGACATCCAAACTGATATTTATCTTCTTTTAAAAATGCCATTGAGTGTAATGACAAAACAATCTGGTAACGAAAAATATTGCCTGATTCAGACATGTAAGTTCATCAGAACAATTGGGTTAGATGCTTCATCGTCAAATCGGTTCACAGGTTTAATTCAAGCCACAAGAGCTAGCACATTTTGCCTAGAGCCAGAATCTTGCTGTTGCTACCAATGGTCATGCCCAAAGTTTATTAATGTTTGTCAGCAAATTCAGTGTTATTTATTGACTGTTACAAAGATCAACCTTGTTTGACCCCTTGGTTTTTCTTTTGGGAAATTAGTTCCAAATGACACAGCTGTGTTGAGGAACTTAGAATGTAATTTTATCTGCACTGTAGGGTGAGAAAGGATGCATATTCATAACATGAATGGCAGACACTCCACTTTCTGGCTCAAACTTGATTTACTTACTATCAGTTGCAAAATGCTTTATGCTCTGAATAATGGTATTTCTAGAGTTTTGTTAGCTGTGGCACTGCATAGTTAATACAGTTGTGGTGGAGATTTAATATAGGACTATTCTACTTACTAAGTTTGACAGAATTTCCCTGTTATCTTACATCCTGTCACATATAAGGTGAAATGCTACTGGATGCTTTATGTCCTATTAATTTTGTTTTTTCATTCTGACTTAGCTAAAGAAAGTTCTGCAGGATATTTTTTCTGCTTTGATTCATGAATCATTTTTTTCCATGTGTATATAACCCAAGTAACCCCGGTACTGGCATTCTCTTGTAAATGCTTTAAGTCCTACTGATAAAAAGGTAGGCAGTGGTGGTGTCAGCATCCCACTCGGACACTGTTAATCTTGCTGTAATGCAGTGGGGGACAAACTTTTCAGCAGGCATGCCACAAATTAGCTCCCCCCCTCAAGGGTCATTCCAATATTCTTCCTTTGACTGATCTGCAGCTCTTCTTTATGTTCCCTGCTCTGTGCTCCATGCTTTTCTTTCTGCTTTTTGCCCTGTCTACTGTTATGCTAGGCCTGTCCCCCCCCTGCTCTGTTGTGTGCCATACACACAGGTTGCCTGTGTCATTTGTAGCACCCATGCCGCAGATAGACCATCCATGCTTGGATGTTTGGGCTTCACATGTTGATTCATGATTATGCTGCTTCATGTGAGGCAATGCATTTGGTCCTTTGGTTATAGCAATAGCAATTGATTGTAGCCCTCTGGTTTTAATCTTACCCCTCCCATCTCACCAGCAATGCAAATCCTAGCAATGTCAATGTCATTATGCGTACATAATCATGTGGTTAATTGCATACTTCATAGAGCTGATTTACAATAATTCTGTTAAGATATATATTTTGAACCAACATTATCTGCATATAAGTATCTCTTCCTTAGATTGAATGCACACACAACCTTCAGGTATACTCTTTCTGTGCAGATATGTTTGTTTTCCACAAAAGTACATTAGGCAGTTTATTTACTAGCAGAAATATGAGAGGAAACGTACAGATCGTAAAAGCTTTTGCAAAGGTTCAGGCAACCCGAAATGTAGCAGGTGAAATTCTCTTCACTTGTCGCTCATACTGTACTAAATCCCCCTATTGTATCTTCTGATCCATCAACCACATTTAAATCATGAAAACCTTGCACACATCTGCCCCAACCTACAACCCATGTATCTCACACCACCTTTTTTCCTGCCTCCCTGCTTCCTTTCTGTGACTCCTGTCTGTGTGCCCCCGTCCATGCTGTCCCTGCCAAACCATGTCTATTGCTCTGAGTTCCCATTCCTTCTTGGTTAATGCAGAGAGAGAGAGCTAGTTAATGCAGAGAGAGAGCACCTTCCTGTTTCAAGCTAATTTCACCGCACCCTTGCCTTAATTTTAAAAGATTTAATAATCCCATGAATAATGACCCATGCCAGCTACATACTATTTTTCTCTTACCTATTATGTGAAAGAGATGCTGATATACAATGTTATTTCCCTTTCTCTTGGTGTCGTCTTAGAATATAGTGTTTGATGGTACCTTTTGAGTCTCCAAGTCCAGTCTCCAGCATCATGCCCTAGAATCCCATTCATAGGCCCATCAACCTTCATCTTAAAAGTAGTGTTTTATTCCCCACTACTCCAGATGAAATGATGCTACAAGACACTCACTGCTCTGATGGTTAGGAAATTCTTCTAATTTCCATCTTAAATTTATTCATGAACAACTCATACCCACTTGTTCCTGTGCTAACATTGTCCTTTGGCTTAAATAGCTCTTCTCCCTTGTTGTTTGCCCCTTCTGTATTTAGAGACTGCAGTCTCATACCTTAGCTTGCAGTTTGGAAGACTAAACTAACCAAGCCCTTCCAGTCTCTGCTCATATTATAAGCTATTTGTTCCCCTGTTCATCCTTAGAGCCCTTCTCTGTGTCTTGAATTCATCTTTGTTGAACGTGAATGACAAGGATTGTAGACAGTGTTCTAGAATTCAGAAATAGGAAGTCTGTGCTCTCATCCCTGCCAACAGATATCTGTTTAAAAGCAATGAGTATTCTGTATTCACAAGTTATTTTCTGTACAACTTCTTTTTTATGCACTAAACTCAGCAAACACAGCATTCCAATCCATCCTGTCTTGACACAATTAACTATGTCAACAATCAATACAGAGTAATGATTTTAGGAACAAGTTGTTGCTTATTGATTAGAATATGTTCTACCACCTTTCACTTTGTGCCAGTGTAGAGAGGAGAAACACTTTCTACTTTACAGGTCTTTCTGCTTGCTTTTACAATGTGCAGCTGCAAAAGATTCAGCCATTCTGAACAAGTGACCCAAGTTTTTTGTTTTGTTTTGTGCTATTTTCCTGTGCATGAAGAGTATTTTGATCAGAACTAAAAACATTTCAAAAGTCTATAAAATATTTATAGGGGCATTAAAATGACATGTTTCCAGGATGTCATTTTATTGCTATGTTATGTCAACTCAGGCCCATTAGGTTATATAACCATTCAGCAGATCCTAGTTGATGATGCTGTTTGTTCAAAAGCATTTTAGATTTAGAATAATAACCACAATCTGCTGCAATACAAATGATGAAAACGGATGCCAGCAAAAGAAAATGTGACATATCTGGAATTCCTAACAGAAAAGCTGTGTGCTGCAATGTTATTCGCACTTAGAAATGCCATCTCTCTTGGAAAGTACTGCACAGCGCAATGTAAAGAGCATCATGAACCTGATCCAAAAGCCCATTTAAGTCAATGGAAAGATTCCAAATGACTTTAATGGGTTTTGGATTAGGCCTTAATTGTACCAATATTTCCTTTCACTAAAGCTTCTATTTATAATAAAGATTCACAATGATTGTATTTGCATTTTCTCTGTTCCAGGTGTTGATATTTTCTCTTGCTCTCCATTTGTGCAAAGCCTGGGTTGTCAAGGAGGGAGGGAAAAGCACAAATCTTCCACCAACTGCTGTGGATAGAGTTCTGATGCTTGCTGCTGAGACACAGTGAACAAGTTGATGATGATCACAGAAAAGTAGTTAATAAAAGCAAAAGTGCAGTGGCATTTCAAGCCTGATTTGGCAATAAATGTCTCCATGCATGAATGTCCCACTCCAGTGAGAGAACCAAAAATACCTATGAGATAGGAAACTGTGAAATATGGGACAAGAGATCATAGAAAAAAAGACTTAAAGGAACCCACTAGGGTTTGTCTGTTTAGCCATAAAAAGGTTTTTAAAAAAAGATCATATACACATTACAGATACAGGAGGTTTATCAGTGTTCTCTAGATATTTTTTCCAAAAAACAAAAGTGTGTGAACAAGTCTGCAAAAGGAAACAACCTAGATTTGTTGTCTTGGTAAAGAACTTATTGGTCATCTACCATGCACTTCACATGAGACAAAATCTGTGTAAAATGTCCTGTGCTTCATATAAAGATCTGGCTATGGATAGGAAAATAAAGGATCTTTGAGTTTAGTGGACAAACCAAGAAATTAGAAAAAATAAAAACTGGTTCAGATTGAACTGAAACAGAATATGGTGGGTAGAGGAGTTTGGTGAAACAATTTCATTACGTGTAAACCAAAATAGTCTGTTCAACACCAAGTGATTGTGTTTCCATTTTCTTGCTATTTAACCCTTTAAAAAGTATGGGGTGGGGTTGCTTTGTATTCTAGTTTAGTTCAATTGTTAATCAAAAATAATGTTATTTTAAAACAAAAAGTTGAAAAGTTTCAATTAAAAAAAAACTTGCATTGAAATATTTCAGTATCTCCAAAATTCAGCTCATTAAAATACTAAAGCATAATATATGATACTTATAAATGTTTCTCCCATTTTTTTTATTCAAACTATTTGCAACATTCAACCAGGACTCATTCATAATTCCAATATATCTGAACCTTCATATTATAAACTAGGGCACACCATTAGTTCATCTAAACCGGCATTCTGTGTCTCTCAGTAGCATAGTGTGGATACTAAGTGAAGACACTATATGCTAGGTCTGTTCAGACTGGTCTGTCCTCTGCACCTCTTCCCTTACCAAGTCCAGTATTCAGAGGCCTAGGAAGTATTCATGTGCAACATGCAGCCCTAACTATAATGTTTAATACTCAGCAATAGACCTATTCTGTGTGAATTTATCCAATCCTCATCTGAACCTGGTTAAGTGGTCATCCTCTACAACATCTTATGGCAATGGTTTTCATAAGTTAATTGTATGTTGTATAAAAAAAGAACTCCATTTTTGTTTGCATTAAACCTACTTTCTAATAATTTCATTGTATTTCTCCTAGTTCTAGTATAGTAAGTGATAGCAAATATTTAGGTTTTCGATGACCTTCATTCATTAATATTCCCTGAAAATACATCACCCAGATGTAGATCTGATCTCTTGTGAATTTGTGCTGTGTGTGTGTGTATTGCGGGGGAATCATTTGAAATACCACTTGAGTCGCTAGTCATCGCAAGATGAAAAGATATGACAGCAAAACTGGCATAACAAATTGATTTATCAAAGCCCTAACAGAAAGTTCCTTATGCATTCTGCCAACTGTTACTCTTTGGCCAGTTTCAATCCACATCTCTTGATAATTGGTATTTACCTATGGTGACGCCATGTTTCTTTCCAAAGATTGTTTTACTACATCAGATTCCACATGAAGCCAAAATTAAGTGTTGGCCAAAGAAAACTAGAAGATCTAAAAAGTGGGATTTACAGACAGCAAAATTCCTTTTTTTTATCAGCATAGTTTTCTGACGCTAAAAGGGGTTCAGTAATGGTCCATCATTCTCATCTTTAAGAAAACTAAAGAAGACAGGCAAATAGCAGGGACAGAGGTTCCAGAAATTCAGCATCATTTGGGAAAAGAAGCTTTATTTTACCTGCAATAATTAAGGGCAATGGCCTGTGTACTACTGCTGTTCTTAAGTGTGAAAGACTCCAGTACCTGGTATGTGAGTGTTCTCCAAGGTTTCCAAAACCCCACAAGCATTCGGATCTAACTAAGCAAAAAGAAAATTATCAAGGGATTTACATTGAATTGCCATGACACAATTTCCCTAAATCAGCCTGGCAACTGTACAATACTGCATAGATAGGTTGGTTTCAGTTAAAAGGTCAAGTTAGACTCACGTATCTTAAAGTAAATTGTTCATATTACCAATAGCATGACAAGAGACTGTTATAAGTAAAAGCAAAACATTTGCATTTCTCTCTTCTTAAATAGAATCAGCAAGCTATGGACATCTCTTCCTTTGCAGCTGTACAAAGTGGAGTGCTATTTTGTAGTGCCACAAAAATAAAGGGCTATGAAGGCATGTGGGTATTCTAGGCCCCTGGGTGCGGAGCTACAAATTCATCTCAAAGGCAAGCTTTCCAGACAGAGGGTAATAGGGGGCTGCTCCTTAGGTCCTCTTGACACTTAGAGAGCCCAGTTACTGACAGCTTGCCCTCCCTTCTGCCAGGGAAAGGAGCAGGTTATCAATGATCAGCTGGAAGCTTCTGAAATGCAGCAACTGCCAAAGACAGCCCTTGCCAACTGCAGGGGTG
>NW_005841999.1:1105900-1129899 GCF_000455745.1 Alligator sinensis | reverse complement strand
TCTTCTACAGTGGTGCCACTGCCACAGTAGACCCGCCGTTTCTTGCCTGGCAGTGCTCTGGCAGTTTTGCATAGAGCTGCAGCTGCCAAAGCACCAGGGCCAGGACTCTGGGAAGAGTGGAAGGAACTTGGTCCCTGGCCACCAAGGTCCCAGCAGGTGTCCCTCACAGCTTGCCTTGGGAGATGAGAGGGAGGAGGAGACACTGGGATACAGGGGGGTTCTAGCTACAAAACAAAACTCTACATAGACATTCCCATTCCAAATGGTAAATTACTGTAGTGCCTGACTGCACTCTAGCACTGCAAGGGCTTTTGTGGTGCTACAAATGTAAGAGACACCCATACCATAAGGTTCACTCTTCTTCATAGTCAGTGTCCAATGCCTCTCTCTCTGGTTCTTCTACTCTACAGGCTGTACATTAGTTGCATAGATTTCAAACACATCAGGGGAATGACCTTCAGGCTAAAAGAAAAGCAATGTGGTTGTATATATGTCTGGTCAGTAAATGCATATTCTTCCTCTCTTATTTCTCCTAATTATTTCTTAAACCGACGTCTGCCATTCTGTCTTGGGTTCTACGTCTACAAACACAAACGTTAATCAAATGCTTAACGTTATTCATATGAGAATTTGATTGGTAGATGTTACCTAATTGGAACCTAAGGGCCTGTTCCAAAGCCCGGTGGAGTGAACTGGAGTCTGCACTGACTTCAGGGAACATTAGAGCAGTCCCTAACGATGTCAGATCTTTAAGAAGGGTTTTTGTTTTTTCTCTGTATTCACAAAGTACTTATTTCAGTAAGGGCGGGTAGAGCCATAAGGCATTATTGTACTGCATAATAATTTAAATGTTTCCACTGGATTATTTAAAATAAAAATGTCATAGTAACTCTTCTATCTTCTTTCTCTTGCATAGTCTGAGACTAAACTGGGATTTTTTTTGGTATAGTATCAGTGTAGCTCAGTGTAGCTCAACTGATGCATATTGAATATATAAAAACTCACAATTCACAATTCCAGCACTATCATGTTGTTTTTGAAAATGAAAATATATTTTCTGTATAGGCATATTTTAATTTAAAAACCTGAGGACTGCCTTTCTAACAGGAAAATGACACAGCAGAACTAACAGATGCAATACTCTGATTAATAGTAAAACTTTGACTTGTATTTTCAGCATGCTATTTTTGTGTATGTATTGATTTCTTTTCCTGCTATAGTTAGGTTCCAGTAGAAAGTTTCCAGGATTCTTTTCTGCATCTGGTATCCAAGATTTTTAGACTCACAGTACACATTACTTTCTGTGCACGAGTCTGACTCTAAACCCACTCTATACATAATTAAGGTGATATGCTGATAATACATATACTTGGTTATCTTTAAACATGTGAATGGTCCCATTGAAATCATTTGTACTGTTTTTTTCTTTATAGCTAAGCACATCTGTAAGCATTTGCATGATTAGGACCATAAATAGTGAAGAGAATTAGTTTCCCTGTCATCTCCTGCATTTTGTGTTCCTTGAAGGAGGGAAAGAGGAGACAAGACAGCATGAAGGAATCATAAGGGCAGAGCCCCCAAGGAATCAAGTCATAACTCTTGACAGCTATGTAAATATTGAGATTGAAAAATTCTCTACAACATTTTGGTACCAAGTCATGTTAAATGAGATAATATTTCAGATGCATTTTATATATTTTTTTCACCCTCTCAATGCTTAAATTATACCAGCTTTAGACTCCCTTATAGTCATTGAAGCTCACCAATGCCTAATTTACACCTGCTACTCATTTCCTCTGTATGCCATCTAGTCTCTCTTTATTTTTTTTAAAAACATGTATACCTATGCAAGTTATGATGAAAAATCAGTAGCCTTGTTGCAATATCTTGTGTTGATACCTGGAAAATTATCTGGATTTTAAAAAGCATAGAAAGAAAGCATTTTGATGAATTTAGTTAACATGTTTATGATTTTATTCCTGGGGAGAAAGGGCAATTAAAAGGGTACTAGTGAAACTCTATTGTTAATGTGTTTTCTGTTTGATCTTGATTCTGGATTATTCATTTCTTCTAAAGTTAGAGTGGCATTTATTTGTTAGGTTGAAGGGTCAGAGAAAAAGTTGTGCATTGACCTGAAGAAATGTGCAGTGTCTACCTCATGATGAAGAACATAAAAGAGTATCCTGCCTTTTAGGAGGCACCAGAATTGATAAGGAGTGTTTGAAGGGGAATGTGTCAGAGAGACTAGCAGCAGGATGAATAAAAGGAGGAAGGGGAATGGAAGATGAGGCTAAATTTATTATCTTGAGGTTTTAACATTTAGAGGCTTTACAAAAGAAATGGTCATTATCTGGGGCTTCCAAATATGTGTTCTTCACTTTTATCTCTTTTCATATGATAAAAAAAACATATTTTCAAACAGAAAAATATTGAATGATCCAGAGAATAGCTGGTGAAGACACAGGTATACACCTTGTCCAGATTCTTTACATAGTGGTTGTTGTCAGCCCGCAGGCAGTGGGTAGTTCCCAGCCTCATTCACAAACAGTGCTTCACTACTCATTGTGGGATGGCTTCGTCTTTCCCCTATTTCAGCGGAGCCGCCAATGATTGTGCCAGTGATAGTTGCCGCACTCTTAAAATGTTTGAGGTTGCTCTGCTCCAAGAATGGCTGAGACCCGATTTTCAAATGTGAGTTTAATCTTTCTAAGAGTGTTTGACCATCCAGTCACCCAGAGTAGGAACTGGATAGATTTTATCATC
Organism: Alligator sinensis; assembly: GCF_000455745.1. NCBI lineage: Eukaryota > Metazoa > Chordata > Crocodylia > Alligatoridae > Alligator > Alligator sinensis. The sequence goes on along the minus strand of NW_005841999.1, from coordinate 1,127,136 downwards.
AAAAGATAGGTGACAGGGTCATCAAAAATGGTGAGGACTCCTAAACCACACAGCCCAACCATGCAAGTTATAAAAAGCAAGTGAATAGAATTTACGGCATTCATCTTTAATCTACACTGCTCATCCATTTTCCCACCTTCTATCACCCACTGCTTCTCTCATGCTGAGTCGTCATCCTGAGTTATTTTGTACTCAACGTCTTACTTTCACCTGCCCCTTTTAGGGCCTAATGAGAAGTAGAGATCTGCAACTAAAGGTGCCTCTAGACTGGAGCCAACACCTCTTCTTTGGAATCAAGGATTAATCCCTATAATTGGCTAGATGGGGAGTCCTTAGTTGATAGGCAGCAAGGGATGCCATCAGGCTGTTACCCAGCTGGGAGCTGGGGCTGCTGGTATAATGGAGGAAGCACTGAGCTGGCAGCAGGCCTGGAGAACAAAGCTAGAGAACAGATGACACTGCTAGCTACTTGGCTTGTAGAGGCCTCAAGTTACTTTGCAGAGTGCAATTTCTTGGTCCATTGATTAGTCAAGGTTCAGTTCCCTTGCCATGTGGTCTAGACTCCAATCCCACTTTCTTAGAGTTTCTACCAATTAGAGCTCTTATTCTTGAAAGTTTAGTTAAGAATATAAGTTAAGAAGACTCATAGAAATGCATTATCATAAACAGAAAAAATTAATATAAAAATAAAGGAAAATAGTTGTGTGTAATAGGAATTAGCAGAAAGTGATGGGCATTGGTCTTGGATGGGCAAAATACAGCCCACCAACTGATTGAATACAGCCTGCAGGCAGGCACCTGCCAATTGATTGTATTCAGCCTGCAGCTGCCCCCAAGGTGCTCTGAATGGGGGATGAGGTTCACCTAGGGCGTGCTCCTGCTCCCACCCGCCAATGGCCCTGGCCCCAGCCCGCACACGCAGCTTCCTGGTGGGGCTGCTTCTGCGGCTGCTACAGCTGCCCAAGTACTGCTCTGCTCCCCCTGCCTCCAGCAGCTTCTCCTTCTCCTGTCCCTGCGGTGGTGCTCTGGGAAGCAGATAATGTGGGGAAGTGAGGACGGCTGTAATAGCATATGTTGGACACCACACACCCAGCCAGATGGAAAAGAAGCCCCCTGTCCCCCTCTCCCTCTCTCCTGCCCTCCACCCCCAGCCAGCTCCCAGGACCTACCACGTGGGCAGGCCCCCACACACACGTACACACCCATCCCTTCCGCTCAAACACACACAAACACACACACACCCCTTCCACACATTGCCATCCCCCCACCCACGCACAATATACAACTTTCTTTTGAGCCATTATGCAATCACCTCTATATATACTACCCAGAAAAAAACATAAATCGGGATGAAAAGTATTTTTTTTAAATAAGATTAAAATATGCTATAGTAAGTTTGATTTTTAGTATATAGATTTCATAGACATTTGGGCTGGAAGGGACCCCGGAGGATCATCGAGTCCAGCCCTCTGCCCCAGGGGCAGGAAGTCAGCAGGGATCATAGGATCCCAGCAAGATAAGCTTCCAAGTGTGTCTTTAAGGTGTTCAAAGTGGGTGCTTGAACTGCCTTCGGTGGCAGTCTATTCCAAACCTTGGGGGCTCGGACAGTGAAGAATTTCTTTCTTATGTCCAGCCTGAATCGGTCACAGTGGAGTTTGTGAATGTTAGATTTTGTCATCCCTTGGGGTGCTCTGCTGAACAGATGTTCCCCCAGATCCTGATGAGCACCCCTGATAAACTTATAGGAGGCCACCAGATCACCCCTGAGCCTGCACTTTTCCAGGCTGAAAAGTCCCATGGTTCTCAGCCTCTCATCATATGGTCTGTTCACCTGTCCTCAGGTGTGGATGCTTTACCCCAGAGTTTGGTGTCATCAGCAAACTTGGCCAGTCTGCTTCTGACACCAGTGTCTACTTCAGTGATGAAGATGTTAAATAGTGTAGGCCCTAGGACAGAGCCTTGAGGGACCCCACTGGTCACAGCGCACCAAAACGATTGGCTCTTGTTGACCACCACCCTCTGGGTCCTACCGCAGAGCCAATTCCCCAGCCAGTGGATCATGGTGAGGTCGAGGCTGCAGTTAGCCAGTTTAGCCAAGAGGTGATCATGGGATACCAGATGGAAGGCTTTTTTAAAGTCAAGATATACAACATCGATCTCTTCCCCCTTGTCCAGGTGATATGTCACCTGGTCATAAAAGGAAATGAGATTGGTCAAGCAAGACCTACCCACAACAAACCCATCCTGGGTATCCCTCAGGATATTGCCTTCAGCTAGTCTGTTAAGGATGGTCTCTTTGATAATCTTTTCCAAGACCTTCTCCAGGATAGAGGTCAGGCTGATGGACCTGTAGTTTGCCAGATCTACTTTCTTCCCTTTCTTGAAGATAGGCACAATGTTGGCCCTCTTCCAATCATCATACACTTCACCAGAGCGCCAAGAGCTCTCATAGATCTGTGCCAGGGGCTGAGCTATGATGCTCACCAGCTCCCTGAGTACCCTTGGGTGTAACACATCAGGGCTGGCTGACTTGATTTTTTTTTAATCTATAATTTGTTAAATGATATCTTCTGAAAAATTGTGTGCGCACGGCCCTCAACAGCCCCTCAAAACTCATTAAGTGGATGTGACAAAGGCCATGTGCATGCAACTGTGTATTTTAAAGTTTGGAGTGAGATTATTTGAGCAATATTTCAAAAAGGAGGTGGTTTAGCATAGTTCTTTACAAAAGTTAGTAAATATTTACTAAAAATTTACATAGAAAATTCAATGGTGCTCTGAAAAGTTATTTTGCCAAATTTAGAGACTATTCAACCATTAAAGTGTGAAATAGGGGGATTTTAGTCCTGCTTTAAATGCAAATCTCAATGCAACCCTAACTGTGGAATCATTAACTATAGCTCCATTAGGAAAGAATCCATTTACCGTGCTTACAATGTTCATTTTAATGACATTTTATTTCATTGAATTCATGAAATTGGAAATAAGCTAACATTGCCTTCTTGTTTGGAAGATGTGAGGGTGCTATATTATGCTTTCCCGCCCTCTACCCCTGCCCCCCAAATAAAGCAAGCAAATCTTATTGGTGTATATATATTGTACATCTTTAATTCTTCATCTTTGTTTCTTTTGTCAATGTTTAAGCTGAATGTGACATGCTTATTGTACATGTCAAATATGGCACTGCAGGTGCTATTTATAGACCCTCAAAGGTTGTCAACTGTTAATATTTAAAGGTTGCATCTACATGAGACACTGACTGCACAGTAGCTCATCATTAGTGCACAATAGCATTGCGTGGCACGAAGTGTGATGTGATGCATAGTCAGCATCACCTAGAAGCCATTCAGCAATGCTACTGTGCAGTACCTCCGGTTACTGAGCAGTCATTTAGTACTTGTATATACAAGTACTTGTATGTATACGTACAAATACAAGTACTAAATCACTGTTCAGTAATGACTGTGAAGTCAGCATCTCATGTAGATGCAGCCACTATCCAGTTTCTGAAGGATCTTCCTACCACTAGGGTAAACCTACAAAACCTACAAAATATGTGATCGTCCTATGACTGTAAGATTTTTTAGTATTGTGCCCAATCAAACAGACTTTTACTTTTGAGTTTACTGGAAGCCAGACCATGCCAACTTCTGGATACACAAGAGAGGGATTACTATGAGATATTCAAGATACTAGGTGGAGGAAAATAGACTTAACCCATTCTTGCAAACAAACTCTATGATAAGTCCTGATCTCTGGTGTTCAATATCTGCAGGTCTTCCTCCAGGTTCAATGCTGCGTAGCTTACATGAACTAGCAAGAGCAGAGCTAAAGGTGATATAGGCTGTAAGTCATGAAGTCCTAAAGAGTAGGGATCTTGTTTCACCTGTCAGTGAACAGAGAGAAGAGCAGTCTAGAGCTGCTTGGAAATTTGAGATGGATTCAATTTTGAGATGGATACAAATTTGAGATCCATACGCAGTGGTAATGTGCAGAAGGTGCACAGGGATGCATGTGCACCCCCTGAGAGTTCCAGTGCACCCCCTGACTGGCCGCGCGTGCTTCTTAGGCAGTGGGTGGGGGGGGACAGGTGGGAGCGCCAGTGCCCCGCCTGCAAGTGCCCGCCAGGGAGTGGACCACCATGGCACTCCCAGAGGTGGCCACAGCTACTTCTGGAAGCAGCTGCAGTGATTGCAATTGGATCCCCCCTCTGGTCAGCGGGATTGGCCACAGGGGGACCCACCCTCCAGTTGCTGACTGGTCACTGAGGGGGCATGTGTCCCCCCCGTGGGGGACGTGGGGGTCGTGGGTCCCCCCCCCCCCCCATCTAAGGTGGCATCAGTCACCCATGTCCATATAGGAGACGGTGCTCTGTAATTTATTTGGTGAATAAGAAGTTATTGAATGGGCCACACCTCATTTGCATTTCATTTATGTGACACTTTGGAGCATTTTGCTTAACAGTTTTGAAGGTGGACAAAGCACAACATCCCTCTTCAGAAGCAAAAGGACAAAAGAACTGCACCAGATATGCATATAGTAAAGGGTTGTCCTGTCTAAGAATAAACTGGAGTGGCTGGATAATGAATCCTGGGCAAGGAGAGGGGCTCCTATCTCCTGTTAGGAGTTTCTCCCTGGTACCAGGGACTCACCTGGTATTGAAGCAGTTTCAAGGTATCAGGCAGCTGGGACAGCACAGAGGTTTCCTCAATTTAGTGGGCAGACCTGAGGCAGGTTCTGAATTAAGGTTTTGCATTAAACCTTGATAAGGGACTCCATAGCAGATCCCCAGCTAGAATTGCTAAGGGTATGTACACACATTTGTGATACCTAATCTATGATCATATAGCTTACTTTAAGCCACATAATTGTAGATAGGTAGGCTTGGCAGAATTCTTTTTTTTTTTTTCAACAGCTAAAATTTATGTTTATCTTTAAGTATTTATTTTTTATTGATTTAAATTTTCAGGATTGCATGATATTAGTGTTGTTTTTCAATTATTATAAATTTACCACTTTATGAGGCTTAAGCAGGCTGTGGAACAGCCAGCAGGTGTGGCCCAATGAGGCATTCACATGACAGCAAGAAGGTTCCTGGATTGGAGGAGAAGGCTGGGCAGCTTCAGTTTAAACCCAGGCCCTCAGAGCTGAGCTGGCAGTTGCTGCAGGGATGCTGCTGGAGTAACATCACCTAGCCAGAGAGCTGCTGCTCCCCGAACACCTGGAGGTCAAGGGTAGGATCTATGGGGATGGAGGAGATTCCTGGTCCTGAGGAATGACCTAAAACTACACCCTAATAGAGTTGGATGGTGTGATGGAGCTGCCTGTGGCAGAGTGTTTCCCAGGAAATTCCACACCAGTGCCTCCCTAGTGAAAGATGAGGCTGGGATGCCATATAGCCTCAGCCTCCATGACCTGGTGGGTTACCCCATAGAGGTGACAGGCGAGGGGTGCAGGCATGTAATCAGGCATGAGACCCAAGGGGCATAAGGCTGAGAACCCAGTGAGAGGGTGGACTAGTGGGCCCAGTAAGAGGGCGTGTGAGAAAGCAATAGGCTCAAGTGAGAAGGCTGCATAGTGTAGGGTTCACATGGGTGGGTCTGAAGAAGTGTGCATAGGCCGGTCTTGGTGATCAAATGGGTTTGGAGGGGCCCAAGAAAGTAAACTCATATGGGAGAGTGAGGGCGAGTGGTTCAATAACCTAACCAGAGTAAACTCAACTGGTCAGTGCTGGGGCCAGGACCAGAAAGGTTGAAGGGCCAGAGTGCCCACCATGAGGGATGGTCAAAGCCAGGGCCCTGGAGTTCCGACTGACCTAGAGACGAGTCCAGGGCCTGTGTGGCCAAAGGTCCTGGAGGGGACCACTGCTGAGAGGGAAAAGGACGTAGGGAGCTTTGCTGCCCAAAATGAGGGTGAAGTAGACCACCTGTGGAGGAGGGATCCAGGTGGGGTCCAAATGCTGAATGCATAGAATGAAGTCCACTGTGGGGCTGGAGCTATATAGTGATGCAATCTACATGGCATGGGACATGGTGTAGGAGTGGTATGGAGCTGTGTATTACACCTTGTCATGAGGCAGTAAAATGGTCAGCCTCCCACCTTATAAACAACTACTTATCAGTTACATCAAAGGCATGGAAGGCGAGTCAGGTGAGCAGACTGCCCTAGACAGGCGGGCGGGCGGGCCAACAATTTGACTGGCCTCGAGATGGCCCCCCGTCACAAGTGCACACACATGCACACATGTGGCAGCTGCTTCAGGAGTGGGGGGCCATGCTGATAAGGCTGTGCCAGGAACAGAGTTTAAAAGGACAGGGCTGGTAGCCTCCAGAATCCCGGCCCCTCACTCTGCCTAGATCCCAGCCAGGTCAGAGGCTAAACTCCCATGGAAGCCAGTCTGGCCCAGCCTCCATGAGGGTTTGTCCTCTACCCTGACCATGCAGGAGCCAGGTCAAGCTCTGTGGGAGTTTGGCTCCTACCCCAATCACACAGGGGCCAAAAATCTCATGGAGGCTGGGTCAGGCTCCATAGGAGTTTAGTCCCTGCCCCAGCTGGGACCTGGGCAGAGCAAGTAGCCAGTGCCACTGTGCTCCACACTACTACCAGCCCTGGCCCTTCAACCCCTCCCTCCTAGCACAACTTTACCAGCACAGACCCCAACACCCTGTGTGGGTGTGTGCAGCACTCCCTACCCCAGATTTCCCTTACCCACATCCCAGATTTTTTTTCTTACTTCCTCTTTCCATAAATTTTGATGATTACCAAAGGAAATATTTTTCCTTTGGTCTATGAGTGTCAAGTGAAATTGATATTTATCAATGTTTAATGATAAAAATAGAATCCTCCCAAGCCTATAGATAAGGCCTGGCATGTGCACATGTTCATTGGAGCCAGGAGCCATGCTGGGAACCCAATCTAAGTGAGTTGGGTTGGGGGAGACGCAGGTGGGATCATGGCAGGAGAATAGTAGATCCATAGACGGTTTGGTGGGTTAAGGTGGGGGAGTTGTCTGTCCAGAGGTTAGGAAGGTCAGGATCCTAAAAATAGCCTCATGAGGTGAGGGGAGGGGGTTGTAAACATGAAGGGCTGGGGCTGGGGCGAGCAGTTAGACTTTCATTCATTTGGAGCTGTACTCCATACATGTACAGGCATTCATTACATTGAGTTAACAAATTCTCAATCTCAGGTGAGTTCTTCTTCTCCAGGCTCTGCCAATCCTGGACAATAAACGGTACGGGGGTGGAGTGAAGAGGGGGTGGCTAATGTTTGAACATACTGCCTCAACTGCTCACAACAGTAAGCAAAGGATCCAAATTAGTACTATTTTCAAAAGAGTCTATAGGGGTTTACCTAAAAGCTATTGTTAGTATACTAATGGCTGGCCTACCCCTTTTCCCTCCACCTGCAAAATACTCTTTGTTTTAAACCCTTGCAGTCATTGCTTATGCTTTGGAGGAGGTAGATATTCCAAACTCCTCACAAGCATCTTTGTAAGGTAATTTAGTTCCCCAAGTTTCTAGGTAGAGGTGCTGCCTATATTTCAGAGCAACATAAGGTAATTGGACCTGGCCTTTCTGCTGCCAACAACATCAGGGAGAAGTGTTAAGTGGGGCTTTTAAGGTAAACCTGTTTTGTTCTTCAGATGTTGCCTGCAATTCTAGAATTTGGGTTTTAACTTCCTTTAATGTAAAGTCAACTTCTTTATTTGAATAGGCCCATTTTAATTAGACTTCTTCATTTTAAAATAGCTTTATGCTATTCCTCCCATGCCAACACTCTATTCTTTATTTAAACATCAATCATGGAAGTGAATATATGATTATAGAAACCTATTACAAAATTATGTCTGCCTACTGGCTTAAAAAGCAATCAAACATCAACATCATTTTTTTCTCATAATACATAAAAAGTTGGCAGTCAATGAGGAGAGTGTCTTTTCTCTGTGAACAGTAGATCATCTTTACATTAATGTGTTTTAACAATGTAGATAGCTTTGGCATATCAGGTTATGGACTTTGTTTAACAGGACCAAAAATGAGCAATAAAATGGTGCTAATTGGTATTCACGTCTACTACTGTTTAGGTGTGTGTGTTTGGTTATTAAAAAAAAAAAAGCCCCACCTCAGAATATGTTACTGAGAAGGGAAATCTTTTTTCCATCTGTGTGTTACCGAAAGAGTATGGCTATGATTTCTGTGATTCTGTGACTTTCTTTCAGATGTGATCCCGGTTTCTGTGTTCATTTCAAATGAAGCCTTGGTTGCTGTGATGTACTTTGCATGGGGCTCAGTCTTGGCTAAATACAGATATTTAAGCTGCTAAATGCAGCAGGCCACCTGTTCAGTGACACTTCCAGGTAGCAGTTGTATGCTATCTACTGATTGTCAACTGGTTGCTGAATTGATGTAGGGCATTAATTTTGACCTTTAATGCTCAAAACAGCCTGTAATATTTTTGCTTGAGAGACCATCTTTCTCTTCCTACTATTATGGCCACTGATGAGACCACCAAAGAGGCTGAACCTGGATCCTCATCCAGGTTTCAAGTAGTGCCTTCATTGTAAGGAGCCATCAAACCTAGAACAAGGTCCACTTTCTTGCACAGAATAGCCTGAATCCAACCTTCAGGAGAGGTATATGCATTTATGTATACAGAGTTCAGAGGATTGAGTTTACTGAGGGAGAGGACTACATGAACTAGTGGACTTTTGTTTGCTTCATTCTAGTTTGAGTGTTGCCAGTGCTTGAGGGGCTGATGCATACTACTATTTAAATCACTGTTGTCCTGGTTACTTAGGTAGGACTCCTAAAGTTTTGCATAGGATATAGATTCATCTAAATAACATAGTCTATTTTTTCTGTTCACCACAGCGCATATAATCTTTTCTTCAACTTCTAGTGGAATGCATAATCAATATATAAATAAACATGAAATTACCTGCACATGTAAGATAAAAACATGCTACATAAGGATATCTGGATTGCAAGTTCAAAGGCAGACAATCAGTAAGATCACAGTTGATAAAATGAACTAAAGCCAGAAAATCCAAGTCGGTCTAGTGCCAAAAATATTTTTTTCATTTAATTTAGCTTCTAATTGAAGATGAGAATCAAGCAGACTAGAAATGTCAATTGAACAAGTTTTTCAATCTGTTTTTCATAATCTCTTGCTTTATAGACAGGCTCCTGTTCTCTTGTTTTACAAACCATTACCTTTCTCCCTCCCTCCCAGAGGAATTTTGTTATGTCTGTAATGTCCAAACTGTAATTCTATACCAATGTTATGTGGAAAAAGGCGTGGAGATCTCCTCCTTTGGAAGGGAATAGAATTAAAATATTGGTAAGTTTTGTTCATGGGGCAGAAATAATAAGATGACATGTAATGTACAAACTTGACCAGAATATAAAAAATGCAATTATAGCTTTCCCTGTTATGTGAGGAAAGTTTCCTAAAACAGCATAGCAGATCAGCTTGGTACAGGTGTATATTGAATAATTCTCTCATTGGCAGTACTTTCTTCTAATCCTGGTTTTCACAGATCCTTCCAATGCTATTGTAATGAACACACTGGGAGCGTCCAGATGAGCATGGACGTTTGTTTCCCTGGGGGCAAGTACTGGCAGTGCTCCTTGCGCTGTTGCTAGTTGTCCCCGGAGAACGCCCATGCAATGTGTGCTTTCGCGTGCAGCAAGTTACCCCAGGTGGTATAGGGGAGGCTGAGGTCAGCAGTGGGCTGGCCCCAGAAGCCTTACCTGGGGTCTTGGGGGCCTCCTGGGGCTGCACCAGAAGAGATTCTGCCACGCGGATCCTGCAGCTGTGGGTGGCCTGGCTCTGCTTCTGAGTGGCACACGCTGCCTGTGCATGCCCCACTTCGGGGTTTTTTCTGTGGGTTTTTTTCACTCCTGCATATTCAAGCTTCAAAAAAACGGGCGGGAAGCAGAGCAGCGCACACAGGCACCATGCCCTTGCACTGCAGAGAACATCTAAATGTGCGGTATGTGGTCCTGCAGACATGTTTGTGGCACCACATACAGCACAGCTGTGCTCATCTGCATATGGCCAGTGAAATCAAATTATTCTTTCTTCTTTTTTTTTTCACAAAGTTTCACAAATACACAATACAAATTCAATCTCTATGCAACTCCAAACTCCTCTTTGCTGTTAGGGTAAAAGATGAGATGTCTCACAATTCTGAATATACAGGAGTTCTGAATAGAATATGACATATATAAGGCACATACCAATTTAAAAATTACTGAGAAAGGTATTTTTCTTCCCTATGTTGCAGTCCACTCATTAGCCTCCAGGCAGATTCATTGCAAGATTCTGATGGTTATACCAGAACACTTTCAAAACTCATTTTAGTTTTTGGTATTTATTCTGTTTTCATTTGTTTTTAGCTTGGACAGTTAAACCAGTCTAATCAATTTCTTGTTAATTCGTTGCTACCTGTTCTGTTCTAGAGCAGTGTCTTCTGACTTGTGCGGCACTACTGCAAGAGAACATTTCCTTTGCTTTGGTTTTAAATTACTTTCAGTTTAGATTTTTTTTTACAAAGGTATATGCCACTTGGTCTGGGGTTTTGTAAAAATCACTCTTACAAAGGCTAAATTTGGAATTAAGTTTGACCTGGCCTTTGATGTAACTGAAAGAAAGGCTTACATCTATGTTTTTGTGATATGCTGAATTTAAATGTGACTGTTTGTTCTGTTTGTATGTGTTGATGCAAAGGTATTGCACTATAAATGGTGTATGCTATCCTGTCCAATGCGTTTCAGCAATGGGGGAAATTGGCATAGGCCCTCAAACTATTATTTGTAACTTGACTATTCACAGCTGGAATAGCTATGGATTTGTTATTTGTAAAACATCCATGAATTTCACCACAGGCCTTTCCAGCAATGTTGAAGCATCTGTGAATCAAACTGTTCCCCAGCTGTTCATTCACTACCTGCAGGTTCCTCTAGCATAAAGTCGCCATTAATACCGATGGTTACACTGAACCCCTGATGAGCTCTTACAACACTGTTCCCCTCAGACTACAGTTAAAGGCAATAATTCCAAACAAGAAAAACAGTATTAATTCTTCCAATAAAAAGTTCTTGCCAGTGTTTGGAGTGACTGCCAGTGTTTTGGTGGCAACTATCCATGTTTAAATCTAAACCCCTTTTTGTTTCATTCTTCTTTCACTAGGTCCTCCCTTCTAGGCAGAAACTCCCATGGTTATTTCCCATGAAAAGAATAGGGAAAATTTCCATAGGGGAGGAGGGGAAGATTCAGAAGCTATGAAGAATTACAAATGCCAGACAAATGGGTTTTTTTTAAAGCTTATCTTCAAAAGCACAATTGCTTCAGGATCACTTAATAAATAGCCTTATTAATAAAACCTTAGAAATTTTAATTTACTTTTGCAGCGACATACATTTTAGGTTTTAATTAAAAGCTTTTAGTGATAGTTATTTGAATCACTGCAGTCACTCTTTTTAAGAAACAGGTTGCAATTATAAATCATTTGGTAAAGATTATTTGAGTATATTTTTGCTTAAGGGAAAAAGAAAGAAAAGACTTGGAAAAGAATGAATGCAGCTACAGTTTTTGATAACTTTCCACACACTTGCAGAATATGACTACATCTATTTAAAAATGTATATGTAGAATTTATTAAAATTAACAGCACCAAATCCTCTGGATGCTTACCCAAACTGCATACATTTCAAAAGTTCAGGCACTTCCTAGATTTCTTCTGTGACTGGGCATCAAGCTGGGCATTTTCTCAGACCAGATTTTCTTGGAAGACTTTCCCCTCTAGGACAGGAATAATCCTATAAGTAAAATGCTTCCATAATAACTCAGTGATCCTACTCGCAGGAAAACAAGGGGTTTGAGCCAAAGCTCAATGAAATTAATCAGAGTTTTCCCATTGACCTTGCTGGGGTTTTTTAGATCGTGCCTACATACAGGGAAACAGAAAATATATGGGGAACAGTGCTGCTAGATCTACTCAGGTTAATTTTGTCCAGTGTTTCCTATTATAACACTCTTTTGAGTTGTCTCTAAGTTTGCCAAATGTTAGCTGTTCGTGATGAAATCTTGTATGATGACTGTCTGGCTCAGGTAAAGATTTCTGGAAGGTTTCTGCAAAATTTATTCATCTGATTTGGATATCATGGTCAGGGAAAAAGTAGAATGTTCTGTTGAGAAGTTTTTGGACTTCCATGCCATGGAGTAAGAGTTTCAATTTGTCTATGGTCTTTGTGTCAGAAATGTGACTAGATTCTCAGAGAACTGAAAAAAAAAATTTTAGACATGCCAGTGACATCCTGATCCTATTGATTTGAATGGGGTTTACATTATTACTCTCTATTTTGAGATGGATTGGAGATTATCTAGGAAAAAAATCTCTTTACAATCAACCCATTTTCATTGTTACTTCAAACTATGTGATGAAGGAAGTATAAAAGTCAAATTCCTAATAGACATTAGAATTATGTTCTTACTTGATTCTTTACCAAGGTGAATCTGTTACTAATTAGCAGGGATCCTGGTTTTATCTGTTTAAAAACAACAAATTATCTGACTAAAAAATCCATTGCAAATTCTCTGATTAAAAACCCCTGAATCCGCAATTATAATGAAATGACGCGCGCGTGCGCGCGCGCGCACACACACACACACACACACACACGTGTGTGTGTATGTATATATTTGAAGACTGGTTTATTGATATATATACAATTTTAAAACAATTTGGAAGCCTACCAGTGCCTCAATCACTATAATAAAATAAATTCTAAGTACCTATAAATTTTGGTATTTGATATTGGGTTTTTTATCATGGAAAATCAGAGCTCCCCTTGCCCCCTTACTCACCAGAAACTCAGGTCCATGCCTCTCACTCCCCACCCGTAGTCCTTCAGCCCTGCTGGTGCCCCACAGGCCCCTATCCCCCCAGCCCTGCTGGAGGAGTCCCCCAACTGCCAGAGTTATGGGGCCAGGAACCCGGGTCTGCAGCCCCCTGTGTCCCCCAAGCCCTGGCTGCCATGGTGGAGCAGAGCACAGAGCCTGGCTCCTCCTCCTCCCCAACAGGCAGCACAGCTGAAGCAGAGCCCATAGAGGGGTGGGAGGCCTGCTGTGAGCTCGGGCTCCCCACCTTGCTGCCCACCCTTGGGGCCTCTACAGCCCACCAGGTGGGACCCGGCGTGGCAGAGCAGAGTGGGGCCTGGTGGAGAAGCTCAGTTCCACCTTTGGGAGCTTTGTGCTGCCCAGGTGTGGTGCTCCCTGCCTTCCTCTCAGCAGCAAGGGGCACAACTCCATGCCGCCACTCCCGCTGCTGCTGAGCGGATGGGGGGGTGCTCCACCAGGGTGGACCAGGCTCACAGCTGTGACTTCAAGCTTCCCTGCTTCACTCTGCCCTGCTGCACCAAGTCGCACCCGCTGGGCCATGGAGGCCCTAGAAGGAAGGCAGCAGGGTGGGAAGCCTGAGACCAAAGTGGGCAGCCCACACCCACCCCATGCACAAATCTGGGGGGCATATGTCCCCCATTGCTCCCCGGGACTATGCACAGTGACAGGGAGCCAGCCCTCCCTGCTGTTCCCCAGATGAGATGCCGGCCGCCCTATCCCACTCCCCACTAGGGCCCTGCAGTTGCACATGACCCCAGGCTCCAAGCCCCGTGCATCATCCCTGCTGGGTAGCATCCCCAGCCCCAACCCCAGCCTTGGACAACTCCCTCCCTCCCTGTAGAGGGGCCTCAATCCCCCTCCCCACCCTGTACCAGACTTACCTGCAGGAGCTACTCTTGGCTATGTGCATGTGTGAGGAAGCAAGTGGCACCCCCTGCCTGACTGCCCTTTTCTTGCTGTCTCAGGCCCTTGCAGGCTGGAACTCTGCCAGCCCCCAGAGAGCTTTTTGCAAAGTGGAAAATCCATGTGTTTCTCCATTAAAATCATAAATCCACATTTTTCTTGGTTAGAAGGAAAAAATCTATGGGTTTTTTTTCCATTTTCCATGGGAAATGGGAAACCTGGATCCCTGCTAATTATTAAAAAGCTTTACTTTACACTTTCTCTATATATATATGTATGTATATAAGTAGGGTCGAAGTGATAGAATTACAATCCTCTGTGATATATCCATTGAACCTCTAGATAAATAGGCCAATCAAACACCAATTCCCAGAAAAAATCATTTGGAACCATATTATAAATAATAATATTCATCCAAAGATTTTGACAGTGTTTTAGACAAATAAATAATTCTTAACTCTGTTTTACAAACCCAAAATCTAGCACTGAGTGGCACTGTGAAGAATTAGGCATGTTCACTGGTAGGATATGGGGTTTTTTTCTTTTACTTTGTGCAGGGGTGACTACTATTTTCTGAGTCTGGGGGGACACAATTTGAGAGTGGGCCCAGGGGCGGGCCAAAAGCTTCGAATCCACTCCTATACTTCTGTGCCGTGGCTTAGTTCCCCCCCTGCCCCCATGCTGCCGGCTAGCCTGCACAGCAAAAAAACTGCCCACCCTGAATGGTGCTGAGTTGGGAGACAATCTTAGAGGGGGCACATGCCCCCTCTCTTATCCCCCCTACCAGTTGCCTGTGCCTTTGGATTTTTTTTTTGTATTTGCCTAAATGTGTTGTACTATCTCAATCTATGTTTGACAGTGCCCAACTTGTAATCCAAATATGTTAGTTCAATTCTAAGTTCTTCGTTGCTTTATGCTTTCATTCAATCTTTAATAATATCCAATATAGCCTTTGTTGCATGTCCTATGCAAGAGACTTTTTAAATATAGGTACCTGGGAGGGAGGGTTGTATGTTTGTTTTGTTTTAATTCCATCTTTAATATTAATTTTGATGCTTATAACTTCAGCAGGCTTCCAATGTCACTATTTTTTAAACTAGGTTGTAATGCCTTCCCAAGATTAAATTACTGATGAAGGCATATAACCAGAAAGGACATTTCAGACCTATTCTTAAAACCTAGAAAAAGATGTTGACCAAATGTATAAAATATACCAGTTTTGATATCAATAACATGATTTCTTTTTCTGAAAATTAATATTTGTGTTGTGTTCTTTGGCATTTTACTTTTGCACTGACATGCCTATGACCCTAGGATTATTTGGATCATTAGCAGGTTCTGGCTACTTAAAAGTAATCCCAGATTATTTTAGCTAATCAAGTGTAGTGTAGTGTAGCATATATATACATTCTTTTACATTTTTCAGGGCTATAGACTTCTTGCACCATGGAAGTCAGTAATAGGAATCTTAACTTAAATTCTGAGAGGGACTTAAGGATTTCCACTAATTATATAAGTAGGAATCATTCAAGGGAATTCAAATTACTCTGCTTTGGTTTGAAAATTATATTGTGAATTGAAGTAGCATAAAAATGTAGAGGAAATGTAGACCAGGCCATAACAGGTTCTCATGTGTGTGAATGTTTGTTTTTAAATGGAGATGTGTTTCTTACTTTTAAAGGGGGGAAGAGTCTTTAAGTTTTCTTCTGAATGTTGTTGTCTTTTCTTCAGTTTTCACCACTGTGAGTATTACTATTTTCATTCAAGGTTCATCAAATAGTCACTAATGATTATGCTGATCTGAGTTTCTGCACTTGTTTTCTTTTCCAAAATATCCCGTTACAAAAGTTTTCACATTGCTCAATGAATCAAAGCCAAACAGCATTGCAATTTACTACTTTTAGAAGCTTAGGATCCTTATGGAGATGGCAGCATCATTTTACAGGTATTGTTAGACAAAAAAAATCTGGATATTAAGCCATTATTTGTACATTAGCAACTTTTCCCCAGGTAGGATTTATCATTTCAAGACATTTTGTTTTGTGTGTTACTCCTTTTTTGTCTAATCACCTCTAAAATTATGAACACTCTAAGAATAATACATTCTGAATAGCAAAACAGCTTGAAATATTCATAACTAAGAATGCAACTGGTATTGCTCATAAACAAAGTTGTTTGGAGACCCCTTTATTAATTTTTAATTTATTTTCAGTCAATTCCTTATTACTTCCAAATTCCTGTAGGGGATTCTGTTAATTAGTCATGTGTAAAATATTCATTAAAAACAGCTTCCTATTTTCTTCTTTTATTGCAAATTTACATTTCTAATCTTATAACCAAAATAAATGCCATTGGGTAGAGGGACCATATTAATTTTGATCAACCTCTTGAAATAGAAACCCACACAACAAAAGATATGGTAATGAAACCACAGTAACACTGAGATACCATGTAGTCAGAAACAGGCATACAAATATCGAACTGTTACCTTACCGAGGCAGTTGGAAGCAACAAAAATCAACATTAGGAAAAACGTAGACGAAAACCTGCTTTCACCAATATTGTTATCTTATGCTGAACGCTGCCCCACTGATGTTGATTGAGTGACTTAAGCTATTACTTAGGAAGAGTAAATGTAACATAACCAAGTCCAAAGAAAATGGATTTAGAAAAAATATTTTTTTTTCTTCATATAGTTGTTCAGTCTCACTTCAGTTTACCTGATAATAAAGTTCAAGAAGCTTAGTCCTGCGATTTTGTAACTGGAGTTCATGTGGATTTTATTTTTCTTTCTTTTGCTTTGCCATGTGCCTCTCTTCTGTTCCTGTGGGTGTCCATTTTCTGGTCTCAGCTCAGTTCCTGTGGGTGTCTGTTCTATATAGAGAGAGGGACAGGTAGGATATTAGTACTTCTTTCTCCCATTCTTCTTCAGTCTTGTGGATTAGACCCTGATCCGACAAATCTGTATTCATATATTTAGTTTTAAGCCTGTGATTAGCTCAACTGAAATGAGTAGAATTTCTCCAGCGCTAAGAAGTTAATGGTGTGCATATGTATTTGAAGGATCAGGGCCTTAGATTGATAGCATTTAAAGGTAGGGAGATGGAGTGTCTGACTACGTGCTTGCATGGTGTCTACAAATATAGGGCAGCCGTCTTAGTTGGTTGCTGTCATTTAATACAACCTAATAAATTACTGACCTACCTTCCATTGCCTTGTAATACAATGGTTTATCACATTCCCACCCACATAGCTGCGGATAGGAAGTATTTTTTTTTCTCAGTTGATTTTTTGGCAATACAAAAGAAAAAGAAAAATGTACCAAAAAAAATCCCCCAAAAACTGTCTGCAAAAAAGTTCTGTATGCAAATCAGAAGCCAAGTCTGTAACCTGGCGAAGATCTGCAAAAAATGAGGGGCTATTTTTTTCTCTCAACAGGGCACATCTCCCACTGATGTCAGGCATATGGCTAATTTGCTAAAATAAAGCCAATTTTGTTTCTTTTCTCTTTTGTTGTCAGGATGGCAGGCAGGCGCTCAAAGAGAAAGTGTTATTATTCTTGTTCACCTTCCTAGAGAAGAGATATTAAAGAAGCAGGGAGAAGTGTGCTAGCAACGGTACCGACTGTAGAGTAGCAACTTTTAAAAGCATAAGTCACAGAACCAGGCAGGCCAAAGCTGAAGTGTTCACCCTTTCATTTCTTTTTTTATACTAAATAAAGAAGTGATTAAAATGTCCTCTGCCAGGCAGCAAAAATGGGAGGGGTGGAGGAGGGGAAGAGAGAAAGAACTGTATATAATAGAAGGGGCTGGGATATAAAAAAAAAATCTGTAAATGTAAAAGGAAAAAATTGAAAGTGTCTTCTGAGAGCAGAAAGACTGCTGCCTCAAATGCCAGCAGATTCAGTTAGAATCGCATGAATGCAGCTTTCCACAGCACAAAAACAAAACCTTTTTTATTTGCTTACTAGGGGCCAAACCACCGCTGCTCCCATTATTTATGGATTTGGATGGTCCTGAACACAAAGGAACTGATTCAATCCTACAGCACAAAAGGTAGGCTTCATAGCACCGGCATGAAGGTCAGTGCCATGTATGTGCCATGACACACTGCTCCAATGGCTACCTTGTGCATTACAAAATGTGAGTAGCTTGGGAAGTGGTGGATTGGTGTCGGCTGTTAGATTAGCAAGGCCTTCATGCCTTCTAGTGAAATAGCAAACAAAAGATTAGCAAGGCCTTCATGCCTTCTAGTGAAGGAGCAAACAACCCCCAGGGGCTTTGTAGCCTCAGCAGCAGTAACATTCACAAAGCATCCTAAGAGAAAAACATCTTTCTCCCCCCAGCACACGCAGACTCTCAGGCTAGTTATGCACTATTGCATTCTCATCCTCTGAATTCAAGCCAGTGCAAATTAATGCTGACTGAAGTGCTATTGGCAGTAGTGGCTGTCAAAAGCATGCTGCCAGATGGCTGGTACAGGGCATGAGCCAATAAATTCCATTTATCTCCCAGAAGGTGAATTCTGAAGACCCTTAGTCATACAGTTTTCCTACAGGAAAACTTTCTCTCTTTCTGATGCCATTTTTCAAACAATGCACCATTTTTACAATGTACAATGTATAGAATGGCTTTGAGACCTCTAGTTCTGCCAGAATAGTCAATGGAGTTGATTCTCCAACTTGCTGCATTTTCATGTTGTTGCTTGTCCCTTTGCAAAGCTGTGGGAAAATGCAGCCTCTCATTTGCTAGACGTTTTCATGCACTTTGCACACATGGAAGTGACTCCAGGAGAGGCAAATAGATGAAAAATGTGGCCTTGGGGAGTCCATCCCAAAACAAAACTGCCCTTTTTCCTTAATGTCATTATAATGTGAACTCTTCCTTAATTTTATTCACCATTTTCCCACCTCACTACCTTAATGGTTTTCTCAGTGTTACTCAGACACATGCACTTACTTACAAGCTGTGATTTACTCCTTCCCCAGTGTGATCTTTCATTTTTTTACAAAATGCTCATCCAACCATTGCCCAATCAAGACTCAGCATCCTATCCCAAGTCCTTTTAAAGTATGTATCGTCAACACTTGAAAAAATCGACTTATTTATTGTAACTCCCTATTCTAACTGTAATTGCGATCAGTGCCAAATTAATCACATCCTCAGGGTCATTAAAGATTATGTTGAACAATGCTAGCTGGACTGAGCCATGACTCATGCTTGATAATACCTTATCTGAAAACTAATCACTATCCACCACGCCATCATCTTAACCCAGCAATTCATCTCCATTATCTCAGTGGCTCTTCTGATTACCACTTGATCAAAACATCTTGCTAAAATCAAATTAACTTTCCCTACTAGCTTTTCTTTGTTTTCCCAGTACCGTATGTGAAAAAAGCTGCTCAGGTGATGTTAGTCTGAGCTCAGCAAAGCTAAGTTGACTCTTGTGAGATGTTTTCCACTCCGTCAGTTTCCCATAAATGTATGCATTGGGTATGCATTCAGGTTCTTCACCTAGAGTGGAAATCTAGTTAAAAGTTTGACAAGCGTCTGAGTGGTCCTTTCTTTTAAACTGAAGCACTATAATTTTCCCAGCTTTTGGGTACTGCAGCACCATTTGCAGGATTTGTCATATAATATTAGTAATGGTTCTGCTTGTTTTTTATCCAAATCCTTCAGGCTTCTAGGATGTAGCCCTTCTGTGTCTGGAGCCTCCATTGTTAACTTTTGTTAAATATATGTTTACACTCTCCCTCCTGCAAATTGGTTTTACATTTTCCCTTTTGGTTTCTTGAATTGTGCTCCTAGTACATGTCTCTTCCTGATACTTAGCTATTAAAAGCTGAGGAGAAATATTTACATGGGAGTTTTGCCATGTCTAAGTCCTTGGTGATTGTTCTTCCTCCTCTCTCCTCTATTATTCAGAGGTCTCGTTTTATCTTTTGTTTCTCTTTTCCCCTGGATATATTTGAAAACTCTCTTATTTCCCTTCACCACTCCTGCTAACAGGAGTTGATTATATTTTTAAGCTTCTCATTTTTCCATACAGTTCTTGACTGCTATCATGTGTTTTAGATTTTTTTTTAATCTCTATCTTTTAAAATGTTTTATGCAAATTGTTCTGTACTTATTAAACTTCCTTTTTGAAGGAGGAGGGTTTTAATGTTTTATCTGAAATTCTTCAGATACAAAACCTACACAGAGTAATATGGTAAATAATGAAAAGTGTTTGCTACTCTTTACTTCAGAGCACAAGTTTTAACAGGAGACTCCTTAGGTCTCAAAGAAACAATTAAGAAAGTAAGTGTAAAAAAAACCTGAATTATTCTTAGAATAAGTTTTCTGAAAATATCTACAATAAGATGTAGTATGTATGGTTTTAGATATACAGAGTGAGACAGCATACACCGGCTGAGTGGACAGGCAACATGGACTAAGTGACTAGTGGGATTCTTATTTAGCAGTAATGTAATTCAGATGTATGTTCACTTAAATGCAAACTAAGACTCACAGGAATGAGGGTAGAATCAGGCTACTGACCTAATAGGCCTATGCCAATAGGGAAGTAATGGATTCGGATTCAGCCGATTTTTGGAGAACAGAGATTTGATTCAAAGATTCGGATCATTGTCCTGAATCGATTCGGCCAAATCAGCTTCAGAAGATTTGGCAGTGATTTGGATCAGCTGTGGAGAGGCAGGCACAGCTGGGCAGCTTCTCTGGCTGTGTCTACCTCCCCCCAGGTGGAGAAAGCTGTGGGAGAAGCCCCCATGGCTGCCCTGTCCGGCCCCATCCCCCACCCAGCCCCAGTCTAGTCCCAGCACCTTAAAAAAAAGAAAGCCCTGTAGTCACCAGCTGCAGCCATGGTGATTTGGGCTTCTGGGCATTCACGGCAGAGCCCCCCTGCACAACAGGGGGGCAGCGGGGATCGCCCCCCCCCCCACTGGCACCTATGCAGCAACTGCCCCATGGGCGGGTGCAGCACAACTCAGCAGGTTGCCATGCACTGCCTGGAAGCTGGGGCCGCTGGGGCTGAGCACTGTTGGGCTCTGGCAAGTGCCAGGAGGCTGGGCTGGGCAGGAGATGGGGCCAGGCAGGGCAGCCATGGGGGCTTCTCCTGTGGCTCCTCTGGCTGTGCCTGCCTCTGTCCCAGTGTGTGGAGCTATGGAGGCTATGCCTTGCTGCTGCTTGCCCAGGCGGGGGGGTGGTGGGCAGAGGCACAATGCAGGTGCAGCTTGCGCCAGGCAGCAGCAGGGCATAGCCCCCATTCCCAGTGCTACTAAACCCACATCAGTGCTGGGAGCAGGGGCACTGCTCCGTCACTGCTTGCCAGCCAGCATGGGGGGGTGGGATGTGGGCACAGCAGCATTGGGAGCAGGGACTATGTCCTGCTGCCACTTGCCCCCTTCCACCTGGAGTGAGCTGCTC
>NW_005841999.1:1095657-1105858 GCF_000455745.1 Alligator sinensis | reverse complement strand
CCACTCCCAGCACTGCCACACCCACATCCTGTGCCTCCCCACCTCCCTCCCCAAGTAACGCACCCCCTGCCTCAGTTTGCTGCCACTTGCCCCCTTCCACCTGGAGGGAGCTGCTCCCACATCCCCCCCACCCCCCCCTCACTCTGGCTGGGCAAGTGCCAGCTTGTCCTAGCCCCAATCCCTCCCTCCCCCATGCTTCTTCCCTCCCCACCCCAACCCCATCAGACTTACCAATTGCAGGCAGCTGTCAGCCACCTGTTTAGTCTATGGCTGAATCTCCAAATCAACCGAATCTTTTCCAAAGCTTTTCTGAATTGATTCAAATGCTCGGCTCTAGTGCTTAACAGGGTGTTTTTGTGTTGGGTTACTCAGTTTGAAACCCAGCTGTTTACTTTACCACAATACTATTGGTGCCATGGTAGCACCCCATCAGAATATTTGTGCTATGCAATACGCACATGGTACCAATATATACTTATTTACAAAGCTACTGTCAGGATGCAGTGGGTTATGAATTTGCTGTTTGAATTGAATTCAGACAAAGTATTTAATTTATAAATGAAAGGAAATGTTGTGATTACTGAACTAGACATTTAAATCCTTGCTTTGCTACAGGTTTCTTATGTGATCTTGGGTCAGTCCCTTATCTCTCTGTGCCTCATTACCCCATCTGTCAAGTGTAGACAACATTTCCAGGCTCTTTCTTTAGGCCCTGATCCTTTTGGGTTTTACTCACATATTTAATTTGACTCACAGAGAGAAGTCTTGTTGGCTTCAAAGGGTTAGCCAAAGCGTAGGAAGTCAAACATGTAAAGCATAAATCTTTCTCAGACAAAACAAAAATAATTTAATGCTAAGCATAAATTCTTTGACCCATAAAGATTTTTAAGCCTGTTCTTTGAATTTTAAATGGTACATCACAATTACAAGACTGGAATTGAATAACAGCATTCACTGAAATAAAAAAGTCAATTTTTGTTTACTTTGTAGTAAATGCATAAAATGCAAACTTTCCCTCATAAGCTTAATTTCCTTAATTTAGCCCATAATATCACTAGCCAAGTGTTTTCTTTACCAAACAAAACAAAAACCAAAACAAAGCCCCAAAACCCAGATTGAATTAATTTCCCTATTATGAGAAGGCATTTTATTTTTATATGGAGTCCTTAATATGCCATATCGCCAAAAACTTCCTAGAGACTGGGTCAATCATCAGTCTTCAAATTATTTAAACTTACTGTGTAATATACCATAATCTTTGCTATATTTGATACAATTTGAATTTTCCTTGGTGAGATTATATATGGTTTGTGCAGCACAAATTTAACTTTTCACACATTAGCCTTTAAAAATTGCCTTTCATCTACTCTGTATTGATTTTTAGCGATTACATACACTTGGTTGTAAGCATCTTTGCCAACAGCTCCTGATGAAAAGATGATGCAGGAATTCTTAGAAAGGATAGAGAAGCCCACAGATTCAGAAGTCCTGCATTCAGTTTACCAATTTCTATAAGCCTTACTGTAAGTTATTTCTTTTTATTTATTTATGATGATAGGCACTGTATAGGCACTAAGGGCTTGCTTATTATAGACTATATTTTAAAACTGATTAAAAATAAATTCTTTATGCCTGTCTGAAACTTATTCCACAGAGACTCTTGTTTCATATCAGAGCAAGTAAAAGGATCTGTTGCTTACTTAACCAGATTCACCTTTTACCTCAGCACATAGTTAAAAATCCATATCAAGTTTCCATTACACTTCATTCATTATCCAGCCTTGCAACTTTCATCAGAAAAAAAAAAACCTTATAATGACCATGGCTTTCAAAGGTTTTTAAACTAATATGTATATATTTATATATATCTATAATATATTTTAGACCATCAAGTCAATCAGAAAGATCTTGGTCCCATAACAAACAGGCCTGTCTTTTCAAACATACTGAGCTTGGAGGACTTTCAGATGGCAGAATGAAAAGGTAAATTGCAGAATCTGCAGATTCCAGCCATACATGTGGGAATAGATTCTGGGCTTTCTAAGAATTTACGGAGAAAATGAAACTTGGCAGGACCCATGTGGAAATTCATTTCATCTGTTTTCATTTTACACTGTCTGTCATCTAGTTTTTGATCGTTAAATGAAAAAGAAAAATGAAATTCTGCCATATGCATTCTATAAATTTCAATTTAGCTATCAGGTGTCACACCTGCCATAACTGCTTTTTGCTGCATTTCAGACAACAGACATAACCGTTTGTTTGTGTTACCTATATTGGTTTGTGAAGGTTTATTTATGGCAGTATTTGCAGTAAATCCACTAGTTTCTAACTTGCCACAAAAACCTATTGCTTGAAATATAGACAGTTATGTAAGCTTGTATAGGAAACGTATTGTATAATGTTAATTAAATGGCAATATTTACACTCTGCTCTTGCACTGAAATGTTCTGAGCCTTGAAATTGTGTATTAAGACATTTTGAGCAAACTCCCAAGTCAAAATCAGTGAAGCCTTATTCACATAAACTGATATAGTGAGGTGTAGTTTATATTTTATGAGACAAACTTATCCACCAGGACCCTAAGGAGTGGAGTGGGCTGGTGTCTTATAAGTGTTCTCTGCCCTCACTTAGGCTAGGGGCACAAGTTACACTTAAACTGGTTTAAGCAGTCAGAAACTGGTTTAAACCTGTAACAGAAAAGAAGGTCAGTGCACATAAACCAGTTTCAAAATGGCTGAAAATAGTTTAAAATAAACCTGATTGAACGCAGTATCAGACTTAAATGATTTAGGTCAAACCAGTTTATGAAACTTCTGTCCCAGACCCCATCCCAGTTCAAGTTAAATCACAGTTCCCCAGCATGCTGTGCAGCCCTGGGCTGGCTGTGCTGTCTGCTCCGGAGAGCAGAGCTGGCCTATCCCTCTGCTCCCTAGTGGCTCACTGGCCACCTCAGACAAACCTCGGCTGAGGTCTGGGGCCAGGAAGTGGGGTTAAACTCGCCTTCCCCTGAGTACAGAGCTGTCCTGCCCTGCTGGCTTACTTAGTGCTGGCTGTGTCTGTGGACTACAAATCCCAGAGGCACCTGGAAGCAAGAAGAGGAAGTGATTAGCAACCTTTTAAAGTCCTGCTGCTGTGATTGTGGACTGCAAATCCCAGAGACCTCAGGGGCAGCAGAAAGAGCCCATCCTGGCTAGATACCAGAGCTGTGCTTTAGCACCCCCTGGCTTCTGGATTGAGCCACTGCAGGCATGTGGCTGCATTTCCTGAATCAAAAGTGATTGTCTGCTGATTTGCTTATTGGTTCAATCTTTGTAGTTGAGACTAACCTGCAAAGACTGAATCAATTCAGCCTCTGGCTTTTTGACTGTCTGTACTCAGCCTTGGAGTTTCTATGGTAGTTCTATGAACTGTCAGTGGGAACTCAGTGAGAGAGGGCTACCACAAGACCACTGCCCAAAAGGTTGTACTGAACTGGTTGCCTGTTTATAAGCCTCGCTGCCAGCACTTATTGCCATCCTTAGAAATGAGTAGCTTGTAGTGGCTTTCTGCCACTTTTTCTCTCTGCATTGAAAGCCTTAAGGAGGCCCATGTTGGCATCTTACTAAAGTCGCTGGAAATCTAGAATATATTTATCCTAGAGAAAGATGGTTTATGGCTACACCAAGGTATAACTTGAGTTAGTTTTGAGTGAGTGGGTGGAACTTAATTGGTTCGTAGTCTTTGTGGCAGCCTTATATTCATTCAATACCCTTATGTCACTATAATTAGTCTGTTATTTCCACTGTGGTCAGTATAAATATATTTACACTGGAACTTCCCCCTCAATCACTTTTTATGAAAAATAAACAACAACAACAACAAGAATACATTCCAAAAAGCAGCACTTTTGCATTAGTAGATACTTCCCCACCCCCCCAAATATCAAGACAAAACTGACATTAGACAAAAGATTTTTCAACAGAAAAAGCAAATGTTATGACACTGAAACATTTTGAGAATTAACTTTCCATTTACTGAATTGTTTGTTGCAGGAAAAAAAAAATCTGAAAATTCAAATATTGGTAAATGATTTAGGCTTCATAAATATAACTTAGTGCAGTGGAAGTATTGGCAAACAATATTGCTTACAGTAGCACTAAAAGAAACCCAGCTCAGAAGGTAGAATGTAAATTAGCCTAAAGTTATATAGGCTTTTCCTTCATTTTGGCTTCTTCCACTCTTGCATATTTATTGGTGTTTTTACTGCAGTTTCTTTCATGAAGTAATGTTAACCTGTGCTGCAGTGTTCAGTTGCTGCAGATATAGCCAATCTCTTGTTGCCATATATCATTGCCATCCTCACCATTCAGGCAATGGCTGCCATGCCATCACATCATTAATGACATGCACCTACCAACTTACTTTATGGATCAATAACTTCCTTATAAGTCCTTCATATGGAAATTCACTTATGTATAGAAATAAATACAGCACATTATTCCTGCATATGTAGGCAAAGCCAAAGCACCATACAACTATTAATAAAACTGTCATGCTGTCAAGTATTTCATGGAGTCTATCAACTACTTTGTTAGAAACTAAAAGATTTCATCAGTTAAACCACAATGCCCTATTCAAAGACTTGTGTTTGCAGCACAAAAAGTGCATTCCTGTTTTTTAAACTAATAAAGATGATTTCCATTAGCACTTGCAAAGAATGTTTTCAGGTTAGCCTGATTAATAGTACATTCTTTTTTTTCCCCTGAGTGTTTATCTTATTCCATTGAGACTCCTGTGATGTGTCAGTATGAGCATCTTTGTTACTTTCTGATGGAACAAAGCTCTCTTAGGCTTCCTTTGAAATCTTGAGGGCTTGTCATTTGTAACATTATTTTCTTAGCATGAACAAATCTTGTTATCTTAACATGAGAAATCAACTGTTTTTTGTCAGGACTCTGGGACCAAATTTTGCAGTCTTTACTCAAGTGAAACCACTGGGTGCTGCATTTCTATCAGATTTTGCTCCATCTAATAACACCATCCACTGGAAGCAAAGGTCAAGTTTAGTTATAAATTTCCAGTTTACAAAGATTATTAATCTGTTCATTTCAGGGATTTCTAAAACATCTCTCAGTAGTGAAGTACCTACTATCTTGGTACTGGCTACCCCAGGGGTGGGCAAAATGTGTCCCAAGAACCATATGCGGCCTGCCAGGCCATTCTATCCGGCCCGTGGGGCCCGTAAAATATTTAAAAAATTAATATTTATCTGCCCAGGGCTGCCTGTCATGTGGCCCTCAATGGCTTGCCAAAACTCAGTAAGCAGCCCTCCACCCAAAATAGTTGCCCGCCCCTGGGCTACCCACAGTGGATTAACTTTAATTTGTATACCTTAAATACCTTTCATCCATCCATACAACATTTCTACCTACTTTTAAAGTACTTGGCATGTTAGGTTAAAGTAATTAATTTTTCCTAGAATAAAGGTAACTTTTATAAAGAGTCTTACTTCAATATATAAGTGAACACATTTCTAGTCTGTTTCTGGTAATTATTTCATTCTGTAATACTTCACACCTATATTGACCTCTCTATTTCTGTACACTGTACTAATCCTGGCTCATTTTAACTGGATGTCATATCTCTGTTTAAATCCGGACACACAGCCAGGTGTACCTCTTTGCAAGTAGTGACTCACCTGTTTCAGTAGCCATGCCCCATAATTCCTCATATGCGCCCCAGCAAAATCCCAGGATTTGGAGAAGTGGATGTCAAGACCATTTGGACCAGTGCTAGGTCAAAGCATAGGTGTTCTGGAAGTCATACCCAAAGGTGAGGGTCCAAGAACAAGAGTCCTAATGATCCCACTCCAGATGTGGCCACGCAAATGCTGAATAGAGGGGAATAATCACCTTCCTTGATCTGCTGGCAACACTCCTACTAATGCAGCCCAGTATGCTGTTAGCCTTCTTG
Source organism: Alligator sinensis (assembly GCF_000455745.1). Lineage (NCBI taxonomy): Eukaryota > Metazoa > Chordata > Crocodylia > Alligatoridae > Alligator > Alligator sinensis. Next base: position 1,099,903 of record NW_005841999.1, on the reverse strand, counting down.
GCACCAAGGGCACACTGTTGGCTCATATTCAGCTTATTTGCTACTGTAACTCTCAGGTCCATTTTTGCACAGCTCCTGCTTAGCCAGTCAGTCCCCAGTCTGTGCTGGTACATAGGATTGTTCTATCCTAAGTGGAGGACTTTGCACTTGTCCTTATTGAACTGAGATTTCATTTGTTCCAATCCTCCGATTTGTCTAAGTCTTTCTGAATCTTAGCCCTACCCTCCAGCGTATCTACGATTCCACCCAACTTGGTGTCATCCGCAAACAGCTGAGGATGCGCTTCATCCTATCTTCTAGATAATTGATGAAGGTATTGAACAAAAATGGCCTCGGGACCATACCCTGGGGCAGTCCACTTGATACCAGACGCCAACTGGATGTTGAGCCATTAATTACTCTTCTTTGAGCCCAACAATCCAGCCAGTTTTCTATCTGCCTTAGAGTCCATTCATCCAACCCACACTTTCTTAGCTTGCTGACAAGAATGTTGTGAGAGACCATAACAAAGTCAAGGTATATCACATCCACCGCTATCCATGCATCCAATCAGTTTAGTCAGGCCTTTTGTAAATCCATGCTGACCATTCCAAATCATCTTCTTCTCCTCCAAGTGCTTAGAAATAGATTCCTTGAGGACCTGCTTCATAATCTTTCCAAGGACTGACGTGAAGCTGATGGGTCTGGAATTCCCTGGATCCTCCTTCTCCCTTTTCTTAAAGATGGCCACTCTAGTTGCCTTTTCCAGTCATCCAGGACCTCTCCCAATCACCATGAATTTTCAAAGATAATGGCCAGTGGCTCTGTAGTCATGTCAGCCAACTCCCTCAGCTCCCTTGGGTGCATTGCATGCAGTCCCATGCACTTCTACATGTCCAGCTTTTTTAAACAGTAGCTAACCTTTTCTTTTGCCACTGTCAGCTGCTCACCTGCTCCTCAAACTGTGCTTCTGGGTTACTGATCTCCAACCTTTTTATGGTGAAGATCACCTTTTGGAAGTAAAGGGCACCCCAAGATCTACCATGCCTCCCTTGCCCCATCCCCAGCCCAGTGGCGGCAGAGAACTGGGGTCAGGCCCCAGCCTGACCCAGTCTGAGACTCTCTGCCACCCAGGAGTACATGGGGGGGGCGGTCCCACCACTGGGCACAGCCTGGTGGAGGTCTCAGGGGTCTGTGCCCCCGCACCTGTGCTCCAGAGGCCTATGCCCCACCCCCATGCTCTGGGATGAGGCAGCTGCTGCTGCGGATTGGCTGCTGTGCCCATAGCACAGGTGGGGGGGATGGGGCCCCTAGACCTCTGCCAGGCTGCACCCAGTGGTGGAAGTCCCCACCATGTGCCCCTGGGTGTTGGAGAGTCTCAGACCTGGCTGGGCTAGGGCCTGACCCCAGTTCTCTGCCACCACTGGGCTGAGCCACGCCCACTCAGCAGTCAAAGGAACATGGCATTGAGCCCTGGCCCAGCCGAGTCTGGGACTCTCCTCCACCCTGGGGCATGTGGTGGGAGGTGCTCTTGCCACTGGGCACAGCCCAGTGGAGGCCCCAGGGGCTTGTGTCCTGCCACCCATGTTCTGGAGGCCCGTGCCCCCTCCCCGCCCCATGCTCTGGGCACAGCAGGCAGCCCACAGCAGCAGCTGGTTCATCCTGGAGCACAAATGGGGGAGCATGAGCCCCCGGGGCCCCTTCCAGGCTGTGCCCAGCAGCAGGAGCACCCCCCCATCATGTGCTCCTGGGTGGAAGATAGTCCCAGACCCAGCCAGGCTAGGGCCCAATGCCACATGAGTCCTCACTGCTGAGCTGAACCTCACATGGACAGCTGCAGCATGGCTCACAATGCAGCAGCAGCTGCTTCTGGCACCTCTACCTCTGTCTCCACCCCTGCAGAGATGGGGAGGGCCCCCCCTGGGGTTCCAGTCCTCCCACCACCCAATGGGGCTAAGGCTTACTTTCCCCTGCCCCTGGCTGAGCCTCAGGTCAGTTCCTCACCACAGAGGCCCCAATCTGTCCCTTGCCCCTTCCCTTCCCCACAGATTGACCTGCTGGGGTTGGGGGGGAGGTGGATGTGTGCATGTGTACACACCCAGCTGTCCCCCCAGCCCAGGATCAACCTAAAGAGGCTCAGGGATTGACCAGTCAATCACGATCCCTGAGTTGCTGACCACTCTTCTAGGTGCAGTAATCTGGTAGCTAACTTTGCCTATGAAGACTGAGGTAAAAAAGGCATTGTGTACTTCAGATTTTTCTGCATCATCTGTCACTAGATTGCCTCCCCCATTGAGTAAGGGGCCCACACTTTCCCTGGTCTTCCTTTGTGTTGCTGACATACTTGTAGAAACCCTTCTTGTTACCCTTCCTGTCCCTTGCTAGCTGCAACTCCAGTTGCACTTTGGCCCTCCTGATTTCATCCCTACATGACTGAACAATACTATATTCCTCCATAGTAGTTTGTCCAAGTTTCCACTTCTTATGAGCTTAAAGTTATCAACATGGGGGCTAAAAAATAAAATGTGTTGTATAATAGGCATTTTTTTATAGTAGTAGACATAGAATAAAATAGAAAAAAGGTATTTTGGCTCACAGTTTCATTAATGCACTCAGCTTTTTACCCTGTTATTTTATGAGGTAAATAGTCAAGATTAGGCTTTGCAGACATTTCAAAATGTGTAGACTTTAAGGCATTAATGGCCCCTTGGGTTCAGAACAATTACTATAGAATTCTATTAATTTTGTGATGTACTTTAAGCTGATATGTGGAGATAGGTGTCATAAAAGGGATCTGAAGCCAAATACAGTACTCCGGTTTGGCATGCATATTGCAAGATATTTCGGTGCTTTTGGATTGTGTATAGAGGTAGTGTTTTCCTTCCATTTCCACACTACTTAGGGTGCTACCGGTCCTTGTGATTTTGCACACTTCTCCCTTGAACAAGACCCTTCTCTGTCACTTTGGCAGTCCTCTCAGGATAGCAGTTTCTGGTGTGAGGATGGCCTTTAAAGAATGCCCCTATCTTCAACTACCCTGCACCCACAGCCCAACAGCTTCTTCACTCCCCCAAAATCAGCCAAGTTCCAGCCCAAATATGAGGAAAACTGTCATCACGTCATTTCATGTAAACAATACCCATGCTGACCAGAAACTCGCCATCAATTTCTGTGGAGAAGAAGTTAAGCATGAGAAGTACCCAAAACAGCTTGGTGTAACTCTCAGACAGAGCCTCACCTTTCATGAACATCTGCAGAATGTTGCTAAAAAAATTTGAGCATGAGTATAACAGAGAGTCCTGAGCCCTGGGCTCTCTGTTACTTTATGATAAAGGCATCCCAGACAGGAAGCACTACAGGGCACAGAAGCTGCCAGTTTCCAGGGCAACAGGGCAAATGGGGCAGTCAGCAGTCACCTGCAAGTGGTCAGCTGACCAGATGCAGGCAGGACCCTGGGAGCAGATAAGCTCAAGGCTGATGCTGCCTTGGGGGAGTCTGTCCCTGGCTGCCACAGGGGAAGGAGCTTCTGCCCAGGGGAGCCATCCAGGGATGGTGGGCTGAGTGTTTTCTGCCTGTAAGAATGCTGAGGCTCAGCGATTTCACAAGGAGCCTATACTGGGAGGTAGACTGACACAAGGGAATGACCTGCTGGGTGGCACGGAAATGGAAAGGGATCTTGGAGTCCTAGTGGACTCTAAGATGAACATGAGTTGGCAGTGTGACGAAGCCATCAGAAAAGCCAATGGCACTTTATCGTGCATCAGCAGATGCATGACGAATAGGTCCAAGGAGGTGATCCTTCCCCTCTATCGGGCGCTGGTCAGACCGCAGTTGGAGTATTGCGTGCAATTCTGGGTGCCACAATTCAAGAGGGATGCGGATAACCTGGAGAGGGTCCAGAGAAGGGCCACTCGTATGGTTAAGGGCCTGCAGACCAAGCCCTACGAGGAGAGACTAGAGAAACTGGACCTTTTCAGCCTCTGCAAGAGAAGGTTGAGAGGCAACTTTGTGGCTGCCTATAAGTTCATCACGGGGGCACAGAAGGGAATTGGTGAGGTTTTATTCACCAAGGCGCCCCCGGGGGTTACAAGAAAAAATGGTCACAAGCTAGCAGAGAGCAGATTTAGACTGGACATTAGGAAGAACTTCTTCACAGTTAGAGCGGCCAAGGTCTGGAACGGGCTCCCAAGGGAGGTGATGCTCTCCCCTACCCTGGGGGTCTTCAAGAGGAGGTTAGATAAGCATCTAGCTGGGGTCATCTAGACCC
>NW_005841999.1:1079183-1095626 GCF_000455745.1 Alligator sinensis | reverse complement strand
CTCTTTCCTGCTTATGCAGGGGGTCGGACTCGATGATCTATTGAGGTCCCTTCCGACCCTAACATCTATGAATCTATAAGGGGAGAAGGAAGATTTGCCCTCATAAAGGGACAGAGGGCTGCTTTCTACAGCTTTATTTATCCCTTCCAGTTACCAGGCCCCTGGCTCCTGTCTGCTGGTGCCCTGACCCCTGTGTGGCTGCACCCTTTTTGGGCACTAATGAGGCCTCCACCTCCCAGACAGGAGCCAGGGGCCCCGTAACTGGAATGGACAAATAAAGCTAGTTCCTCAAAGCCAGGTCTGAGTCAGTGGGCCTAGGCTAGAAGGCCTAAATATATTAAAGGGGCAGAGGCCGAGGAGGCCAAAGCCCCAGTAAAGGGAATGACATATCTGTAACACCCATGAGGTATGGGGTGTGGTAAAGGAGAGGATTTGAAGCCACGTAATTAGTCCTTAAGGGTTTGGGTGATTTGCGAGCCACAGTTGACTACAGAGGCCCAGCTAGGGACGTGGGACCAGTGAGACTGAAGTCTAGCAAAGGCCTGTGGGCGGCTGCCCCATATGTTATAAATACCATCAAGGCATGGCAAGAGAGACAGGAGAGTGCCCTAGGGGTGGAGCAGGTTACAGTCACAGAGCCGCCAGGGAGCATCACAGCCACCCCTGGGACCCCAGCCTGTTACAGTGAGTTAACCTTGTGCGTAAACTAGCTCTAACAACAGGGGGAGCAAATGCAACCATATTTTGAACAGCCACTCTAGCACTTTTTTTTTTTCTGCAGCAGATTATTGCTCCCAGTCTGGAACAAAAGCGTGCACACAACAATTGTTGATACACAGTTAAATGCAGCTATGCAGTTTATATCAGGACCTCTAAAAATTATGCCATTGCCATGGCTTTCAGCCCTAGTGAGCATTGCTCCCTCACAGACCCACTGTGATGCTACATGCCTGAGGGAATACCATAAGTCTATCGGTAACCCAAACCTACCAAACAACAAGGACCTCACCATGCCACTGCCAGATAGGCTCAAGAAAACTCTTCTGGAAATATGCCACGAAGTGCTATGATGATAACAAGAGCACCGAAGAACAATGAAGGTAAGCCTGGGAAAATACTAACCTGCTGCAGAAATGCATGGCAGCAGATCCTACAATCCTCCAGCCAGGATTTCAGCTACCAAGAAAGATTTGGTCCTCCCTGAATCACATCCAGACACTTCATGGAAAATGTGGACACTTAATAAATGAAGAATTAAAGAGAGTCCAGGTTGTGATTGTGGTGCAATTTTTCAGACAGTGCAACACATTGTGAACGATTGTCCAATTAGATTGTTTAATGGTGATCTAAAATCCATGCAGGTACCCCTGAAGCAGTGGAATGGTTATTAATTTTAGATATTAATCTATGAAAATAATAATCCTAAAATATCACACAAAAGAAGAAGCAGCCGAGTTCCTATCCACATTTACAGTTTATGCATCAAAAATAATTCACCAAAAATTAAGCCAACGGAATGGTAACATGGTACGAGGAAACTAAAAATATGCATGTGTCTTAACAGTAGCACCTGTGGGGTTAGGGAACCCAGCCCATGTATTGTCTTCAGTAATCTCTTCCAGAAAACCTCCATGAAAAACATCCAACAGAGGATGCAACTCCAAACAGGTTAGCTAGTACCACAATCTGAGTTGGTGATGAAATCGCACTTCTCCACCTTGAGGGGAGGTATTATGTTTGTCTTCTTCCATTGCAGGTCCAGGATGAGCTCTTCACACAGTCTTCTATTTCAGGAAACCTTTTTTGGTTCTCCCAGTTCTGTGTTACTATTCTTTCTCACTGATAGTAATGAAGTGGAAAAGTGGCACTTGTCTGAATGAAGCTGCTTCAGAGAAATGCCCTGCAGAAATAACTGCTTGATTTTATTCCCTGGTCTCTATCTGTTGCTCTATTGCTGTGGCATCCAAAGTCCTCTGAAGACACCAAGCCAAATCCATCTGGCTGTGTGACTACCAATACATGTACATCACCCTGTTTGTATAAAATATGCCACTGAGCTATGTAGCCTCCAGGCTGCCTAACGGCAGTTCAAAAAAGTAGCTGGAAAATACAAATGAACGGTAGGATGAAGAGAGATGACTCTTGGCAGTTTCTTTGTTTGACTCCAAGGTCCCCGAATTCCAGCAGCTTCCAGTAGGCATTCCCTGTGGACTGCAAGAATTAGCCAAAAACTGAGTGGTGAATATTGCAGCCTGGGTAGATTCAGAAAGTGGCAGAGTCAATTCAAGCAAGTTCAGAGATCTGTAGACACAATGACTAATAAGGAACTTACCTCGAATTTATAGTGTGGATGCACTTCAGTTCATAGCTAATTTGTTGCACTGAAAATGAACAAATTAACCCACTGTAACAGCCATAGATGCAATTCACTCATATCAATTCAAGATACTGTATCCACCCTGTACATAATTCAACCCACATTTTGAAGTTCAATTTTAGAGAAAACAGCTTCTTCCTCAAATATGACAATATTCTACATTTACACATTCAATATTTCTTTGAGAGTCAGCTGAAAATTAGGCAGATTGTGGGGGCCTAATTATAGGTTGATGTGTTATATAAATAGAGTGCAATTTTTCATCCTTTTTGACCTACAACAAGGCTGACTAAAAAGCAAAGCAATACAATACCTAAAATTTGATATGCACGGTCTCAGTTCAGAAGAATATTTTGGAAAGCTAATCTGATTTAAATCATTTCACTTATGTCTCTAAAACATTGTGCAGGAAAGCAAAAGGCATTAATGTTTGTAGTTTTACCTAGCACCTTGCACACATAATATAAAAATATTTTAAAGCAATATTTGAAGAAACTTTCCCCCATAATGTGGATTTATATGTATAAATACTTAAAGAATTAAAGTGACATGTAACATCATGCATTGATTTAACAATGAAAAAAATACCAGCATAAGGAGGAGGGTTAAAGGATTAGATGTTGAAATTGTAATTCTAAATTTTTTGTTTTTCTACGTTTAGGTCCTGCTGTTATTATTAATTTAAACATTTTTTTTTGTCCTTAAGGGCAATATTCTGTCTTCAAGATGGCTTTTATTGAAAGAATTTATTTTGTGGCAATTAAGCTGGAAATACATAGGGCTATAGTTGTCATTATTTAATTAAACAATTGGAAAGTTTACTTTAAGTGACATTTAAAGTTTGAAGTTTCCAATGTTATTTTACCACATTCATCTGAGGCTTTAAATACTATACTGCATTCAAGGAAGACCATGAAATTACAATTTTAAAATCCTGATAAGAATGGATTAGTTTTGTACCATTTTTAGATCTCATTACAATTTTTGTTGCAGGCCTAAGACTACAGATTGAGTATAAAGTATATTGGGCTTTAAATTCAATGATAAGTCATTGTTAGGACAGAGAATTTTGTGATAACACAGGCACAAGATTAATCCACTCTGATGACAGCCTTGCAAGTCTATCAGGAGCAGAACACAGCACAAGCTTTATCCATCCTATTGACAAGGACAGTAAGGAGAATGGGAAATGGAACAAAATTAGTCCATTTGCATGACAACTTACGTCTATAATCATATAGTTCCACTCAAATCGTATAGTAATGGACCATAAACAAAAAGCATAACCAAGACACATCATTTAAAATGATACTACTGTACACATCAACATTTCATGTCTCAGTGTGGAGAGCATAGTCAGCAAATAAAAATTAAGTTAATCTCAGCTGTAAACACAGAGGAGGTACACAGTACACAAAGTTATGCAAGTTTTCTTTCAAGTTTTGAATAAATCAAACTTACTGTATATTCACAAAGATAATATTTGGGGGATAGATCCTCAGCTGACATAAATCACCCCAGCTCCATTGCCTTCAGTAAATCCTATGTCTCCAAGGAAGCCCTCTTCTTGATAAGGAAGCTTTGAAAACCCTGAAAGAATGAGGTTTGGCAAACAATGTGAAATATGGATGTGCTAGTTTCCGTTCTAAGTAATCCCTCTAAATTTAGTGGGTTTACACAAGTATGCATTTATTCATGTGCGTAAGAGTCTGCAGAATTGAGTCTATAGAATTATAATGGAGGAAATTCTAGTTTGAAAACTAGTAGGCTGCCATGACATCATTTAAATGAAGAGTTAACAAAGGTTGTCCCGCATATCATAAATATGGCTACACATATACTAGATATGTGTAACTGTTTTACTTAAATAACTGAAACAATATAAACTAAAACATAAACACCAAATAAATATGATGTCCTCACTGGGAAGCTCTTAAGTACATTGCCTATGAGTCAAAATTAGAGTTATTTTAATTTAGTCCTGAACCTTTGCACTTTCACTTCTAAACAATGGAATCCCAGTTTAATTTCCTTTTCACTTCAGCTACAGACATTTCAGTGAAGGAAGTCGTATATGAATATCTGCACGTCTGCAAATCCTTTCCCTGCTACCCCACAGAGAAACCCCTGAACTTTAAAACTCTAGCCTATGGTGTACTCAGTACTGATTATTTCACATACATAAAACAGAGGTATTTACTGGAAATAGTTATCTTAAAATATTTCGTCTGAGAATGTTTGATTTAATTAAGGAATATTTCCGTTTTTAAAGCACTAAGCCAGCAGATCCACATAGGCAAACCATCTATTGAGTCTAGCCTGTGTAGAAGCCATTCATTTATTTAATAGTTGGCCTGGCTCTCAACGATCTTCACTTACTGAACTACCAGAAGACTTATTTCAAATATGTATTTCTTGTTGCTTTTCCAGCATAATGCTACAAAGAACAAGCAATCAGTTTCAGTCCTGATTTTGGCAATCAGGCTCATAGCTAATTAGAGCTGGCTTCAAAACCTTAGAAGTACATTTCCAAAAGTTTGGGCAATTTATCTGAAACTTCTGAAGGAGTCAAAGCATAAATTTCCTGAGCTACTATTAAAAGAAATTTAGCTTGAAGAACAATAATTACATTAGATGGTTGGGTGATGATCAGCAGAGGTGAAAGTTTGTTACAGCTCCACTCTGTGTTGCAGAAATCAGCTCATAAGGTTATTTAGAAAGCTAAATAAGGTCTGATGGGCAGAACACTGGGCTGGGACACAGGAAAGTAGGATTCTGTCCCAGTTCTGCAGTGTGAGTGACTGGGTAACACTGGGCCAACTACTCAGAGTCTTAATTTCCTCTGCCACTTTTTTTATGTTTTCTTTTATAACAGAACAGTGTTTGTCTAATGCCTATCATGACAGGGCCCCAGGCATGACTGACACCTCTCCATCCTACTGTAACACAAATAATAATAATTTTGATGATGGCTTTTCTCTCCATAGTTACTAGTGCCTGTAGTACCTAACATGGTTTGCACTACACACAGTCATAACAATAGGGATAAATCAGGCTCCCCCCATGAAACTTTCATCTAGTTTTGTACCAGCCCAAAATCTAGCTATACCTGATGATTTCATAGAGTTGAAGTACAGAAAATACCTTTGTAAAGATATAGAAAAAAAATCATATAATTTGTACTGCACCCTTATGCCTGTAAATCATAGTTCTCCACTGATTTATGCCATACACTGCAAATTGGATTGTTTCTATAGTGCCAGCCAAGACAGCTTAGCCCTATAAATTCAGGGTCCCGAAGGTTACAGAAGGAAGAGCAAGGTTTACCACAGTTTCTATAGCAGTGGTTCTCAACCTTTTTAGACTTAAAACACCCCTCATTGGATTCAAGGCACCCCTCATTAGGTGCTCATACCTTTTACTTATTTGTTGACTGCAGAAAAATAATAGAGCGCTTCTTCTGTTGTAAAAAAAAACTCAGGAAGACTACAACAGGTCAGAAAGTTTTTAACACTATATGGATTCCTATTTGAAACCTCTGGGTTTATCTTGTAAATTATGTTTGCACACCTAACAGTGCTAACATTGTGTGGCACCCCACAGCAACCTATTTGAGAATCACTGTTCTATGGTGTAAGCCTATCTAATATAATAAGGAACAAAATCTGCAGATTATTAGCAAAGCTGAAGCAGAGTGGATATGTATAATTTATTTTGACCTATCCAGAAAATGTTAATAAAGTCCTTACGAGATGCTTTTAATAGTTTTGTAACCATCTAATGAGATTGTGTGACTGATCATAAGCTAGTTAGAAAATAAAAAGAAAGAACAGATAAAAACAGCCACTCTTCAGCTATGTAAGAAGTTGGTTGTGGGCTCCTAAGGATTTGTGTAAGAGCCAATCTTTTCCATTGTATTTGATTACATAGTTTGTAATTAGTGAGGTTTACCTTGTGGTTGTTATTGTTTGTTTTTTTTCTACAATATATATTTTTTTTAATTCCGAACTGTTTTGTGATTTATGAATTTCTTCATTGAATAAGTCTCAGGAGTTCTCTTATGTGCTAAGTGCCAAATATCCTTATAGTGGCCAGAGATGTCTCGTATACAGGAACTCATTCTGACACAAATCTGGTGGAGATGGTTCTATTGCTGCCATCTTGGCAAAAAGGAATGGCAGAAACATGTTAGATGTTTCAAAGCAGGCTGGGTAAATAGGGTTGCAAAACTCTCCAAGGGTAGGGCATAAACTGGGTTGTGTCTATGCAACTGTAGCTTCTAAGCTGAACACCTACAAACCAGTGAACCACAATCAGTTCTTTGTGCTCCCCACCCCTTCCTCAATCTGAGTTCTGCTTAGGCAAGCAAAGAATCATGCCCTTAGCATGCAGATCATTAATGAATTGGAAGTATTCACTGTTTATTTGTAAAAAGTCTCATGGCAGGGCCCTAAAATACCAGCATATTGACTGGAGTATAATGCCTAAACAGCAGTTGGCAACATTTTTAGACTGTGCGTTGGAGTGACCCAGTTTGGGTCAGAGGCAGGGCAGTTCACAGACACTAGAACCGAGCCACTATAGCCACTCTTCCCTGTGGTGGCACAAGAAGAGTGCCTGCAGCGTTGTAGTTGCATGGGAAAGCAACTTCTGCCAAGGACCTCCACTTCCAAATGCCACCAAAGCCCACATCCAAGGACAGATCAAATGCTTCCATGGGCTATATGTTGCTGACCTCTAGCATAGAAGAACAAGAGGCAGCATGGTATAGTGAGTTGTGCACTGAATCAAGAGTGAGAAGCTGAACTCTACCCCTCCTTTTCCAATGGCCTGCCATGAATTCTTAAGCAACTCATTCACTGCCCTGTTTTCCCTCCCATCCTTTGTTGTCATGTCTATTTAGACTGAAAAGTTTTTATAATGAAGGTCCAGCCTTGACAGAGGTGTGGACTAAGTAAAATAAATGGTAATGTTCTAGTGAAGTACTTTCTACACCTCATCATTCCACCATTTCCATGGTCTTCCCCTTGGCTCCTTGCCCTCAGTATGCCTGCTCAATATTCCATGCAGTTTTTCATCAGTATTTTCATGTGTCTAAACCACATCATCTTTTGTTTTCTACTTGGGCTTCCACCTATCCTGATTCAACATGCTTCTTACACCATAATTCCTCACTTGGTCGCTTCTTGATTTCCCCAGAATTGCCTTTAAACAGCTCATTAATGACATCATTAAAAGAGGTGGTTCCTAGGCATGTCTACATGTGCACCCGACTGCGCAGTTCTTACTATGCAGTCATTTAGTATTTGCTTTAGCTTTAGCAAGTACTAAATGACTGCACAGTAAACACCAGTACGATGTAGTAGGGGTGTGCGAAGCGGGCCATATTCAATTCAGATTTGGCCTGATTAGAGGGACAGTGTTTCACTTCATTAATTCGGATCACTGGCCCAATTCAATTTGTCCGAATCCAAATCTGAAGATTCGACGCTGATTCAGAGAATCAGTGATTCACCCATAGACACATCTTTAAATGTTTTTTCTACATACCTCGAGGTTCCAGGTGCAGCTCGTGAATGCTGAGATGGTGAGGTGGATGGAGCCTCCCAACGGAGGCCGGGGGGGGGGTGAGTGGGAGGGAGCCCCCCCAAGGAGCACGGGGGGGGGGGGCCCACATGCTCGGCAGTGGACCTGGAAGTGGACTGGAAATACTTCCAGTCCAGTTCTGGGTCTGCTGCTGAGTGCATGGGGGACCCACCCCACGCCGTCTTGGCTCGGTGATCAGCCGAGGAGGGACCCTGGGTGCCCACCCCCAGACCCAGGAGGCACCAGTCATTGAACCCCCACACACTTCACAATGAATCCAGAAGTGGACGGTACATGCTTCTGGTCCACTTCCAGGTCCACTGCCGAGCACACTGGGGACCCCCCTGCACTCCCATGGGATGCTCCATCCACCCGACCTTCTTAGCATTCACAAGCTGTCTGGTACATTGAGGTATGTAGAAAAAACATGTATAGCTGTGTCTATGTCTGAATCACTGAATCTTTCCGAATCGATTCAGTAGGTTCCGATTCGATTCAGAGAGAATAAAGGGTCTCCTGATTCGATTTGGATTTGGAAATTTGGCTGCCAAATCGGGCCAAATCTCCACCAAATTGAATCAGCGGCTGAAGCTTCGCACAGCCCTAGTGTGCAGTCCCAGTGCTGCATGGGTCATTTTCGACCCTACTGCAAAGTAGCAGTGGCATTACAGTTTGTGCCCACTGATACATGTCATTGTAGCGACAAGCTATATCACCATAGCTCGTTGCTACAGCAACATAGCATCTCATGTAGATGTGCCCACTGAGAAGTAATTACAGTAGAAAAATGGTGCCAAGATAGGAAGAGATGGTAGAGTCAGCATATTGCCAGATCCATTGAGAGGATCCAGTTGCCAGTAGTCAAGTTCCTGGCTTTCATTATAACTAATTTGAACTGATTTGGTTGTATGAAACAGCTATAAAACCACTTGTACGTAACTGATATCAAGTTCCTCCTATATGTGAAGACCCATGGGTACCACACAATTCCTGGAAGGAGAATTTAGCATCTCAGAAGGTTGGGGCATTTCCAAAGGGATACTGGTATAGCCATAATGCTTTGATCCAGTACAGCATGAAATGTGAGGATTTCATGTGAACATACTGTTTGAATTTTACCGTATGTGACTATTTGTATATTGAAGCTTAATGTGAATTTTTTGCATGTATTTGCACTAGTAAATCCTGAGTACTTGAGTGTTTGCAGAAAGTGAAAAAGAAATGGTCACGAAGGCTGTCAAAATGAAATTTATTTTTGACTTCAAATGAATATTCATGAATAATTTCCTCTACTATTTGCTCACCACTCATATTTAATGATCTGGGAAATGGGATGAATAACAAGACACTGAAATTTGCTGACAATACAAAAATATTAAAGTTAATATAAAACAAGGAGCAAAGTAAGGGATTTCAGAGGGAGCTAATAAAACCTGGGTGACTGAATAACAAGATACCAGATAAAGTTCAGTGCAGACAAACACAAGATAATGAACACTGGAAGAAATCATTTGAACTACTTGTACATATTGATGGGGCGTGAATTAGCTGTAACCTCTCTGGAGAAGATCCAGGTTTTAGCATGGTTGTAGTGAACAACAGTAGTCAGAAAGCAAAGAGATAAAATTCATTCTTGTGTCAAGTTTTGGCCTATGCACCACTTAAGTCTTATTCAAGTCTATTTTAGTAGGACTTAATTAGTACCTATGACTTTGCCCAGGAGTGAATTTTAAAGAGTAAATGGAGAAAAATGTCACTACCTTTGACAAATCCTGCATTGACTTACAGCCTGTAGTAGGTGATGCAGTCACATTCTCATTTTGATTATTGCATTCAATCTAATCAAGCTGAAAGTTGACTCATAAAGGACTTAGAATACAAAAGATCTGGAGAAGAGCAAACGATAAGATCAGTGTCCTAAAGGAAGAAGTTTAGATTTAAAAGAGTATTTTTATTTAGCTTGAAACCCAGAAAAATAATATGGGCATATGAAAAAAAAAGTATAATGTAATGACAGGCAACTCTCATGGCTTTGAGATTTTTCAGGATATAACTGGATACAATAACAACACATATAGAAATGATGACAACACATATACATACACACATGCAATTTAAGATCACAGTATACTGGCTTTTTACATACAGACTATTTTAAAAGATCTTGTTTGTTTAGCTTTTGACAGGGCACATTTATAGCCATTCATGTTGGATATGATGGCAGATTCTAAACTGCCACAGAGCATGGTTAATTGTCATGTTGTTTGGAAGTTGAGATTAAACTATAGGGCTAGAGGTAATATTATTTTCAGGTATTCCTGCAAGCAACCAAAAAATGAGGAGGTAAATGATGCTTAAAAGAGAAAGAAAGAAAGAAAAGCAATTTTTTTTTTCTTTTGAGAAGCCTTGTATAGGAAGAGTGCAAATAAGGCTGACAGGAGCCAAAGATCTAGGTGTGCTTGAGCTCTTTGGTGAGTATATGTAGTGTGTTTTGTAGTGTTTTTTATTTTTACTATTTTTGGCAACTGGCTATTATTAATAAATCACTAGTCTTGGTGATTTATTACTCTGGTTCCCTATATTCATAATGCTTTTATTTTGCAAAAGTAAAATTGCAAAGCACTCCCCCTCCCCCATTCTTAAAAGTACTTGTAAAACAATTAAAATAATAACAGACTAATAATTAACAAAGAGCTAGATTCTGCCAGACTTGCTGTTCCAGGTACTATCTTAGTTCTTCACAGCACTGTTATTTCAAGGTATAATGCAGAAGATGGCTCTATTCCACATCTTGTATACCCTCAGAAGTCCTCAGCTCAAGTTAAGTGATGCTTTAAATTTCAGTTAGTTGGTCTGTGGGGAGGCATGGATTGAAGTCTGAATGCCACTGACACTTGAGCTAGAAATGAAGTGGGAACTCAGCTAATGTATGCTGCTCAACCAATCACTGTGCACCATTAAGGAGCTGTTTTGCAGTGTAACCGCTCTCACTCAAGCTAAATTAACACAAGAAGCATTAACTCAGTTGTAAATATCTCGACAATAAAGCAGAGAATACAGTGATAAGGCACCTTAAGTAGCAATATTTTGGAAAGAACATGATAAGACTACACGGAACATCTTTTCAACAGTCAGTCCCAGTGGATGGTATGTTTCCAGTCACAATGGAAGGTAAATACACTTAGACATGGGCGACTGGTGCCTCCTGAGTCTGGGGGCGCACCCGCAGAAGTTGATGGCAGGGGCAGAGCTGGTGAGCATCTGCAGATGCCGCTCCCGGTGTCAGTGGTGGGGATGGCCCTGTCAGTGGGGGGCACAAGCCCCCCCCTCCATCCCCCACCCGATGCTCCCCTTACGCGTCGCCAATGGACATGGAGATTAAATGACCATCCCTAGAAAATTGCACTTGTGGACACCCTTGTACTCTTGTTACCCAACCTGTACTGGGTCTGGGAATAAAAAATGAGATTCCTTTTTGGGGACTCTTAATGTAGCTTTTGCGAGCACTATGTTATTTCAAAAGACTCATAGTTTCATGCATCTTACCCAAGGCAAAGCAATAATGAGTAAAAAGAAATTGCCTTCCTTCACTAAAATATGCAATCTCCTCTGGCTGGACTCAGCTATGTAGGCTTGTGTAGGAGAGAGGGGGGGTATTTTTATTGCTTGAGAATTGATTAGAGGTACATCATACCTAGGTGTATATTCAGTCCTATTTGTCCTGATGGAATATGATGTTAGCACATAAAATTATAAGAATTCATAAGGCACTAAGGCAGGGAGTTGAGAAGTAGTTATAAAGGAGATGCAGCAGGGACTGTTTCTACGAAAGGCTTCCTCTATGTTCTGGTAAAATTTTCTCTGAATCATTTTCCTAAAGATAACTCTAGCAAACCATAGAAACTTGTTATTTTGATCAGACACTAACTACATTTTCAATTATATCCAGATTTTTATTGCCTGGAAAAAATGGCATAATTGCCATTCTCAATGACTAGCATAATTGAAACTTTTTTTACGTGGTACCAAACTATTTGGATTCCTGCAGTGCAGATAGGATTTGGTTTAGAAAATTAAGTTATTTTGATATTTACAAATACATAATCTTGAAGGTGGCCTTTTCTTTCAAACATTTTGTGTCCTCAGTTTGTTTCATTTGAGTCCCTTTCTCTTTCAGACAGAAATCTTAGTGATTTGAGCAAATGTTCACTGTTGGTAAAAACAAATAGAAACAGAACAACCAGTATCATCTCTTTATTATTGACATCAAATATTCAACAGCCCTTTTTATCTCTTTCAGTAATGAGAACAGATTTTGTGTGTGTGTATAGTTTGATATGCTAAAGCTCTTTCTGTATATATGTGGTGGTTTCTGACAGCACCAGAGTTACTTCTGCTGGAGCCAAATTCTGTGCATGTGTGAGATTGTAAGAGTGAGGAGGAAGTGTGAATGTATATTGGAACTGAGCAGCCACTGGGCTGGGGATGCTTGGATTTACTTGGCAAGTTTTCTGAGTCCCTGATACATGCACACATGCAAGCAAATACAGTCCAGATGGTAGCAAAATGCACAGTGCTCAACTATATGCCTGGAAATTCTGTGCAAAATAGGCTATCCCTTGGGAAAATGTCCAACTTCCATTTCTGATCCCTAGATGAGCTCATTCAGAAGGATACATCTATCTAAATTTTTAGATGGTTTCCAGTGCTGTAAATAGCCAGCCTGTGCTCATTCACCTTATTGATGAACATGGGATACCCCCAATATTGTTCTTAATTGATTTGAGTTCTTCTTTATTTCTGGTGTTGCAGGCAGTCTTTGGAATGAAAACAATTGATCTATTTTTATCTCTTATGCAAACTGTCTAAGACTTAGCCCTAGGAAGTCTGAACTTCCCCTCTTCATCATCAATGGGGTGTTAGCTTTATAGTCTTGTCTGCACAATTAGGCTCTCAATTACCTTTTAAAAACATTGTGAACAAATAATTTCTTTCAAGTTGCAAAGGCTGGAACATCTCCAACAATTTCTAACAGCAGAGTGATCTCTGCCTACCAGCCCACAAAAAAACACCGAGCTACTGGAGAACTTTGCTGACTGACACAAGACACTTTAGTCTGTGCAATCAATGGTAAAAATCTGAATATTAAATTTACACATGTTCACCTCCACATTGGGATTTGTTCATGCCTAAGAGCCTGATCTTACAAAGACAAATGGGTCTGTTTTCCATGTGTAAAGTTAAGCATGTGTATAAGTAATTTGAGCACTAGAGTACATTCCTTAAAATATTCAGTGAAAACCTGCTAATCCAGGAGTGGGCAAAATATAGCCTGCAGTCCAGGTCCGTGTTACGTCTCAGCTCTGTATTCTTGGGGAACCCTGGTACAGGATGCAGTCTGTCTGACTCACAAAGGACTCACCCCCCCTCCCTCTACCTAAACGAAACTGATTAAGATGCAGTGAGAGACGCACCTAAGACCCTCACCAGATAAGGGTGACAAGAGTGAATCAACTGCCCTAGGTCTCATTTACATGAGAGATGGAAAACAGAAAGCCTGAAGCAGAGGCTGCAGTGAATTCTGGGACCAGAGAAGCAGGAGAGCGCTGCATGATGGGGAATCTGTGCTTCCAATGTTAATCAACCCATGTTCACACACATCCAGCTCAGCATTTATCAGACCAGTTCTAATCTGGATTTGCTAAGGACTTTTCCCCCCCCAGACACACACACACAGCTCTAAGTTTAATAGGCATCTCGGGCCGTACATTCCCCGGTCCCACTATGGGAGGCCTATTTAAACTTGATTGACTAAAACTCGGTTGCCAGGTTAGGGAATGCTGAGGCAAGAGACCGAGTCAGAGGGGGTATGGGCAACATTTGAACAATGGTTAAGGGTTCATCACAGCATCCAGCCTGCTGGAGCCCTAATCCCAGGTGTTGTCATATCTTTCCCGAGACGACTGGTGGGAGTCCTCTCCACAAAAGGTTATGAGCACCCCAATAATTGTTTTAAGTCTGTTAAAAGACTATAGTAAGATCTGGAAAAGTCATGCTAAGCTGAGGCTTGTGCACAACAAGTAAAAATCCAAAATCCTGATGCTGCAAGCTATCTATTGTTCCTGAAGAAACCATGAGATATCCCATCAGTATATCTGCCACCCATAGGAATTTCAAGCTGGCTCCCAAGTATTTGGGTTACTCCCTAATCTTAAGTGTTTCCTGATTATCAATCAGTTTCCTGAGATGGTCCAAACCAGATAACCCCTTGTCAATAGAAAAGACAATGATTTACACTACTGAGGGTGCTTCGAAGCAGCTGAACTGAGGGTATAAAAATCTGTAAGTGTGTGTGCTGCTAGGGGGAGAAGAGGAAGAGGAAAAGGAAGGAAAAGAAGTAGAAGCAGGAGGAAAGAAGGAGAAGAAGAAAACCCCTGTGCTGACACCATCCCCTGTCGTTCTTGGGACGCTGGAAGAACAGATCATCTCTCTCTTCAAGGATTGTGCTACGGACTGTGCCTGTCAGCTTTGCAGCCTGAGTACCGTGGACTAGGTGAGATCCCAGCGTTCTCTGTCTTCTTTCTAGGCATAAACTTCTGAACCTGAACTGTATCAGTTAAGCTTGAGCTAAGTTTCCCCAAATACTTAGTGAAACCAGGGTAGTATTGTCATTGTTGGTGTTTGTTTTTCTTTTGCATGTCTATTACTACTAGTACTATTATATATTTCATATGCTTAGCAATAAATAACTTTTATAGTCAAACTGGTAGTAATTGGGTATATTTTTCCTTCTCTGCTTCTCTTTCCTCCCGTGCTCTGCAGCAACGCTTCTTTTACCTATGCTAAAGATCCCTGTGAAGCCCAAATTATTGTGGGGTCTGCTCATCAAGAGGCCAAAGATTGGGACGTGCTGAGTTTGAAACACATAAGGGGATCAGCTTGTACAGGCTGATTGACCCAGTTTGACTCAGACGTGCCCTTATGAACTGAATGCTGGCCCATGAGGGTGTCAGCTGGACACCCAGCCGGATTCAGAGGGATTCTGTTTACCTGTGTGCTTGTGTCTGACTGCATTTTATTGTTGCTCTTATGAACTGATTCTTGGCATATGAGGGTGTCAGCCTGTCCATGCTGATCAGCCCGGCCAGGTCAGGCGTGTCACGTTAATTTGTGTGTGTTTGTGTGTATGACTGATTTGGTGACTGGAGGAACCCAGTCCCATTGAGATTGAGTCCTGCAAGATAGCTCCACTGGGGGTGAGGGCTTGCAGAAGGGAGAAATACAGCTCCGTATAGTAACACAAGCAGCACATTGACAGAATCACCAAGACCCTAGAAACTATCCCTAATAAATGAGCACACCCCAAAGTAATGGGCAGATTTGGTAACATCCGGCCCTCCAGGCAATTCCATCCGGCCCATGGGCATGCGCCCACCAATTAATTGCATCTTGCCCAGCCTTCAGCTGCCCCTGCTGCACTCGCATGATGCCTGAGCCATGCCCACTCCCACTGGGGCAGAGCACTGCACTCCCACCCTCATGCGGGGAAGAGCCTCAGCCCCAGCCAGCTCACAGCTTCTGGGCAGGGCTGCTACAGCTGCTGCCAGGGGAACTGCTTGGCTCCTCCAGCTCCTCCTCTTACCCTTGCTGCAGCGCTCCGAGCAGCAGGTAGGGAAGCACCAGGGGGGCAGGAAGAGGCTGCAGCTGGGTGGGGATACCCCATTTTATCAATCAGAAAGCATTTTGTCACTTACCAGCCCATTGGCCTGGTTCCATCAGATGGGGCCCACCGCTTCTCACATGCCCCATGTGCCACTGGAGGGAAGCCCTACATGATGGAGCCAGCAGCCTTTGCTGCTCCCACATGCAGTTCCTGGGACTCTGCCAGAAGTGGCAGGGAGCCCCACACAATGGAGCCAGGCTGAATTGGTCCCACTCCCTTGTTCGCGACAGAATCCCAGGAGCTTCATGTAGTGGCAGGGAGTGGAGCCAGGCCACCGGCTCCTCCCTCACAGCATGTGGCTCTGGCTGGGTTCCAAGAGCTGCATGTGAGACATGGGGAGCCCTGCATGATGAAAGTGGGCCAGCCTGGCCCTGCTCCCTGCCACCATGTGCAGCTCCCAGAAGTGGCCAGAGCTGGGCACCACAGGGGGGAGCTCTACCTGCGCAAGACATGAGCTCCCCAAAGGTCTGCTGCGCGGCTCCTCCCTCACAGCATGTGGCTCTGGCTGGGTTCCAAGAGCTGCATGTGAGACATGGGGAGCCCTGCATGATGAAAGTGGGCCAGCCTGGCCCTGCTCCCTGCCACCATGTGCAGCTCCCAGAAGTGGCCAGAGCTGGGCACCACAGGGGGGAGCTCTACCTGCGCAAGACATGAGCTCCCCAAAGGTCTGCTGCGTGCTGCTGCTGCCACCGGCAGTGGGGGCTGTGCGCCATGGGGTGAGTTTGGGTGGTTCACCCTCTCCACACACACCTCCACC
>NW_005841999.1:1075721-1079173 GCF_000455745.1 Alligator sinensis | reverse complement strand
CCCTACACACACAGCCACACCCCTCCACAAACCCCACACACACTCATCCCCCACCTCCCACACCCCCCATAAACCTCACACCCACCCAAACACATACCAATCCACCACACACACCCCCACTCCCTCACAAACACAGTATACAAGAGTAAGATTTTATTTTTGTAAATCAGGACAAAAAGTATTTTTTTTTAAATAAAATTAAGATATGTTAAGTAGATGTTTGATTTTTAGCATATGATTTGGAGCTTTTCTGGTTCTAAAATGGCAACCCTTTCCCCCACCCCTGTGCAAATTATTGAAAGAATTGCCCACCCCTGTGCTAATATGCAAATACACTTCCCTGGCAAAATAACTGTTAAATTGTTTGCACTTTCCTATAGCCGGTTTTGGTATGGCAGTTTTTGCCTTACTGCTAGCACGCCTCCATGCAGGGGAGGATTATAGGGGGGCCACAAAGGAGCCTGGGATGCCAGCACACAGCAACCTAACTTGAATCAATAGGAGATCTGATACAGAAGTTCAATTCACTGGTCTAATGTAAATCGATTAAGTTTCACTGCACATCGTTCCAGGTCTATCTTAGACTGAGGTCTGCCATTTTTAAACCAGTCTATGTGCACTGAACTTCTATTCTGTTATGGGTACAATTTCCTATCACATGTATCAGTAAAAGTGTAATATTTGTACCTGATGTCATTTATGAGGATACCCCATTTTCTCAATCAGAAAGCATTTAGTCATTTACCATTTTTGTTTAAGACTGCAGCTTTTATAGTCTAGTTTTTCAGGCCATGCCAGATTCCTCAGGAGCCTGAACCCAGGACTGACTCTGATACAGGGCTTTTGGATTACAGCACTCCTATTTGTCTTTGTGTCCCCACCAGTCTTCAACTTTCAGGGAAGTAATGAAACTAGGCAACTTTCCTAAACTGATCCAGCATTTTCTTATGAATAAGACTGCAGCCAACAGTCTATAATTTTTTGCAAAGTGAAACTTAACAGAGTCCAGATCAGCATGAGTAACGTACTCAACAAATCTCGTTGTTTTACATGCCATCTCATCTCTTCAATTCCTCATGCAGGACAGCTTAAAAAATCATTCTTCTCATACCTGATATTGGTTCACCACTCCTTGCTTCCTGGTTCTTAAAAGTTAGTGTCCCATCAACGAAGCTTTCTTTGTGTTCACAGGATTTCATTCCTTAGGGAGATGTCTCCATTTAGTTCCTGGTGAGTCAGTTTATGCCAACCCAAACACCTACATTCGGTTTTCCTATGTATCACACCGACAGCCCAGAACAGAAGTTAGACCATTCAAACCTACTATGTAACCATACACAGGAAGATGGGGAAACTGGCATAAATACTGTTCATAGAAAGTTTATAAACATTCTCACATATTCCATATACAAACATAACTTTAAGCACATGCTTAAATCGCACTTAACTTGCATGCGTTGCTGAATAGAGATGGGATTACTCACATCCTTAATAATAAACATGTGTCTAAGAGCTTTGCTGAATTGACCTCACTAAATATGTCTTATTGCACAGTTCTCTATTCAGTTACATAAATCCGGAGAAACTCTGGCCCTTTCTGCTTGTGACATTCTCAGCCATAAAACTGCCTTCCTGCCTCCTTCCTCCCTGCCTGTATGCCTTTGTTCTCCCTACAAAGCTGAGTTCAGTGCATTTCCTGTACCTCCTTTCAGGCTGCTGCCCTTAAAGTGATAGAGCCTTGCAGCAAGAACAGTTTCCTTCCACAATGAAGAAAGTACTAGGGCTAAGAGCAATTCCAGTCACTCAGGTTCCTTTCTCAGACATGAACGCTAGGGATCAGAGCCTCTCAAGCAGGCAGGTGGTGGGAGGCATGTAGCAGCTGCTGAGCTGGTTGCCATACTCTTATACTTCTCCATCTGTTTCTCTCATCCTCATATTGATACCATATTCCAGTCTGTTCCTCAGTCTTTCTACCAATAGGTTTTGCCATCCTCTCACTCCCTAATCTGCTCCACCATCCCCTTCTCCTCTGCCCTTACAGCTCCACCATCCTCTCACTGTCCATGCTCCCTCTCAGTGCTCTACTACTTTCTCAGGACTGCTAACCCCCTAATTTGTTTCTTCACTACCACATGTCCCCAGTCTGTTTTTACATCCCCTATCTCCATCCCTCTACTCTTCTCATTCTGCAGCACTGCTCCTGAGCTCCTCAAAGATCTCATGCAAACTGCTTTCCCCCTGATCTGTACCAGTGTAGTCTATTATTTTCCTGTACTCGTCTCATCTGCTCTGCTTCTATTATTCCCATTCATCTCCTTATTTTCTCCAACAGACTAGATGCCTCTTTGCCCTCTCTGTCCTGCTCCTGAGTTGCTAAATGCACCTTTGGAGAAGTAAAGCTCAGGGCAAAGAGCAGTGAAAGGACAGGAGTTTTGCTGGGATTTCACTCTAATGAGCATGTGCAGACACTTTGCACACGCTCATACATTGTAAGGCAGGGCAGTTTCTGCTGTTACACAAGCGCTCAGCACCAAGTACTGCAGAGCAACGCCACCAATGAAACTGTTCCTGCTCCTAGGTAGGTGACTTTTCTTCCCAAATGAACGAAGGCCAGATGGAGAGGTCAGTGGGGAAAGATTAAACTGGGGTGAAGTGGCGGGGGGGGACGACAGAGTGGGGGGACGGCTGCAATGCAGGGAGTGGACAGACAACTAGTGGGAAGATGAGCGAATTAAATGTTTCCCATGGATTTGGAATTATGAGGTAACCTCAATATTAATGTTAATGTTACTTTAAATAAAAGCATATATTTCATTCTAGGCTTTGCTCAGTAAAATCAGAGCTTTTGTTTTTTCCCACTTTGGGGTGTTCTTGGGATGTGCACGTCATACAAGCATTTGAGATGCATTAGAATCCCACAGATTTTTGCTTTAATCTCTAAAAACTACTCTGTACAGTAAAAATTAATGAGTGAGAAGATAAAAATTGGTAGGAATGGAAATTATTTGGGTTACATATAATTGTTAAAAATCCATATGCAATGTTTAATCTTTTGAATGTTTCAAGAAACTTTTATTTGTCCAGAAAAGAAACTTCTCAATTAGATTTCTTGGATCAATGAAAACTACAATTATAACAGTAGGCTAGTAAATAGCTAATATGATATGTGGGTAAAAAGAAGCAGAACTAGAGGGGAATAGTGTTACAAAAAAAGGATATTATAGTTTGTAACTATCACTATGTCTGTTTAACAATCTATGAAGTACAAAATTCAGAAATGTTCTTTCCTGTCACCATTATCTGCCCAGCTTTTCTTACATAACACTTATTAGACATTTATAATCTGTTTGTGAATGCTAGTTTCCTCAAAGCATTTCCTGTGCCTTTCTTTGTGTTGAAAACTTTTATCCCATTTATATCTTAGGAAAGTATCTACACTATTCAGGAATCAT
>NW_005841999.1:1029819-1075690 GCF_000455745.1 Alligator sinensis | reverse complement strand
GGAAAGAAGACAGCATTTTTATAATGCAGACAGCACATTCAATAAAATTGTCTTTAAAATAATTTTGAATTTTTAAATGATAACCCCACAAATGCTGTTGCAGTTCAATTTAATCTTCTGAGACTGTGAATATGTTAGCTGGATATGGATGCAAGTGCTTAAAAACACTGATATGAGGATCTCTTACTGGTATTTTTCACTTGATATCTTTTGAATAATTTGGATTACTCTCCATATGTAACTGTAGGTACAAATTAAAAGCAGCTGCTTTATTCTCTGTGAAAACTAAAAAGCTCTGAAAATCTTTAAAATGTTTTTTTTTTCTCTACCCTCTCTGTGTCTTCCACATCATTTGCCATTTTTACACTTGTTGAAAATATAAATAGTCTTCCGTTGTCCAAAGACAAATACACGTACTGACTTATAAGTAGCCTTATCCAATAGTCTCCGGGACGACTGGAATTCAAACCTTTGTACCATGATTCCATTCTCTTTAATGTTAAAATAGCTGGAATGTCCCTAGCTAATCAGGTGTGTATGTCCTAGCCTGGGTTCAGAATGCAGAATGTTTTTAAACAACCAGAAACTCATGGTTTTTCTTTATTTCAGTGCTTATGTCCACTGTGCTGGACTATGGCTATGGTTCTCCGAACTGCACCATGCCATGCCATAAAGATGCAAAGTGTGAAATTAAGGGTGGACACCAAGGCTGCTACTGCTCCCCAGGATTTACAGGAAATGGCATAGCATCTTGTTACGGTAAATATATTTTACCTACATACAGTACACTGATATTATATGCAGAGCTTGAGAAACTTACCCATTTCTTGCTAGTTTGAGGATTGAATCTTATAAACAGTACAGTACTTATCTTTGTATGGTCTCAAGGTCAAAACTAATGCCCGACCCCCCACCAACACTAAGGTTATAGAGTTCTTTGTTGCTTATTTGGCACATTACTTAACTGCAATTTGCCAAAAAAATTTATTTTAATCTCTTACTGTAACTTACTGTACTCCATCTATTTTGCTTTTGTTAGACCTGATTTCCCATTGTGATGTTATTATCTTTTTCGTCCTATAATAGGTATTGACATATCTTCTCCCAAGTTATCTTAAGGTCTTTTCCTTTGAGTTTTTTGAAGCTTGATCTTGGCAATGTTGCCATTATTGCACCCATTCATACCCATCCATACTCGGAGGGAGTGGAATCTTTTCCAGACACGTAATAATAACAAAAGAACTAGGATTAGGCACAAGTTCCACAGGAAAATGCCCGGGACAGAAACCAGCATTTTCCTGCCTGCTACAGCTGCTGGAAGTGAAATACGTAAGAATTCCCTCCAGGAATTCCTAGTTTGTGCATGCTACCAAGAGATTTCATCTCTGGGTAATCTCCAACAATAGGTGTTTGATGACCCCACACCCCCCACTTCCTGGCAAGCTTGCTTGCTGTCTTTCTTTCTTTTTCTTTCTCTTTCATACTTTTGTTCTTTCGTTCTTTCTTCACCATTCCTTTCCCAGAAGTCATAGTCTTCTAGTTGCTGCAGTTTATCTGGAAGGAGGAGGTCCTGTTACACTACCCCTCCCATTGCTTTCTGGATTCTGAGAGTTGAGTCTCTATAATCCTCCCATCCCCTGTCTTCATTTTTTACTTCTCTTTCCTTTCACTGCATAGCTGGGATGCCTGTCTCTGCTGCTGGGCAGAGCTGAGACTAGCTGCAGAGCTGTGAAGTCAATCTGATTTGTATATTTTTTCTCAGTGTCCTATGTAACACTCATACAAACTAACTAGACTGGGCAACTTGTTTTTAGCATGCCATGAGAAAGCTCTGAGCAGCAACAGAGGCATTTGGGCTTGCTGTGAGCAGAGTTAGGAAGATATCACTTGCCTAGTTGCCTTTGGTTCAGGCTTAGAAGGCATCTTTGTAACAGCTGGAAACTTTATTATTTTTTTATGAAAGCAAAGAACTTGAGGACACTTGCTTTGAAAAGCTGCCTGCCCGGTCTGTGTACAGGGTATAGATATAGCTAGTCAAGTAACAACATACTAGATACAAAATATAATTTAATGAACCAATGCCAACATTCACCATCTGAATATTTTTCACACCCAATTATTTGCCTATGGAGCTGGTCAGATCAAAACAGCATATAGTCTGATTCTGCAAACATTTTTTGTGCATGCTTAACTTTCCTGCCATGTGTAGTCTGGCTGACTCACTTCTCATTGACTACAGCATGTTTGCTGAACCAAGATTTATATCTGTGAATAATTCCTAGAAAAAGAACGAAGTCCAAGATTTTCTGGAAGTATTGTTTGCAACTAATCAAACTGGCCTTTCCTTCTGACCTACCAGCTTCTTTCTGTTGTACATACCTGATTGATATTTTATGGAGGTGAGGTGTGATTATGAGTTAGCAATTAAATTTACAAGGAAGAGTACTAGCTCTTTCACTGTGCTTCTTCCTCAGGGGTTAATGGATTTCGTACTTCTATATTTTACTTTGGCTAGTGAATTTTTCTATAACTAGACATAAAGACACATATCAGTCATCATTTTAAACAAACTGCATCAAAAACTGACAAATATCAATCATTCTCAAAGCCTCAGGATCGATTAGGTGTTTGTTAAGAGTTATGCTTTATGTCATATGCTGAACCCTTTAGAAATCAAATTTCTACAGGCATTCAGCAAACCAGCTTCTAGGCAGATTCATGATGCACAACAGTAAAACCAAAATTGTTTGAGGCAAGCCTGAGGTCAAGAGCCCAATATTTTCTTCAATAAACTGTCTACAAATGAAAGTCATTTACCCTCTAGCTAAATAGGGCAGTTTATTGAGAATGGTGAGCAAGATCCTCCTTGAAAAACGGTTATGTTTTCCAAGACAGAGTATTATACAATCCATTGGTAATGCTGCCCACCACCTTCTAATACCATAAACAAATGTACTGTATTTTAATTGCATAGATTCTAAAAGAATTAAAAATATAGCCAGATTAAACTTTGTTATATGTGGTTTAAAGCTAAGAAAATGAAGAGCAAAGCAGAAATTACTTACTGATGTATTGGATCGTGTTATTCTGTATATGATGTGAAGTAGGGTAACGTAGGGCCTCTGCAGGATATGCTAGGAAATCTGGTGGTCACACCAGATGACAAGGCTAACCTCTTTAACAATTTATTTGCCTCCATCTTTTTGAGCAGGGACCGGGGCATCCCCCCCCACTGGGATCCCCAACGAGCCCGGGGAGGCATTGCCAGGCCCAGGGTCAGTGAGGACCGAGTCAGAGAACTTCTGGTGGGTCTAGGCATGTTCAAATCAGCAGGTCCTGATGATCTCCACCCCAGAGTTCTGAGGGAATTAGCAGAGGTCATTGCGGGACCCCTGGCACAGCTTTACGAGCACCCATGGTGCTCTGGCGAGGTGCCAGAGGACTGGAAAAGGGCTAATGTGGTCCCCATTTTCAAAAAAGGAAGAAAGTAGGACCCAGGAAACTACAGGCCCATTAGTCTTACCTCGGTCCTGGGGAAGCTCTTTGAGAAAATTATCCAGGAGCACATCTGCGAGGGACCAGCAGGAGAGATGCTTAGGGGCAACCAACAGCAGGGGAGATCATGCTTAGGGGCAACCAACATGGGTTCATTCAAGGCAGGTCCTGTCAGACCAACCTGGTGGCCTTTTCTACGACCAGGTCACAAAATCCTTGGACACAGGTGTCGTGGTGGACATAGTCTTTCTGGACTTTAGGAAAGCCTTCAACACTATTTCTCACCCCATTCTCATTAAGAAATTAGGCGACAATGCCTACACAGTCAGATGGGTCTCAAATTGGCTGGAGGGCCACACCCAGAGAGTGGTGGTGGATGGGTCTTCTTTGACCTGGAGGGATGTGGGCAGTAGGGTCCCCCAGGGCTCGGTCCTCGGGCCCGCACCGTTCAACATCTAAATCAGCGACTTGGACGAGAGAGTGAAAAGCACCCTGTTCAAATTCGAGGATGACACTAAGATGTGGAGATAAGTGGGCACACTGGAGGAGAGGGACAGGCTGCAAATAGAACTAGACAGGTTACAGGGGTGGGTGGATGAGAACAGAATAGGTTTCAATACTGACAAGTGCAAGGTACTGAGGGAGCTCCCTACTTGAGAGCACGGAGGCGGAAAGGGATCTTGGTGTCATTATTGACTCCAAGATGAACATGGGCCGACAATGCGAGGTCATGGTTGGCAGGGCTAACCGGACCTTGTCGTGCATCCACAGGTGCATCTCGAGTAGAGCCAGGGAGGTGATCCTCCCCCTCTATGCGACGCTGGTCAGGCCGCAGCTGGAGTATTGTGTCCAGTTCTGTGCGCCCCATTTCAGGAGGGATGTGGACAACATGGAGAGGGTCCAGAGGAGGGCCACCCGCATGATCCGGGGACAACAGGGCAGACCCTACAGTGAGAGACTGCGGGACCTGAACCTATTCAGCCTCCACAAGAGAAGGCTGAGGGGGGACCTGGTGACCGTCTATAAACTCACTAGGGGGAACCAGAAGGGTTTGGGGGAGACGCTGTTTCCCCTAGCCCCCGCTGGCATAACAAGGAGTAATGGGCACAAGTTGATGGAGAGGAGGTACAGATTGGACATCCGAAAAAACTACTTCACAGTTAGGGCGGCTAGGAGCTGGAACCAACTTCCAAGGGAGGTGGTGCTGGCCCCTACCCTGGGGATCTTTAAGAAGAGGCTGGATACTTACCTGGCTGGACTCATTTGAGTCCCGTTTTTGTTTTTAGGGTTTTTTGTTGTTCTCCCGCCCTGGCGGGGGGTCGGGCTAGAAGATCTATTAGGTCCCTTCCGACCTACCAACTATGAAACTATGAAACTATGAAGTAGCACTATTCTAGAGGTAGCTACTTGTTCTTCTTCAGTTAATCAAGGAGCACATTTGTGATGGGCCGGCATCAGAAATGATGCTCAGGGGCAATCAGCATGGATTTATTAGGGGGAGATCATGTCAGACCAACCTGATTGCCTTTTATGATCAGGTCACAAAGGCCATGGACGCAGGTGTCGCGGTGGATGTAGTCTTTCTGGACTTCAGCAAGGCCTTTGACACCGTCTCTCACCCCATCCTAATTAATAAACTAGGCGACTGTGGCATAGATGCCTACACAGTCAGATGGATTGCAGATTGGCTGAAGGGTCGCACTCAGAGGGTGGTGGTGGATGGATCATACTCGACTTGGGGGGAGGTGGGTAGTGGAGTCCCCCAGGGCTCGGTCCTGGGGCCTGCGCTGTTCAATTTCTTCATCAGCGATCTTGATGTTGGGGTGGAAAGCAACCTGTTTAAATTCGCTGATGACACCAAAATTTGGGGGGAGGTGAGCACGCTAGCAGGGAGAGAGAGATTGCAGAAGGATCTGGATAGGTTACAGGGGTGGGCAAACAGGAACAGGATGTGTTTCAATACGGACAAGTGCAGGGTGCTGCACTTGGGTAGTAGGAACCAGTAGCACACTTATACGATGGGGAACTCCCTACTTGAGAGCACGGAGGCGGAAAGGGATCTTGGTGTCATTATTGACTCCAAGATGAACATGGGCTGACAATGCGAGGTCATGGTTGGCAGGGCTAACCGGACCTTGTCGTGCATCCACAGGTGCATCTCGAGTAGAGCCAGGGAGGTGATCCTACCCCTCTATGCGACGCTGGTCAGGCCGCAGCTGGAGTATTGTGTCCAGTTCTGTGCGCCCCATTTCAGGAGGGATGTGGACAACATGGAGAGGGTCCAGAGGAGGGCCACCCGCATGATCCGGGGACAACAGGGCAGACCCTACAGTGAGAGACTGCGGGACCTGAACCTATTCAGCCTCCACAAGAGAAGGCTGAGGGGGGACCTGGTGACCGTCTATAAACTCACTAAGGGGAACCAGAAGGGTTTGGGGGAGACGCTGTTTCCCCTAGCCCCCGCTGGCATAACAAGGAGTAATGGGCACAAGTTGATGGAGAGGAGGTACAGATTGGACATCCGAAAAAAACTACTTCACAGTTAGGGCGGCTAGGAGCTGGAACCAACTTCCAAGGGAGGTGGTGCTGGCCCCTACCCTGGGGGTCTTTAAGAAGAGGCTGGATGCCTACCTGGCTGGACTCATTTGAGTCCCGTTTTTGTTTTTAGGGTTTTTTGTTGTTCTCCCGCCCTGGCGGGGGGTCGGGCTAGAAGATCTATTAGGTCCCTTCCGACCCTAAAACTGTGAAACTATGAATAATCTTAGACTTATATGACAATATTCCATTCACCTTCAAGGCTGATCATCAGTCAACTGTTAACATAAGCTTTAATCCTTAGTATTCTACCTTCTACCTTTACATATGCATTTTAGCTCATTTTGTTCCTTAGATACCTTGTAAGACACAATTACTATTGTTACCATCAGTAATTTTGCATAGCGTATATATTTATCTTATTTTCTGCTGTACTTTTCCTTCTGCATTTTGTGTTGATAACTAAACCATTCTAGCTGCTTCTTTGGGGTATGGGGGTGGGGGGAGTTCAAGTTCTTTTTGCCTGCATGATTTTCTCTGTGTAAAATATTTTTAACCTCAAAACACACCAGCTGTCACTTTAATTACGTGTCAGTTCAAATAACTAGAAACTTGTCCCTCTATTTAAAGGGGCATCCTCTCTTATTTTACGTTTAATTTGTCTCTTTACTCTCAGTTGCTTGTAACACCTCTTAAATACTTGTAAAAGTTTTTTTTCTGCCGACTGTCTTTTCAACCTGATACACTTAGATATTTTCCCTAGAGTTTATTGTGGAGCACAAGGCAATAATGCCCTGTTATGTTTATTTCCTAGCACCATCATTGATCAATCATAAATCACTGATGTCAGCATACCTTAGGGAATGGGATTTGTTAGTTAACTGCTACTCTCTTTGCCAGCCGGCTAAGTAACTGCAGAATGTTCAAGATTATTGGATTTACTGTGTGTAGATAAAGACATATAGATATGAATTTAATTTCCTGGTGTCAAAGTCATGGATTTCAATTAGCCATTTAGAATAGGTGGAGTTTTTCTTAGTGTTTCCAGCCTTTTTAAATTAAGCCATATTTGAGACTTTCAAAAAGCCCTTTTTGCCCAGTCCTGCAAATAGTTCTTCCAGTGCATAATCTCATTGTCGTCCATGGGAGTGAGCATGTAGGAATAAATGTTTGCAAAATCTAGCCTCTTCTGAATATTAAGATCACAATTTACACAATAATACATTCCATCTATATAAAATCCTCCAGAAAACTATAAATGAATCACCATGTCAAGCTTTACAATGTACCAGTACATATATCATCATGTTTTTGGTTTTTTGTATGTGAATATGTGGGGGAGAAAGAATAAGAGAAGAAAACTATTTTACTTCTAAGGCTCAGATTTTGGGCAACAGAATAGAATGTGTGTGGCTTTTCTATCTGCACATTTCCTGTCAAATATAACTTAATGTACCCAAATGAAGTTCCTAACATTATTTCTATCTTATAAGCATCTCTTATAACCATGGTTTATAAGATAATTACCTCCTCAACATTCAGGATTTCTGTTATATTTAGCCTAAATATGGGATTTTTGAACCTTTAACAAATCTTTTTTTCTCTCTGAAAGAGGTGATCTTTTCCCTGTCTTTACAAAACAAGTTTACAAGCTAAAGGGAACTGAATCCATATAAATTATCAGTTGCTTGTAATCCCCACTTTCCTTCCAAAAAAGATCCCAGATTCTTGAAGAAGAGCGGGGTATGGAAGAGAAACTGAGTGGCAGCCAATATTTTATGGTTATTATTTTTTAAGTGGAAAAGAAAAATAGATTGGCATCATTCAGCTTTGTAGTTTCAACACTGGCTCCCTGTTAAATGCTGACTGCCAATTTCTTGTTTTGCTGGCGCACTGCAGAAAACTAAAGTAAACACTGTGATCACAGTGTTTACTTTAACTTTGTAAAATACAGCAGGAAAATGAAGCAGTCCTGTTTGTTCCAGGCAGGAAAATGGGAACACAATATCCCCTCCCCCCCAGATTCCCTTGTAAAACATCCATTGCAAATTATGCTTCCAAAGAAAAATCAGTCTTTATTTATTTATTTACTTGTAGAGTCTGTTTGGCTTTTCCAGACATAGTGAGCAGGGAATAATACCATCAAGGTAACTTTTCAATGAATTAGGAGACAGGGCCCTGTAAAGCTATCATGTCTCTCCTTCAAAAGTATGACACAGTAATATTTATCACTTTTCCAAAAAAGAAGTACAGCCTTTGTAAAGCAGTATTTTATATCAAAATATAGAAGCCCTGTTAGATTTAGCTGGGTAATTTACCTAAACTCTGCTAAATCAGATTGAAAGCCAGCTGGAAATCCAAACACAGACGTATTATTAATGTGTCTTGGTTTATTGAGAGTCACAGTGCTGACTTTATGGCTTTAGCCAACTCAGAAAAGCAGCTCTCCTGTGAGACACCAGGTTACTGCTCTAATATGATGTTTGTTGTATTCCACCATCCTGCTCTTGTGGCAGTCACTGAATTTCTTTAGATTCATTAGTGTCCCCATGGCCAGTCTATGGAATACAAGCTTGCATGATGATTGTCAGACAGACTTTCCTTACGGGGTGCAGCAACCTTACTACACTACTGCTGTCTGTAGTTGTTTCATTCTATCAAGAGGGTATCCTTAAGCAGCAGCAGTCTAATCTGAATGGTGTTCTACCAGAAGGTAGTCTTTATTACCAGCAGGAACACACCATTAGATGTCACTTCTGTGTTAGTGTGAAACCACTGATCTGAAGGATCTAACCCACCTCCTTCCTAAATTCATTTTACTGGTGCCAGTTATCACAAGACATAAAAGGCCAAATTGCAATTCTGTAACACATGATGCGGGGGAGTTTGAGAGATATGCTTTAGCCAAACAAATTATTGGACTCAGTTCAGAGGTTATTGGGTGAAATTCTTTGGCCTGTATTATACAGGAAGTCAGGCTAGATGTTCTTCTAGTCCCTTCTGGCCTCAAAATCTATTAAACTCTTTTTCTCTATCACCTTTGTAGCATTGCAAGGGAAGGACAAAAAATTGCAAACATCCATGCAGACCATTCAGAGGTCACTGAACTCTCTGGGCAAGCTGTGAGTCTGTGATAAAGGAATAGTTATATAGATATCACTGGACCTTTCAGGAAGTGTACTAAACCACAGTCCTTAGCAGCAAGGTGCATGTTGGCGCTGATGCTGTGTAGGATGCTTTTTGGATACTGAATATTCTCATTACTCTCATGGCAGTTCAGGTTTTATCTATACTAAGATGAACATGAGATAAGGGCCCAATCTCATGTCCCTTTCCTCATGTGAGCAGTTCTGAGGCCGATGGGCAAGGACTATTAGAGAGTTTAGAGTATCAAGGTCTCGGCCTATAATTGAGAGGCGTATGACACAATTTGCTTGAATAGTTATGCAGACACCTTCTGGAAGGTTGGTCTGGAGGACCAAAGGACTAGCTGATCAACGGACTAGCTGAATGAAGTTTTAAACATTTAAAAAATGTTAAACCATCCTGTTTTGTCATTTTCTAAACAAAAAAATTCTAAAAAATTTTCACTTAAACATTATGAATACAGTAAAAATGCAAAGGTCAAAGTCAAATTCATGTGTTTCAAAATTATTGAAACAGTGTTTATTCTTTCAGTTTTTCTGAATTTTTTTTCTTTCTGTTTCTTTTTTTGTCCTTTTTGGTTCATAAACATTTTGAGTTTTTGTATTTTCATCCTGATTTAGGATAGAAAAAAATGTTCAAGCTCTTGACAATTCTCACAGGGTAAGGAAAACTTGTTTTCTGCCCAGCCAGGCTAGGGACAGACATTACACATAAACTGGGGTAAGTGATCAGAAACTGGTTTAAACCTGTAACAGAACGGACATTCAGTGCACATAAATCAGTTTGAAAATGGCTGGAACCGGTCTCAGATAAACCTGGCTGAATGTAATATTTCAAACTTAACTGATTTGGGTCAAACCAGTTTATGCAATGTCTGTCCCAGACCCTTTGCTGGTTTAAGTTAAACCAGACTCCCCCAGCATCCCGGCATGCTCTCCAGGCTGAGCAGGGTTCTCTGCTCCACAGAAGGGCTGACCCCTCCCCTCTGCTCCCTTGCTGGAGCTCCAGAAGAGACTTGCAGGCACAGAGTGTCTGTCTCCCCCACAACCTTGCTGCTTGCAGCTCAGTCAGAGATCCCTCCCTCCACAGCACTGACTGACTGTAGCCAGCATGTGGTATGCTAGCTAATGCTGAGAGGTGTCTGTGTAAGGCAGACTGAACAGTGTCTTTAGGGCTTTTTGGAGCTCATCAACAGGTAGCTGGTAATGTCCCTCCATTCATTCCTTGCTAATGAGAGGGGATTTGTTTTCTGATGAGGTGTTAAATACTGATAACAGAGCTGATAAATGCTCTGTTATTGGGGGGGACCCCTCCCTAATCAGAGCATCCTGTCCGGGCCTGGCCATGCCCCCGCTCAGCTCAGCACTATGGAAGGAAAGGAAGGGCTGCTCTGACACCCCCCAGCTTCTAGCCTGAGCCACTGCAGGCATGTGGCTGCATTTTCTCAGTCCAGGGGGGATGTCTTTACAGTTACAAACTGGTTTAGCCTAACCAGGTTAAACTAACCTGCAAAGATTGAATCAATTCAGGCTCAGGTTTTTGAATGTCTGTCCCTAGCCCGGAACTTGTAATGTGTTTTGATGTCTTTGATAGAAGTAGCTGTCTTTACATCTAAAAGGTCTATACATTCTAATTGTCTAATTTCATTTTATATTATTTAAAATGACCTTATGACAGTTCAAACTGCAAAATATGATTTCCATAAAACATAATTTTTGTTTGATGATTTTGTTGTTCCTTCTGTTTTGTAAACATATTTTTGTTTCTTTGTTTTGCTTCTTTATTTTATTTTAATGGGGGGGGGGGTTGCATTTGAGTCCACATGGGGAAAAAAAAATATCGCCTCTGCAAAATATCACTGGAATTAATGTTAATATTTGGGGCTGATTGGCTGGAAGCATTAGAAGTATACCAAGCAGTCACATTTCACTGTGCCTCCACTTTTTTGCTGGCTCCTTTCTTAAGAGCTGACAGGATGCTGTGCCCAGGGATTTTCATTAATTTTAATCTTGTGCTGTCTCACAGGAATAGAGCTGACAAGGAAGCAAAGGAACATTGGTATGTGCATACCCAGACTTGGGATGCCAACAAAGATGCTGATCTGGATCTTAAAATTTCCTTTAGTGTGTCATCAAGCTCAGTGAGTGAAGTTCTTTTAAGAAAACCAACAAAATTAAGGTTCTTTGTAGTAAGCTACATAAGAAAGAATCCAGAAAGAATCAGGGCTTGCTTTACAGAATCCAGAAGGATTCTTTCTGGATTCTTTAAAGCAGGGGTGCTCAAACTTCAGCCTATGGAGCCTTGGAATCTGGATGGCAGGGCTTGTCAAGGGTTGGAAAATTTGGTGGTGGGGGAGTAGTGGCCCTCCCTGCTGCCAAAATCCCAAGCCCCAACCAGTGAGTTGGAGCTGGGCCACAACCTTTCCCCTGCATTCCCATATCAGCCAGAAAGGGGCGGATTAACACGTGGGCCCACAAGGCCTGGGCCCAGGGGCCCCTGCTAATCAAGGGACCCCTGGGGCACCAGGAGCAGCATGGCCCAGGCAGGCACTCTGGCATATCCCCACAGCACTGGGGGACTGGTGCCAGGCCGGGTCAGGGCAGCCTTTACCTGAGTGGCACTTGCACCCTCTGGCTTGCCCCAGACTTGCCAAGGAGGTTGGGTGGGCCCAGCTGCAGCCCCCTGATAGGCACAGAGGGAACCTGCCCTTGCCTGGTGGGAGGCCTCCAATTTTCTGTTTGCCCAGTAAATCTTAATCCACCACCAGAGCCAGGCAACGACCCTTTCCCTCTGCACAGCCAGGTTAGGGCTGGGCCATGACCTTGCCCCTGCACAGGCTCAGGGCTGGCTCATGCCCCACTCTCTCCCCACCACTGGTCTGGGCCATACCCCCTTTCCTCTGCCAGAACAGACTGGGCCCAGGCCATGCCCCATCCCCTGTACTATTGGTTTGGGGCTGGGCCATGCCTCCTTCCCCACCTCCATGGGATGGACCATGCCCCCTTCCCTCCCTCCTGGCCAGGTTACAGCTGGGCCACACACCCTCCCCACCACAGGCTGGATGGGGCTAGACCAAGCTCCCATCCCCCACATAGCTGGATCAGGGCCAGGCTGCCTCCTGACCTTCCTCTGCACAGTTACATGTGACCCCGCTTCACCCACCTCATGTGTCAGATTGGGTCCACTGCCCATCTAGCCCACCAGGAAAAAAAGTTGAACACCACTGCTTTAAAGGAAACAGATTTCCTGTCCTTTTATAGTGTAATATGTGGGTATTGAGTCAGTCATTTGAGCTGTATGCTGCACTCTGCCACTATCCTGCTAGTTAACCTACAGCGAGTCATTTAACTTTTTTTGCTTCAATTTCCCCTGAAAATAAGTGTAAAATGAATCTACTTTTTCAAAATGTGGTGGCAAGGCAGTTAAAGGCCTCTTGCTATGAATCCAGAAGCATGTGTTTGAGCCTCACTGTAGACCTGCACAGAAGGCCATTTCATTCTACCCAAATGTAAATCAGTACCTGCAAAGACAGATGGAAATTGATGCCAACCACATCACTTAGTTGTGTACCTTTCTGCTACAGAAACTGGCATACCTTGTGGTTTCTTTGTCAGGATGCTCTGACTTTTGAGATCAGATTTTTGTGCATCTTCCATCACTGAATTACTTATTTTATTTCTGGGAAACAAATAGAAAAAAATAAACATTGTGGGAGGAATGACTGTAGTCTAAATCTGCCATTTTTTTCAACATCCATTTAATTTTGCCTATCTACTTTTCTAACAGTATAGGCCAAAAGAGTACTTGTACACTTCACTTTGTTTTGTATGACTTAGTACTCTTGGTTGCCACTAAAATAAATTGTAATTGGAACTTTTAAATCCCAATAAGGAGTGGTGAAAAGGAAGAGGACATTACAGTTATAAATGAGAACTTCAGCCTGGAAAAATAATCTGAATAGCTTCTTTAACATAATAAAGTGCCAAATTAATAACACACGGTTAGGACT
Source organism: Alligator sinensis (assembly GCF_000455745.1). NCBI lineage: Eukaryota > Metazoa > Chordata > Crocodylia > Alligatoridae > Alligator > Alligator sinensis. The sequence continues at coordinate 1,062,504 of NW_005841999.1, read as the reverse complement.
GCCTTGTATTAATTGTCTTATTTAATTTAAAGCCACAAAGGAACAAGCCATTTCTGACACACAGCATTTTGTTCCCTCAACCTGCTAAATCCTGCCTGAAAAGTCCCATCAGAATCAATGCATCTGCTCACATGAGTAATATGAGTAGGAATCTTCACTGAACTAATTTTCTTGTGCTGCAAGTCACATAGGGCCCGATACATAACCCACTGAAGTCAGACATAAGACTCCTAGTGAATTTAATAAGCCTTGGAACAGGTCCACAACAGGCCCATAAAATTAATGCTAACTACAGCAAAAAAAAATCCTTCTTTGAGTTTGTTTACATTTCTTCCACTTGAAATCATGCTTTGTGCATGAATAGAGTATAATAATTGATCATCTGGATGGGCCAGGAAAAAACGAAACTGCTTCTTACATTTCGAATCACTTCCGCACGCTCTTCTAAATTACTCTTACTAGCATCTGAATAGGTAAAAAATGGGAGTAGATAATATGATAGGAAACAGGTAGTTTCCATTTTTCATAAATGTGCCCAAATGTTTATGGTGATCATCTACCTATGAATGAATACTTGTTTAATTCAAAATGCATTTTAACCCTTGCCAAATGTTGCTAACTTCCTTTCTGAAGGAAACATCTTTTTTCATCCTGCTTTATGGCTCTAAAATTACTACATGTTTGGAGGATATGAGGAAATTCATTTAAGAAACTATAAATGTATAAACTCAGAGCTGCTTTCCTCTGTCTACCAAAGATCTAATTTCACTCCCTGTCTTTCTAGCATCAAGAATAAAAGTGATCCCTGGGTTCAGAAATAATGAACAGAACACATTTTTCTAGTACGTTTGTTTGAAGTAAAGTGATGCAATTCCAGATATAGGGTCACCAACTTATACATATTTATGTGCACGCATACATGTATTTATGTACACACATATTTAAAGACAGCCACTTATACAATTGAATTTGCATACAATAATAGTTCTTTACAGCAAAAAGCGAAGTAATCTTTTTAATTAGAAATATAAAGAAATATAAAATTGCTGTTGCTTTCCCTAGTGTGTGGTGGCATGATTTAAGAAATTAAATCATGAGATCTGGCAAAGAATGTCTTGCATTCAAAAGCTTATCTAACTTAACCCACCTACATAGCTGGTCCAATAAAAGATATCACCCTAAGAAATTCTTACCTCTCACATTAAGAAATTAACACTTCCTTGAATGCTTCATGGCCTTTCTATTTTTTTGGAAAGGAATCCCTTGCATCCCTTCATTTTGAAATGGTTAGACCCAGTACCTGGTCTTGAACACTAATGTAGTTTAGCAGCTGTTAAGTCACTGCAATTGAATTTTATGGCTGTGAGAAAAATGGGGAGGAAAGTGTTAGCTAAAGTAGTATTCCAAAGAATTATATAAGTAATAGAGGATGATATCATGTTTGTGCAGATAGTTTACTGTCTCCATAAAGTATGTAAATTGTTTCTCTGTGTGTGGCCAGACTGGTCTGCTCAATTTACTGTGTCCCCATTGCATTACTTATCTAGTTTAATACTAAAGAAGGTTTTCTTGGGGGGGTTTTTTCCCTTCCTCTGGCATAAACTGGCGAGGAGTGGTGGTGATGTCCACAGCTTCATTTGAAATGTGTAATTTATACAGGATGATATGCTGGCCGCACAACTTTTCTCTATATGACTGTGAAAAATTGCCAACCGAGTTGCTGGCAGACAGAATGTCAAACTCTGTTCAAACCTTGTATGTTTAAAGAACTTAAAGAAGGAAATTGACACTTTGGGCTTCTATTTGCCATAGAAAGAAATAATGATATTCTCCAAGATGATAAGGATCTAACCAAACATTGTATTCTAAATATAGAGCATAAAGCCAGGTGAAGTTTTTGAAAATGCTATTGGGTTGACAGGAGGGGGAGAGAAGGGACCAAAGGACTGAGTTTTTCGCTGTATAATTTTTAGGTACACAGATTTAATTTAGAGATTATGGTTTGAAAATAAAATTTACAGTATGTGTGTTTTTGGCTGATAAGAAATTGATTTTGTGACCTTGGTACACATTAATTGAAATATCTGGCACTATGTTTTATGGAGGCTAAAGGAAGCCATACATGCTTGGAACCATATTATTCTTTCACCTTGAACTCTGCAGTTAATCACAAACTGTAATCACAGGCAGGAAGGAAGCTGCTGTTTTGCTGTGGTACAAGGAAGCTGAATAATCTGTGTTCATTGTCTAATGGGTAGGTTCTTATGTGATTACTTTGGGCTTTAGTGCTGAGGTTAAGAGATTCATGATAATTTTAAAATGGAGTCTTCTGGTTGAATTAACACTGAACAAATATTGAGGGCCAAAACTTTAGCTACAGCTGTGTGGAGCGCAGACCAATTCTAGCTGCAGGCTCCAAATAAGCATGAGTTCAGCTGAGCACCGTGCTCTTAAACCTTCTGCTGTTGTGTGTAGGTTTCCTTGCTTTGGAGTGCAGCTGCACTGACTTAATTGCCCCAAATACTAGAGGACTGTTACAGTGAAAATGTTGCCTGGCTATGTCCTTTTTTCTATGCAGTGCCCGGGGCAAAGAGGAGAAATGGCACAAGGACCTTATTCAAATACGCAGATGACACTAAGATGTGGGGAGAGGTGGGCACGCTAGAAGGGAGTGACAGGCTACAACTAGATCTGGACAGGTTACAGGGGTGGGCAGATGAGAATAGAAAGGGGTTCAATACTGACAAGAGCAAGGTACTGCACCTGGGGAGGGAGAACCAGCAGCATACCTACAGGCTGGGGAACTCCCTTCTCGTCAGCACAGAGGCAGAAAGGGATCTTGGAGTCATTATTGATTCCAAGATGAACATGAGCCGCCAATGCGAGGAAGTGGTCAGTAAGGCCAACTGCACCTTGTCATGCATCCACAGAGGCATCACAAGCAGGCCCAAGGAGGTGATCCTCCCCCTCTATGCAACATTGGTCAGGCCGCAGTTGGAGTACTGTGTCCCGTTCTGGGCCCCGCAATTCAGGAGGGATGTGGACAGCACTGAGAGGGTCCAGAGGAGGGCAACTTGCATGGTCAGGGGGCAGCAGGGCAGGCCCTACAAGGAGAGGCTGCAGGGCCTGAACCTATTCAGCCTCCACAAGGGAAGGCTGAGAGGGGATCTGGTGACCGTCTATAAACCTACCAGCAGGGGACCAGCGGGAAATGGGAGACGCCCTGTTCCCCCGAGCACTACTCGGAGTAACTAGGAATAATGGCCACAAGTTGGTTGAGAGTAGGTTCAGGCTACACATCAGGAAACACTACTTCACAGTCAGGGCGGCTAGGATCTGGAACCAGCTTCCAAGGGAAGTGGTGCTGGCTCCTACCCTGGGGGTCTTCAAAAGGAGGCCAGGTAATCACCTACCTGGGGTCATTTGATACCAGCACTCATTCCTGTCCATGGCAGGGGGTTGGACTTGATGGTCTGCTCAGGTCCCTTCTGACCCTAACAACTATGAACTTATGAATTATGACTTCTGGCTGGGTCACCTTGAATGGAGATGATCCCTCCAGGCCATCTTTCAGGTAAAGAGGCTCCAGTTATAAAATATGTAGCTGCAACCTTGCCCCAGTGCTCTTTTGGTGGCTTTTCAATTCTGTGTTTATTTTCTGAGCTGAAGTTCTGGCATAGTTTACGTTCATACATCTATGACCATCTGAAGTTGTCTATAAACCAGTGTGGCAGGTAGTCCCATTACTTTGGTTATTATTTAATATTACCCATTTGTTAACTTGACACAAGGATCTTGTTTTTCAAAAGAGAAAATGAAACTTGCTGAAAACCTCTCACAATAAATAGTTATTTGTTCAAAAATGGCTGAATCCAATCTTTGTTTATGTTAGAGGCATCCATGTAATGATGTTGCAATATAGAAAAATAGCTGTTGAAGATATGCATTGGCTTTTATGTTTTATTTATAATGAAAGTCATTCACATAGGTAGCTATCTACATAAATTATGCTGAAAGAGAGCATGCATATAGATAATGTTTATATAAGTTAATATTGATTTGATGCAGAGTCTCTGGATCTCTATTTGTAGCTAGGTTGTTGTGCTTTAGAAGTATAAAGATTATATTTTTCATCTCCAAAAATTCATGAGCTGGCCAATAAAAAGAAGCATGCAAGACACCAAATAAAGGATAAAAGCTGAAGGTTCATTCCTGTTATATCCAAGCACAGATACACCACTCAATTGTTCACTCCTTTGTACACAGAAACCAGTACTTCTCCTGATGAAGATCCATGGTATGGAGCAGAGTCCCAAAAGATAGTATGTAGTCTCTCTGCTATGTTCCCATATTCCTCTTGATATCTTGGTGTTCCTACATAGGAAGTGGCTTATTGGTGTAGATGCAAGATGGTAAGGGTAAGGAAGCATTTGCATTTTAACTTTCACCAGAGCTAGAGGGTCAATTTGAGAAGTAGAGACATAAGGGCAACCCACCATGTATTCCCCCAGCTCCACTGGTAAATGGTAATAAATTGTTCTCTAGAGAGGCAAATAGACCTCAGCTCTTGTGTGTGCCCTATCAATCCATATTTTCAGTTTTTTTTCAGATTAACAGTTTTCACTTCCTTGGATGTACTTGAAGGGAGAAGGGTTGTGCTAGAAGAATTTCTTTGACCATTTACTGTTTTACTTTATAGTTACAAAGTTACTTTAAAGTTACTTGTATTTTTAAGAGAAACTGAGTGCTTGGATCTAATGTGGGGACACTGTTTGGAAAATGTACTCTGATGTGCTCCTGTGCAAGTCAGCTTCTGAACAAAGAAAAATCTTCAGCCCCCACACAGTGACCTTTTCTCAGTACTCTGCTTCAGTAGTGGTGGTGGAGGGAGCAATGAAGTTGGAAAAGTGCCCCAAATACATTATCACGAAGAGATGGGGATTGTCCAGATCTAGAAGAGGGGCTACTGGATAAAAAACAGCCTTAAGAGTGTGTAGAAGGGTACAGAATAGAAATTGAGGGTCTTAAAATACTGACAGAATTGTGTCTCACCAAAGCCAACCATTATTTACATCACAATGGTAAAAGCATCAGTTAGCAAATGTGACCAGCTGTGAGACACCAAAAGAATTAAAGTCACTGTCCTATTGAGCAAGGGATACGTAGTGCATACAGGAGAAATATCTATCTCCATAACCACTATAGAGAAAAAGAAATAGCAAATCACCTGAAATGTATATTGACTTGAAAGTAGATTCAATGAAAAGTTTCTAAAACTCACCACAGATGTTTACCTAGGCTAATCAAGATGAAAACGAGCTAGGTGGTTGTGAAAGATGCCGAGCCCTGGCTCAACTGTTGGGGGTTTTTTTCTTTTCCTCCTCTACCACGGTATAATAAGTGTGTGTCATAAAAACGTCCGTATACTAATTGTAAGTACAGAGCTCAGCTCCATGATTAAGATCCTGGAACCTTTTAATAAAGCCCATCTTTAGAAAATGAGGTCACAGTCTGTTTTTAACCATCCATCCCACAGCATCATTATTTCTCCAGGAAGAGCCTGTGGTTCAAATGTGTTTTGGTCTAGGTGTCAGGATATGATAGTGGGCTCAGACATGCTGAGTTCAATTTGTATCACTCTGCCCATAAAGACAGGGCTGAGGGATGTAGAAGGAGATATTGAGGTAATATTTACACAGCTGTGCGGTACAAAGAAAAGATTCATTAGCTGAACTTTTGGTATGTCCTCTTGTGTAAACAGGTAGTTTGCCCACACGGTGAAATACTTTTGTCGATGGGTTAATCACAACAGGCCTTTGGTCTGGCTTCTCTGTCCTCAAATCATGTTATGGCATTATTTATTAGCTGTATAGTTATCTTGAATTATAATTCAGGTGTTACACTCAAACCTTTAATTCAAGTTGGGTGTTGCTTAACATGAGGGCTGTCCAGGAAGGATAGGCTGAAGTTTTAGCAATACTGATGTTGAAGATACTAGTAGAACAGCTCTGCAGTGTTCACCTTGTGCAGATTGGATTTTAGGGTACCTCACTCACCTCGTTTCTTGTTGTTAACTCACTAAGCCTTGCTTTTCCTTTATTGTGATTTGAGGGGCAGACATACCTGCCCTTCAGCGAGGCAGTCTGCAGATTAGCTGTTATCTATATTCTGTGGCACTGTTATAAAAATAATTGCCTTTGATTTGCCTGCTTTGCATTTAAGATATCCTCTCCTTTAATTATAGTAAACCATTGAATCTGTAACAGTAATGATCAAGATAATACCATAGTGCTAAGCCTTCATTGTACATATGCTGAGGTGGTGCTCATAACTTTCATCTAATGGGGCAGTGATTTGTAGCTGACTTTTACAAGCCACAACAGCTGTAGAACACATACCCACTGCTAGGGCAGATTTTCCCAAGAGCTGTGCACTGAATATTTTAGAAAAATCTGGCTCTTATTTTGTTGCCAATGTGGGAAATGAGCTGTTTTAAAAATATGGCCCAAGTTGTGGGTGCTGAGCAATTAAAATCTGGCCCTGAAGTATGTTGCTTATGTGCCATTATCTGCTAGCAGTTTTTTACTTTTGATTTATTTATTTTTAATTGCTAAGACCCTTTAATTAGGGAAGGAACTACATAGATGAGTTGGATCTGCTGGTGATAATGGCTCCTCTGCCACGAGAGAGTCGGTAATTAAATAAGTAGATAATATCCTCCTTATTGAGGAGATTAAGAAAATCATAAGGACTCGGCATTATTACAGTGTTTAACATCAGCAAATGGGGAAAAAAGAAGCATTATAGAAGTTTTATTAGCTGCATGGAGGGTTCTTTTTCTTTCTTTGAACAGCAGAATGCCGAACAATACCTAATCCCCCCCTTGTTACTTATGTTTTCTTTTTAGTAGTTATAAACCTCATAAACCAGAAATGGAGGACTGACTATTAGAAAATGAGTTGACATCTTCATTCAAAACATCCTTTCAAATGGTACTGTCACATCCTGATTCTGATACAGGCCTTTTTACAAGAAGCATTTTCCTTCTCTGTTAAGGCCGACATCCCTTCATCTGCAAATTATTTCTTTAGATGCTTTATTGAATCTCTACCATAAATGTGTTTCTTTCTTTGTTGCACTCATTGCGGTGTGGAACTGAGATAACATACTACTCTCCTATCATGGTTCTACAAAGCCTTATGCTGGCGTCTCTGTTGCAAGTATATAATGTTAGGGCCACCAGATCAATAAAAGCACCCAAGCCTGTTTTCAACTTGTATTCTAGCTCATGTACGGTTAGGACAGAGAATCAGCTGCAGTGTGCCAGATGTGTGACCTCTCTGCACAGCAACTGTAGTTGAAACATGCCTCCTCACACAGGCCCGTGTCCTCAGATGGCATAAATTAGCAGAGCTGTGTTCATTTCAATGGGGATATGTACTGAACACTAGCTAAGGAACTTTCCCAGAAGCACGTTGCAGGGATTAAGTGACTTTTCACAGGTCTTCAATGCACCAGGGTACATTTCACTCTCTGAGTTTTAAGTTAGAATTATTTACAGTCACTTTAATGGGACAACAGATGCTCTTTACCTAGTGACGAGCCAACAGCACTGAAAGAATTTGGATCTGAATTGCAGATGGCTGGTATTTGGATTTCAGTTTGATTCAAGTAGTTGGACTGCATGACTCCATATCCTATACTTTATTAGTTTCCAAATTAATGATTTTTCTCTCTAGTTTAGACTTTCACTCTAAAAGACTTTTATGAAGCAATATATTTTCATAGTAGGGACAGATCAATTTAAAAGTAGTAATCACAAGCTATGTGCTGTGTGTTCACAGACTCGAAAATGTGGAGAGTAAGGCAACAGCCAGACTTAAAATTCTAGACACTGTGGCTGGCATGGAGGACAAAAGAGCCTACTACTTTAATGGAAAAATAATATAGGACAGAATTAAAATATTATGAATATGCAAGATGATCACGCTGTCAGATGTATTTAAAGACGTCATCTATACTCCCACCAGAAACCTGCTCAACCTACCTTCCCTGGCAAATGTGGTTGTAACTTCTGGAAAACTGAGATGCAAGGGGAGGTTTTAGCAGGTATTCCAGAACGAAAAGAAATGTCAGTGTCTGGGATCAAAAGATAATGGTATTGCTCTACAGACCTCTTAAAAGGTCAGTTGTTTATCATCATTGCCATTGACTGGGAGCTACACTAGCTTATTCCAGTTAGAGGATCCAGTCCACTGACCTTCCCATGTTTTGGCAGAGGGAACTATTTAGGGTGAAATATTATGTTTAATTTAATATCAGTTTGCAACATTAAACAGCCATGAAGCCAGGCTTTACCTGGTGAAATTGATAATAGTGCAAGAAAGAAAAAAATAGACTATATATTTATTTGAATGCTGATATAGTTAAATGTTGCCTGCAAGTAATCTTACCTCCTAAGAAATCTCTGCAAATGAGACCAGACAGTGGCAATGGTGCAGATCTGAAAGACTAAACCATTAATCTCTTTTAAAAATCATTGATTTAATATCCCCTGCACTTTAAGTGCCTCAAACCAAATCCTCAAGTATACTGAAGCAGTGCTCAGGGCACCTAAAGGTAGATACAGATACAGAAAGAAATGGCCTTTGATTCTCTTTGGCTGCATTTACACATGCACTTAACTGTGGAGTAAACTAATTAGCTGCAGAGTAAAGACATTACCATCTGCACGCATGACCCTATTAGGCTTCAGTAAACTAATTAATGCCACCTTATGATAGGACTGTTTGGGACATTACTATCTTATAGCAGATTAATTAACTATGATTAAAGGCATGCAACCCATAGACAATAACTGCAGACATAAATTGCACCTGCTCAGCCCAACCAGCAGGGGGCCAGACTCCTACCTGCCACCTACCCACATGGCTCCACACTCCCGGCACCCTAATGCCCTATCCAGCCCCTCCACCTCTGATGCCACCACCTGGAGCCCAACACTGATCCCCATCGCCCCTAGCCCTGGTGTAAATTGCTCCATTCCAGCTCAAATTACTGCTGTCCTGGGCACATGTGTAGATGCTGTACCCAGGAGTAGTTTACTCTGGCTCAACCTGCTCCAGAGTTTATGGCTTTAAATTAATTGCATATGTAGATCCACCCTTTCTGTATCACTGGTGCAAGGGATAATTTAGAACAGTGTTTTTCAACCCGTGGGTCACAACCCAAAACTGGGTCACAAGAATATATGAAAGGGTCATGAACAAACTTTAAATTGATTCTCCTTTAAAAGAAAAAAATGTGGAAAACTGGGTTTTCCCTTGTAGGCTGGCAGAGTTCCAGCCTGCTTGGTGCTGCTTGGAGCCTCCCATTCCCCGCACCCCCACCCTGTCCCACACACCCACCCCCTACCCCACACACTGGAGGACTGGGGATAGGGGTGGAGGGCAGCAGGTCAGGAGTGAGGGGCACCAGTAGGGCCAGGGGGCTGTTTTCTACTTAAACTATTTACTGGGTTGGAACTGGGCATCAATGTTTACAAATGGGTCCTGGTACAAAAAAGATTGAAAACCACTGATATAGAGCACCCTTATAGCCATGCTGTTTGTACTGGTTTTAACCCCCTAGAGCAGTGGTTCTCAACCTTCCCAGAGGCCACCCCTCCACATCTTTTTGAGAACCACTGCCTTCGAGATACCATTTTCCTTACGTGATGTTTGCATTATTAATCTTTTTGTGATGTAATAATACTAATAACAAATAAGTGGCATACATGTAAGACCTACCTTATTGTCTGAATATGGAGAGTTTCATTCAAATCCATGGGTCTGATTCAATTAATTATTTTGATTTATTTTGATTTTACAAGTGGGATGGTCTGCAAAGTGGAGGAGAGAGATTCCTTTGTTTTCTCTTGACAAATGCCCCTCTATCTCTTTCTATGTGCATGTGTAAGTAAAGTAGATGTACTAATATCCAAATTCCTCTGAATCTTCTCAAATACATCAGAGATCAAACCTTCAGCTAGGAAATATGGATCAATATTTGATTTATGAGGTAGTTGGATTCCATACAAGTATTTTAAAAGTTAAGCAAAGACTATGGGCAAAATAGATCATGCCCTGCACAAAGCCTGATTAAAATGGTTTTCTACAGGGAATTATAGTCTCAGAAGTTTGTCTGTTTGGGGTTTTTTAATAGCTAGGAAGCAATGGACAGTTTTGAAGAACTTAGATTTGTGAGGGGAGATTCAGTTTGGGGAAATAACAGATTTGCTCCATCTTAATCTCTTAGCTAATTAATTTTGCAGGTAGATTTGTTTCCTGAGATGTGGGGGTTGGTTTTGGTGCTGAGATTCCCTATGTGCCTGTTTGCTCACCTTTGTTTAAGGACTACTGTATATAGTGTATGTAAAACATGTTACTAAAAATTGCAAGACTTTGTCACCGATTTCTGTTCCAACTAACATTCAGGACTCAGCCATCTGCTGCCACTCCTAACAGGGGTGATATTCTAAATAGATTCTAGGTAGAACGATGCCACGACAAGAAACCCCAGCATTTCCAAGTGTAAAAAATGTATTGGGAGTACAGAAATAAAATTGCTGGCTTTTAATGATTTTCTGTGAAGGACACTGTATCATGGTATGATTGCCATATTAATTCTAGTTGTTGGTTAAATATTTAGTATATAAGGGAGCTAAATTATCAATGGGACTCACTAATTCTATCCAACTATTCTCATGCATATCATTTGGGACATACAAAAATCACACATTTCTACATGCAAATATTGTTGTATTGTTGTCTTCCTACTACTGATCTACCTGCTTCCCTTTGTATTATTTCTCTGTCCTGACTGGTGCTACCAACATCTAGTAATTTAGTATCAGCTATGAATTTAATTCACAGGCTGGTCATCTCTCTTTTTGCAGTGCATTAATAACAACTGGGTTTACTACCTATTCCTGCGGTACCTCAACTGGACACCTCTTCTGAACCAAGTACAGTGCTGTTTGTTAACAAAGGGTTATAATATTTTTCAGCCATTTTCAAATCTATACAACTTAGTTCTTATCCAAAACATAAATTATTTTTTCTAATAAGAATTTTTGAATCACTATATCAAACTCTATACTGAACTCCAGATAACTACAGCAACTGTTTTCCCTCTATCTATTAACCTGGCAATTGTCAAAAAATAAAGAAAGAAAGCTTTTCCAGTTGTCTGGTATGATCTGTTCCTTGAAAATACAAGCTGTTTATTGGTCATGATTCCATTACCCTCTAAGTTTTCCCAGCTGCTCCTTAATACTTGTTTGATTATTTTACTAGGGATTGATGGTAATCTTGCCAGATGCTAATTCCCAAGATTATTATTTCTTTCTTTCTCCTTTCTTTTGAAGATTGCTAACCCATTTTGATGTTCATTCTGATTTTAAGACCAGAATAAACAATAAGATCATCAGGGGTGTTGGCTGTAGCCATGTTGGTCGAAGGACATAGGCAGACAAGGCTTTTTGGGTAAATCTGATATCTTTTATTAGACCAACCAAAATAGTTGGAAAAATTCTTTGCTGCAAACTTTTGGGTACAAACACCCTTCTTCAGGCAGAAGAAGCATCTGCAGTTGTTTTGTGCTCTACATGGATGGGACAGAAGCCAGATGCCAGTATACAGATCAGTGCAAGAATACAGATCAGTTAAAATGAAAATGTGTGACAGCGAGGGTCAGCAGGGCAAGAGACAATGGGTGAAAAACAGGAATGAGGGGAGGGAAATGGTGACCTGGTGATAAAATGTAGCTGGCAAATTGTAGAGAAGTTACCTGGGGTATCAGATGTTAGTCAGGTTATAATGTTCCATAAATCTAATGTCTATCTTTAGTCCATGATTTTTTGTATCCAGTAGATTGATGAAGTGAAGTTCGTAGGCTCATCTGCAAAAGGTGTTTTGTAAATTCCCTTTGGGGATTAGAACTGAGAGATTAGAGAGAGAGTGGTTGTCCTGTGAGAAATGGGCCCACACGGGTAATTGGGTATTTTTGTCTTTGATAGATTTCTTGTGTGAACTCATTCTGGTGTGCAGTTGTTGTTTGGTTTCTCCTACATATTTTCCATCAGGGCATTTAGCGCACTGGATAAGATATATTACATTTCTGGAGGTGCAGGTGTAAGATCCAGGAATGGTGATGGTTCTGTTGTGGGGTGTGATTATTGTGGGAGTGGTGGAAATGTCTTGGCAGGTTTTACGTTTTTTGTCATGGGATGGTCTAGATCCATTCAGTGTGCTATGGGCCATAGGAAGTTTGCTTCTGGTGATGAGGTTGGCAAGATTTGGTGCTTGTTTAAAAGCCAGGAAGGGTGGTTCTGGAAAGATCTCTTTAAGAATTGTATCTTCTAGTATACGTTGCAATTGTTTGAGGATTTTCTGTATAGGTTCTAGGGAAGGATGGTATGTTATAAATAATGGTGTGTGATTCATGGGGATTTTCTTTTTGTACTGGAGCAATTTTACACATGGTATCTGAGTGGCTCTTTCAAAAGTGCAATCATCTCTCTGGAGAAGTGTCCTTCTTGAGTGAAAGCCCTTTTGAGCATTGTGAGGTGACGCTCACAAGGGCTCTCCTCAGTACAAATTTGGTGGTATCGGAGAGCTTGGCTGTATATTACAGCTTTCTTGACATGCTAAGATCATTTACTCTTACCTCCTATATAAGTCACAAGCCATTGCATTTCACCTAGGTTCCAATGAATTGTGTTTGGCTAAAGCATATCTTGCAGAAAGAGACATGATCTTGATTTAAAGATACCAGGATTAATGTATTCCTCTCTTCCCTCAGCAGTTTGTTCAAGTGATTAATCACCATCACTGTTAAAAATTTGGACCTTATTTCTAATTTGATTTTGTCTGACTTGAACTTCCAGCAATTAGTTCTTGTTATTCCTTTCTCCCCTAGATTAAGGAGCACTTAACTGTCTCATATATTCTCCCCATTCAAGTACATATACACTGAAATCATGTCACCCCTCCATCTTCTTTTTATTAAGATGATCTTGTTGAGTTTTCTAAAACATTTTCTCCAGATCTTCAATAATTTCTACAGATCTTTTTTATACCTGCTCCAGTTTTTATCATCCCATTTAAAATGTGGCTAATAAAAAAGTGTAGTATTCTAATATAATTTTCATTGTTGTTGTTTACAGAGTTAAAATATCTCTCACTTTCTGCTTATTGCTCCCATGGCTATACATCCAAGGATCACATTATTATTTTTTGCAACAGCATTTAAGGGGGAGCTTTTGGTAAGTTGCTTGTTCACTGTGACCCCTTTTCAGAGTCACTGCTTTTCAGGAGTCTTGCATTCTGTGTGTTGCCTGTATTTTAGATTTGCACTTTACACTTGACTTTACTAAATATATCTTGTTTGTATAGGTCTCTTATTGCATTGGCCACATAACTTGTTCGCACCCGCCTAATCTCTGTCTCCCTCAACACATGCAGATAAAGGTGCAATTGGATCTAATGTTTAATCCATGCAATTGCACCTCCTGCCATGCCACACATGCATGACAGGAGGTCTGATTGTGGAATCACTCATTAGCAGGGATCTGGGTTTTCCCTTTCCCACGGGAAAATGGATAAAAATGGAGATTTCCTCTTTTACCCAAGAAAAGCAAACAAAGAAACAAATGGATTTTGCACTTTTGCAAAAAGCTCTCTGCAGGCTGACAAGAGTTCCAGCCTGCAAGGGGCAGGAGGAGGGTGGTCAGGTAAGGGGTGCTATGAGCATGTATGTGTACATGGCCTCCAGGCAGCCTGGAGAGCAGCTCCAACATGTAAATCTTGCGTGGGGGGGGGCGGCGGATTGAGGCCCCCATAGGGAGGGAGGAAGTTAGGCAGGGCTGGGGGTGGGGCTGCTGGTCAGCCAGCAGTGCTGGGAGTTGGGGTCCAGGGCCAGAATGCACAGTCATAGGGCCCTGGCAGGGAGCAGGACAGTGCTGCAGGCAGCTTGCCCAGAGAGTTGGGGGGGGGGGCTGCGGCTAGCTCCCTGACACTGCGTGCACTCCCAGGGTGGCAGGAGGGACCTGTGCCCCACCAATCTGTGCATGGGGTAGAAGTGGGTGGCCTGCTGCGGGCTCCCCACTCTGCTGCCCTCCCCTGGAGCCTCCACAGCCCAGGTAGGACCTAGCATGGCAGGGCAGAACAGGGCCAGGCAGGAAAGCTCCTTGCCGCTGTGAGCCCCACATTGCCCAGGTGAAGCACCCCTGCCCGGCCGGCAGCAGCAGGGGCAGTGGCATGGGGTTGTGCGCCTCAATGCTGTGGAGTGGGCAGAGGGTGCATTGCCAGGGCAGCACGGAGCTCACAGCAGCAAAGAGCTTCCCTGCTCTGCCCTGCCACACCAGATCCCACCCACTGGGCTTCAGAAGCCCTGGGGGAAGGCAGCAGGGTGAGGAGCCTGAGCCCATAGTGGGCAGCCTGCCCCTGTCCCTGCCCCTGCCCCATGCACAGATCTAGGAGGGTCAGATCCCCCTGCTTCCCCCAGGAGTGCATGTAGAGGCATGGAGCTGGCCCCAGCCCCTGCCTGAGCCCACAGCAGACAGACTGCAGCTGCCCCACCACGGGCTGCACTCTGACTGTGCTGCCCGCAGGAGAGGGGAAGCTTGGCCCTGCGCTCCACACTGCTGCAGCAGCCTCTGCCTCTCGCAGGCAGCAGCTGGGGCTTGGGTGCTGCTGTGGGAGCAGGGGGCTGTGGACACAGGTGTCTCATAGAAGTGTCACACGATGACAGCTTTAAACAGTGTTTTACTGTTTACTACCTACCTGCTTTTCCCACTTTTCACTTTTCCTGTGAAAACAATACTATATTGAAATTAGGTGATGGCTGACTTGAAAGAATTGTGGGGACGCTCTGTCCATACTACAAGAATCTCAGTCCAGTTCTTGGAAGAAAACAACATTAGCTCACACAGGAGATTCCGGTTTCTTGCTGTGCTGCTTGCCATATGCTTGAGAGAGTAACAGAAAGTCATACTTCCTATATTGGCAAGCAAACATTCAGAAAAGCAAATGTTGTCACTTCCACCCACTGGAATCAGGCTGCCAAATCAGTTAATATCTTCTGCCTATTCAGACTAGTCACTTAGGAAGCTGCTGATAATATAACTTTGAGGTTTATGCTCCCACTTATCTGGTTCTTGAATCACTTTGACAATAATGCTAAGCAAATTTTAAACTAGATACACTTCAGAGATTTTAAACTTCGATCATCCTCCAGAATCAATGGAATATTAGAGAGAGAGTGGGCATGTCTCTACATGTTCATTGATGTGCTGTAGCTCTGGCACATAGTTTTTTGTACCTGTAATAACAGGTACTAACTTAATTTGCTGTAATTGGCAATACTGTGCAGTAGCGCTGGTGTGCCCCATTTTGTGACACAAATACACAGTAGATATTCTATTGCATGTTAGCATCTGAGCATGGTTTTTGCCTGCCATGCTGATGAGCAGGAGAATTAGTTTATTGTCCATTTAGTGTCTTGTGTAGACGTGCACAGTACATGAGAATCATAGAAAAGTTGGACTGGAATGGACTCAAGAGTCCCATGCCATACTGAAAGCAGGATCGTCCCTGTGTAAGTGTTTGTCTAACTTGTTCTTAAAAGCTCTGGGAACACCCCACACACATAACTACCTGGCATAGTGACTGAAACATCAAAAACACCCTTTAACCACCCACAGATAAAGCAGGGGGACAAAGGTACTGCCTGTGTCCTGCCACTGCAAGGGCAGGAGGTAGTTTGTTAAAATGCTGATAAAAGTGTATGATCCAAGGATTTGGGAACAGATTTGAAATCATAATTCCAGAGTTTAAATGGTGGAGGCTAAATTATTGCCTATCAGTTCTGAAATATCAGGTTCTGCAAAAGATATTTTAAAACCTAAAGTAGTATCAGAAATGTTCTAGAATCTATCACTATCTTAATGTTTAAGATATATAGCTATATAGATATATAGATACTAATATCTCATTACTTTGTATTTAGTAAGGCAGTGTGAGGCAGCCATGGTAAACATAAAAGCACTTTACCATGTTAATCAGCTATTATATCTTACTGCTTTGAGGTAGGTAAACATTAATGTATCTACTATACAGATGGATACATTTAAGCACAGAGTTTTCATTCCCAGGTGTCTAAATGTAAGCATTACATCTATATTTGCACTTCAGTGGGAACAGCAGGTTCTCAGCAGCTCTTAAAAATCAGCCTCCTGGTATTTAAGCAGCCAAATATGACCTATTCCTTTTATTTCTGTAGCAAAATCTTTTTTTTTTTTTTCAGTCATTGACTGAAATATATAAATAATCTTTGGAGCAGAAACTGGGACCAGGCCCCCAGGCAAGTATTGTCTACAAGGCTAGAGAGTTAGGCTTACCTTCTTTCTCACCCCCTCTGGCTAAAAGGAACTTAAATACTTTTCTGCGAACTGAATTAGTTTTAACAGGAAGGATTAAGTGTGCACCAACTCTAGAATAGCCAGTAGGTGGGTAGTTAGGGTAGTCTCCTGCCCTTTGTGAGATACAAATTTTTTATATCCATCATGCAGAATAGGGTATTGAACCACACTTTCCCACATCGTGGGCAAGTGTGCTAATCACCGGCTTACTCTGTAAATGTTGAGGAACCACTATAGCCTCTTCCTTCTTCTGTGCTTTTTTAAATAAGTGTCTGCTATTATTGTGTTATATGTATGGCCTGATCCTGTAGGTGTGCAGTAGGCATGAAGCATGCTGATAGAATTGGGCTCCATTAAGAAACATGCGGAGTCAGATTTTATTCCATCTATTTGGTATCTAAGGGGACTGGCATCTTGGCACTTCTCTGCAATTCTATTCTACCTTTTTTAGGTCTCTGCAAAATCCATTAATTGCATCTACTTTTGTAACATACCATCATCTCACCCTTCAGATTGAGTCACAAATAGCAGTGAGGAGGATGACTCAACCACTTTTTGCATTAACAGGTTTTCAGGGAATCAAGGTGTGTGCCATAGGATCATGCTGATGTACCTATCTCCCCTTACCCACCTAATAGGTGGAATAGCATCTAGCTCACAGATCCTGTTGGAGCTTAGTGCAAGACAGGGACGAAACTGCTCATCATTAACAAGACTGATGGGATTCTAGGCATGTGCCGAAGCAGAACATTATGCATCTAGGAAGTCACAGTGAAAATTTTGTCATGAATATGAGGCTTGTTTCCTAGGACTTAGGCATGAGTTATGAAGCATGTTCCTTAGGACTTAGGTAATTACCACACTCCAGCAGACTCCAGCGTCATGTGTATCATTGTCCCCACACTGAAAAATGGAGGCAGGGGCGCTTTAGTTAAAGTGCCCCTACCACCATTTTTCAGCATGGGAATACTGATACACGGGATGCTCCAGGTGCTTTAATTAAAGCACCCCCTCTCCCTCCTGGGCACATGTATAAACATCCCTAAATTCTAAATTCTGCAAAAGTCTGACTTGTACCTAAATCCTTTTGCGGATTTCAGTCTAAATCAGCAATGCCTAGTGGCCAAGAAGGAAATGCTGTGCCTGCTACCCGTGCATTAACACGCTTTAGTTAATATGCATTAAATCTTGTGAAGTACTAGGAAAATGTGTGTTAGCCTGTCTTAATGTGTATTAACCAAAGAGCAACGTTTTTAAGTGATGCTTAATGCACACTTGCCTGTTTTAATGAGCGTTATCTAACTAGTTCGGGTTTTTTTAGTGACACTGTAATGCTAATTAGAATAGGCTAATGCACATTAAATCATATGTGTAGAGGCACCCACTACTGAGTCCCAAACTAGTACCCTACCACTGGATGGTCTTGCCTCTATTTATTAAGAACCTTCATACACTGTACTTCAGTAAAAAGTGTGGAACTGTGGTAACTTGTAAAATGGAATATGTGGCCTTTAAGGTACTTAGTGTGCATGTTAAGAAGCAACTACTCTACTGTTTCTGTCATTTAAAAAGTATTCATAGGAGTTAATTGTTATGTCAGGAAATGCTGTTATCTTTTTTGTTCTTTCTTCTTATTTGTTGGGTGGTGGTTGAGTTGTTTTTCTGTAGTGATATAAGGCTTCTTTCAATGGCATTTCTTTAGGCAGTCATGTACAATGTATTACATATTTTTAATACAGGACTGACAGCTAAGCCCCCAGTTAATTCAAATATTTTCTATGTTAATATGCAGAAAAACAATGGATCTAATCCCCAGCTGATATAAATTGGCATAATATCTTGCTGCTCATTGGAGCTACACTTTTTAATGCCACATGGGAATCCAACCCACAATCTAATCACTGCAAAGATTTTGGGAGGGGAAAAGATTCTTACCAAATACATTGAAATATATAATTTTGCATTTCAAAGATAAAACACAGAAACCAATATGTCATCAAATTATCTCATTCTCATCCAAGTTTGAGACTGAATTGACAAGAGATCAGCCATTGGCAGGAGAACAAATCAAACATATTGAAGAGCCAATTTGCCTGTTTGGAGGTAGGCAGATGTGTCAGTTTTACATCTGTTGATGCAAAGAGATGGTTGTTGGGCTCCCATCCCTCACCTTTTTAAGCATACTACATTGACTGAAGATTTAATTATTAGTTAATTGAATAATCCTCTATTCAGTGGCAATGTGTATAAATACTATGCATTCTGTTCATCCAAGGATCTTTTTATCTCTGTGTTTTGATTCTCTTTGCTACATTTCATTGTGGCAGTTTATGATTTTACATCGTATTCTCCATACCTGACATACAACTGTTCCCAATTCCAGTTGAATAGTTTGTACCATATGTGCCAGATGCTAATTCAGTACCTCTTTCTGCCACCCTACTAGTAAATGTGGATGGGGAAGAAAGAGAAATAGGTTTGTTGCTGGCAGTCTGCTTCCAGCCAGGTGCATGCATCTCTGCAATGCAGAGCAAAAAGGAACAACAAGGAAAATCTTTTCCATCTTTTCAAATAAAGTTAGACAGGTAGTAACCTCAGATAGTTAAGTTCTCTGTGGCACACAGAAAAATATGAGCTAGGTCTGTCAGATATTAGTCAGACTGACCTAGAAGTCAGAATGTTGCAGTGGTTGAAGGAATACTTAGCAATAATAAAATTAATAAGTCTCTGACTATGGCTTTCCCAGATATCAGTTACTGAGGCTTATTATACATCAGATTGCTTTAAGAAAGAATTTTTAAAAATAGATTAATAGAATAATTCTGTAATTCTGTATTTTTATTGCTTTGAAAGAATTATGGAATGTATGGAAATTCAGGATGTACATGTGTATATGTGTGTGTGAGAGAGAGAAATAAAAAACAAAATAATATTCAGAACAGCAAAAAGGGAATGGCAGTACCTTGGTTACCAGGAGCAGTATTGCCAACATACATTCCCAAGTTAAGCTGTAAAGAAAAAAAAACAACCAAAATTAGATATTAATAATGTGCATAGATTTTTCTTTACTTGTTAGGATTGCTTCTATTTGCCTTTTTATTTGTAAGACTTTTCTTAGCCATGGAGACTAGATGCTTATTTTTTAAGAAGCTGTCATGTAGTCAGATCATTCCAGGAGTTTGAACTTTAGGAAAAAACAAATATTGTGAAACGCTTCATATTATGACATTTAAGCATTTATTATAGTAATCTCTAGGTACCTATTGATAGTTAAAAATTGCAAAGAATTCTCAAAGCACCATCCCCTACCTTTCTTTTTGTTGTTAGAATTGCCTCATATCCAGTGCTGTCTGGAGTGGTATATGCTTAGAGAAGTTTCAGCGATGAACTCTTCCTTTACCCAACAGATTAACAGTCTACTCCAAGGTTGTGCATGACTCAATACCAATAAATCTACTAAAAATTAATAAAACCCAAGGAGACAGAAATTAGTGATGGACAAACCTTGGCTGTGCCTGTGCAAGTCCAAGGAAACTGGGACAGTGACATGGGTCTTCAAAAGAAGTTCAGAAAGCAGAGATGTCTATAAATTCCCAGGAGCTTCAACAGAATGCCCCATACTCAATTGAATTCAGAGAGTCCACAGGTTTGAGGTTCTACTTTCAGCTTCTTCTGTGAATAGGGCTCAAGTTATTCAAAGCTAGGCACAAAAGTTATACTTATCATGCATTCAGCATGCACAAAGTGTTTTACAGCTATAACAGAATAAACATTCACAGCACATAAATTGTTTTTAAAATGGTGGATCTGACTTTAAGGTAACTCTGGATGGATGTGGTATCAGATTAAAGTACTTTAGATTTGAGTGCTTTATCAAACATCTGTACCACATCCCACCCCGAGTCAAGGTAGGTCGCATTCCCCCAGCATTCCAAGGACCCCTTGCTGGGCAGCTTGCTAGTCTTAGCCAGTGCTTGTCTCTTCCAGGTGAACACTAGCCATGGCCTGCCCCCATGTTGTCACAGAGAGGAGGCAGAAAAGGCTTTGCTTCCTCTGCACAACCAGGCAGGGGGTGGGGGAACGGAGCCCCAGTGCCATACAGGTAGCCCCAGATTGCTGGGTTGAGTGTTGGGCTGGGCTGGGTTTGTATAGCAGAGGGGCTCCCACCCCCAGTTTCTGGCATGGCCAAAAGCTAGCCTAACCAGTCTCATGCTACAGAGGCTGGCTGCAGCTGTTCAGAAGCTGGGGCAGAGGGAGAAAGCCCCTCTGCCATATGGATCCAACCCAGGCCCCCAAAGACCCGACCTAGCAGTCTACGGGATGTGTAGCACAGGGGTTACATCCCCTCCTGTCCTCCCCCCGAGCCACTGCTGACAGTTGCCAGCTGGCAGGGGGCAGAGCTTGGGCGAGGGGCCACTCTGGCAGCCTCCTGAGAGGTGTGCAGGAGTGTGCCCTGCCTGCTGGCCTTGGCCATTGCAGGCAAGCTCCTATCCCCTGCCAGCAAACAGTGAATATCTTCTCAGTTCAGTCCCACTCTAATTTATAACACTTTAAATCAGGGGTAGGAAAAACATGGCCTGTGGGCTGGATTCAGCCCACCAACCCATTCTATTCAGCCCTCAGGACCCCTAAAAAATATAGAAAATTAATATTTATCTGCTCCTGGCTGCCTGTCAAAGATGACAGAAGGCAGGGGCAGTAGGATCCAGGGGAAGCTGGCAGAATTCAGCAGCCCAGAAGCAAGGCCCACCTAGCCCCCTCCCAGGGGTTATATGCTGTAGTCTGTTTGGGATTAAATAAGAACTTCCTGTTGTGTTTGCAATAGGAAGCTAGAAAGCATAGAAAGTCATCTCTCTGCTGGGAAGGCTTTTTGAATGAATAGGGTACTTTGACTCTAGGGTCTTTGGGAATAGTTGCATTTGTCTGTGGGGGCGGAGCACCTGTCAAGGGGTGGGGCTACCCATACAGTCCTTGACAGCTTGCCAAAACATGATAAGTGGCCCTCCATCTGAAATAATTGCCCGCCCCTGCTTTAAATAAAGCACAATTGTAAGAGTGCTTCCACCAGGGGCTTTTTGAACATCTGTATTTAGGCCACATGCTTCTCCTTTGCCCTTCTTCTTGCAGCTAAAGAGTTGTTTGTGGAAAACCTTTGAAGGAAACCTAGAATGTTTCATTTCTATTATAAATACTATTGATTGATTGTTTTACAGGAATAGTAGTGTAAATAAGGAGGGAGGGGTGTGAGCACCAGCCTCAGATGCTGCCCAAAGGGGGAGCACAGAAATAACAGCTGTTGGGCTGCTGACCAAGCTGCCACTACCAGCCAGGGTGCATAACTGCCCAGTAAAAGCTCCAAGTGAGATCAAGGTCCCATTGTGCTAAATTCTGAATATAAAGACAGCACTCATGCTAAGGAGCTCATACTTGACACGGACAAGGTAGAAGAAAGGAATTTTGCAGAAAGGGAACCAAGGCACTGACTGATTTGTTCAATGTCACACAAAGTCTGTGGCAGTGTCAGCAGAAAATGCTGAAATCAGAAAATGCTCAAAATCTTGATCCCATGCTCAAGTCATTTTTCTTCTCTTCCATCCCAGTCAGCCTCTGTGTTTGGGTGTTATAGGTGGAGTGCTTATTGTGCCCAGTATAATCTGCTGAATGGCAAGTAGGCCAGAGAAGTTGAGTAGTTTTCTCTGGCTCCAGAGTTTGGAATTTTATCCCTACTCCTGGACTATGAGCTGTAAAAGGCTAGCTAATCATTCAGGCTGGCAAATCAAAGACACCTAGACACGATGCTAACCATCTCTCTCCCTTGTTCTCCACTGGCTACAGAAACAGTCATGTCTCAACCAGGTTAGCCCTGGGGCTGTTAGGCTTGGGAGGACCTTTGACAGTTTTGATTATACTGAGCTCCATTCCAAACTATCAAGTTGATTTACACAAGCATATCGCACTCCCTAGGCTACCCCAATCACCATTCAAAAGCCAACATTTGGCAGCATTCATTTCACACTGCTCTCGGAAACACTACAGCTCTCCCCTGTATCTGTGGTAACTGTTCACTAGCTGATGGCAAATGCTGAATTTTTAAATGGTGTCCTACATCACTTCACATAATTATTGCCAAAGTGATCATGTACTGAGATAAGCCTGGAGTCGACAAGTAGACTTATCCACCTTCAGAGTTCAGATAACAGGCTTGCTGTTTTGGAATTCAAAAGTAGTCCACTGTGTCAGGAAGGATTTCAATAGAAAATTAAATGGGTTTGCATATTGCTCTGCATGACAGATTTTTATGTTAGCCTTCAAGGTCTGCATGATCTAACCAAGCATGTAGAAGCCAGGTATATATTTCTGAGTGCTGTAATATTTGCTTTTATTGTGAAGAACCCTGAAATCGAAGCAATGAAATATAACAGTTACCCAAAATTATAATTTTAATGTATTCACTTTTGATGAGTTTATAATATGGTAAGGGCTATTTTTTGATGGTTTTTGTTAACAGTTTTTTGGGTATGTTTCTCAATTAGCTTTCCACTCAGAAGGAATTTACTCTCTGGCTATCTTTTTCCCTGAGGAAAAGGAATGTAGACAAGAAAGATGACTCTGCAATTATCTCTTGACTGGAAGTAACTGCAGCAGAAACTGTGTTCATTTTTTTCTTTCTCTTTCTGATAAAATGCAATTAGTACTCTGCTTACCTCTTTTTGCGAGATGTTTCCAGACAACATTATTGTTAAGCAACATATGCTGCCACTGCAGCCGTCCTTTAAATATGCAGTTGAGACAGTCAGCTCTGTTCCAGTGACAGAAAACATCAAAGCAACAAAACAGTATTTTATCTGATGAGGGTAACAATATCTCCGCTAATAAAATGGTTCTCATCCCTACCCACGGCATAGATAAGGAAGCTAAGGACCTTTGGATACCCTTTGTTGGTGTGCCAAGTTGCAATTATCCTATGACAGGGCCCTTCTGGATTTTGACTGATGAAACATTTTGGAAGAAAGGGCTTAAATAATGGAATTTCATTGGATTTTGAAATGACACCACAAACACCATAGTTGGCAAAAACAAAAACATTTTAAGTATAACTAGGAAAATGTGGCCTCATTTAATCTGCCTGCGATGTCCTTGATTCATTCACTTCTTTGCATACTATCCCGACTGTAAACAACTTGAATTCTAAGGCACTGTACTGACCTTTTTTGGCACTTAGATCAAGTAGTGTCTGCAACAAAGATGAGAAACTTTCAGGACTTCAGTGACTTGCCAAACTAGGTTATATTTAAACATATCACAAGAATGCAGCCGTTAGCTAAAACAGGCATAAATGAGGCACTGAAGAAATACGCAGCTCCTCAAGAGAAAAATGGGCTAAGTACAGACATTCAAAAAGCCCAAGGCAGATCCAATCTAGGTGGATTTCTCTAAGCTGCGTAGATTAGATCGTGAGCAAACAGAACTTGCGTTTACTTTTTGTTTGGAGGAGATGGGCATTTGCTTGCAGTGGCCAGACTCCCACATACATCCCAGCCTGCCAGATATTGCTGAAGGCAGCCAAGCCTAGCCAAGTACAGGCATCCCTGATTAACTGCCCACCAAACACCCCCAACTGCCTGCTGTCAGCCACGGAGAGTGGGGAGCCAGCACAGAATCTGTCCCCAGCTGTGCTGCGGCAGGAGAAGGGGACCAGGGAAAGCAGAGGCCCCTGTGGCTGGAGCTTTTCCCCCACCATTTTCCCTACCTGGTTGGGCTGGCCAGCCAGCCTCCCCCCCCCACCCAAGTTGCTGCCTCTGAATGGCGAGGCAGTGGGGGGGATGGGACAGAGGTCCCTGCCATGGCCCCAGCCCCCACCCGAGCTGGGGTCTGCCCAGCTAGGGGTCCCACAGAGTGGGGGCTTTTCCTCCAGTGCTGGTCAGCCCATTCATGCAGGCACAGTGGTGAAGGAAAAGCCCATGCTGCAGTGCCCCACCAGCTGGGCACACCCCAGCTCAGGGGGCCAGAGATAGGGCCATGGCAGGGTGCTCTTTTCTTCCGCTGCTGCTCAGCGGGAGGGAGGAGGTGGTGGGGTGGTGTAGCTTAGCCCGGCGGGGACAGCACTAAGGGAAAACCCCATGCTATGCGGCCCCTCCCCAGCTGAACAGACCCCAGCTCAAGAGAGGGGCTGAGAGCCCACCTGGCTGATGGGCATAAGTAGGACACAGGGCTGCAAACCACAGGCTTTGCTGCCTCCACTCTGTGACAGCCCAGGGGTGGGGTCAGCCCAGCTCATCCAGAGCAGAAGAGTGCCAGCAGAGGGTAGCCTACCTGCCCTGTGAGAGGGGGATTAGCAAAGGCTGCAAAGCACCCTGGGATGCCAGGGAACTGCAACCTAATTTGAGTTGGAGGTGACCTGGGACAGAACTTCTATAGACTGGGCTAATGTAAATTGATTAAATCTGATACTATATCCGTCCAGGTCTATTTTAAACCAGGTTCTTCGATTTTTAAACCAGTCTGCCTGCACAAAACGTATATTCTATTACAGGTTTACACTGGTTTCCCATCACTTATACCAGTTTATGTGTAATTTCTGTACCTAGCCATGATTACCTTGCAGTTTGAAGATGACCTGAAGTTGGCTAACTTTGACCTATTTTTTCTTCTTTACTGAGTCTTACCATAGGAAATAATGGTGAGATTTTTTGGTTGCACATCTTGGAACTGGCAGCCCCCCCTCCCCTCCCCTCGCCTCCCCTCGCTCTCCATGTGCTATGGTAACTTTAAATCTGGAAAGCTCTGGGGATTGGAGAGTCTCTGGGCATAATTTGGGAAATATGTACACATGCAGTGCTGGGCAGATACCCACACTAACTCTGAGTTAGCTGCAAAATCACAAGTATAGCTGTGTCTGTGCACTCCTCTGCCTGAGTTAATTAGGGCTAATTAGTCTGAGTGAAACATCATTCTGATGCAGCTATATAATCTAGGACCCATGCTAGTATGGCATACACTACGCTTCATAGACCTACTTTGGGTACCAGAAGACAGTCTCTGGAGAAGGATTTTTATCTCAAGATTGTGCAGACATACACATCCATTATTCCACTTCAACTGTCCCTGAAGTAAGCCCTCCCCCCCAAAAAAACATCAATACCTTTTTCTGGGGTATTATTTTGTACATCTCTATGGGTATTGCAGTTCATCCATGTCATGTAATTCCAGTCATAGACAGATTATCTTCCATTTCTTTGTTACTTTTATTATAAAATGGAATGGATCAGATACTGTACTGCAGTCAGAGTTGTTCTTATGACTGGGACTCGGAGAAGTGATTAAATTGGTATTATTCCACTTTTAACCCCCACCACCACATTCATGTCCCATTCCTCATCTGCTCTTGTGGCCAGAGTTCAGATTGCCTCCCAATATAAAGCAGAGCAGGGAGAACTCCCATAAGTCATTACAAGTAATTTGTTGGGCTGGGAAGCACGCAAACACACAAGCTCCTATGGCAAGCTTATGGGTTCAAGGTGTAAAAATGCAAGATTTAGCCCATTATTGTGAGACTTAACATCTTGAACATTTGAAATAAATGTTGCCTTTATTCATATATTCAGTCTGAATCTATGCCTAGTTGGAGGTTTGTCCTTTTAGAATAGTTACATTAGTAACAATATGAAGATCATGAATAATCTGAATGGGGGAAAGAACTATAATTAGGTAACTGGTAGCTTTTAAATTATGTATGTCTCTTGAGATTATTTCTGGGGATATACCAAATTTCCTGAGCTGTGGCCTCTGAGTATGAAACTAAGGATAGCCCACTGAAACAGATGTATTGGCACAGCACAACAAAAGAAGAGGAGGACAAAAGTCAACAATACTGTTAATGAAAAAATGATTAATCCACATAGCAAATGTTTCCCTGAATTAAAAAAAGAAATAACACTACCAATGTAAATGTTGGTTACATTAAGTAATCCATCATCATGCCAAGGGTTTTAAAACTAGATGCGCATAAGCATTTATTTATACTTTGAATAAATGAATGGCCTTATTTAAGATGCCTGAACATGAATTTTGAGCAGCCTTTTTTTTAATCTTGGCCCATGTATATAAAGGAGGGGGGGTTGTTGTTTTTGGTTATTTTTTTTTTAATCTGTGAATAAAAGAATGTCTAAAGTTTCCTTACAAGACTTTATAGTCCAAACTAATTGAACACTAATCAATAATACTAGCATTCAACCCTTAAATTGTCCCTTTCATTTTGAATGATCCCCAAGCTCTTTTGTTTGTGGCACTTTGCTCTTTTATTGACTTCCTCCTGGGCTCATCTACACAAGACACTGTGTCGCCGCAGCAATGCACTACGGTGCCATAGCGTCTGTTGGCAAAAATCGTGATGCCACCGCTGTGTCGCTGTAGCAATGCACTCCCTCAATATAGCGCATTGTTATGGCAATGTACCAGCCACAAATAACTATGTGTGGCCAGCACAGCACAGTGCAGGCTGTTACTGTGCTATCTTTTAGTACTTCCAAAAGGAAATACTAAGTGATGGTGCAGTAACAAAGGTGCTGTATGGCCATGTGTAGATGTGCCCCCTGCTATTTAAATTCTTGCTACCCCTTTCCTTTCTACCTCCTTTCTGCCTGTTGTTTTCACTACTTTTTTAATGTAGTCTATTGCCTCTTAATTATGAGGCATACACTGTCATTCAGATTGCTTATCTACACCATAAACAAAATCAGAAATATATGTAAAATCATTTTATGTTGCCAGGTGTATGGTAACGGGCAAACTCAGAAGCGGTTCACATTTAGTTTTGCCAGAACTTGGATTTGGGGCTCAGAAGATTCCCAGCAGTGAAATCCAGAGACAGCTAGTAGGCAACCACTGAGCCTCTGGATCGTGGTGTACATAAGAGATCTAGTCAGATGCCTGATTAATCAGTTTGTTGCTGACAAGCCCAATTCGAGAGCAACATAGCTTGTTACAAGTTTCTCAGTTATCTGTCTCAGGGGTCTAAAGGGGGGAGGAGGTCTAGGGCAGCTCTACTCCCCCATAATCTTGCCTTGGTATACATGCTGAAGGTCTTTGCGTTATCTATACTGCCCAGAGATAAGTACTGAAAGCAGAGAACAGTTCAGTGAAACAATCAGCTTTGGATACGGACCAGAGGTTTGTCTATATTGAGTCCCCAGCACTCCTGAGAAAGGTTGCTCCTGATCCTGCCCTGCCCATCTGTTCCTGCTCACATACAGCAAACCTAGAAGTATATAAGGCATTTTTACACGTGGTGGGGCTTTAATTAGAATGGCTCCAAGAGCTGCTTTCATTAAAGCTTCCAGGGCATCTCATTGTAGCAATGTCCCTGCACTTCAAAAGGGTGGTTGGGTGCTTTATCTAAAGTTTGTTGAACAAGCTTTAGTTAAAACACTCCTGCCACCATTGTGATGCGCAGGGACGCTGATACACTAGATGCAGAGGCTGGCTGGAGTGCAGTAATTACCACACTCCCACAGACTTGATTAATCAAGTCTGCTCTGACACACTGTAATTACAGCACATCAGAGCAGCCTCCTGGCTTGTGTATAGGTGCCCTAGTGCTAAAGCTACTCCAAGGGTGTTCCCTGCCCTCAAGCACACTAGAGACAGAAATGTCAAGAATAGCCAGAGCAGTTTCTCTGCCATATTTCTGGATTTTTATATCCATACAGCACCACCATAACCTACTTAGCTGTCATCCAATGCTAATTAACCTGCCTAGGGTGCTGTGCAGACACAGCTACACTGCTTTTGGGTTAGGAGATAATCCACAAGGAGTAGTGCAACATGCTGAGCAGTGCCACTATTAGTCACAGTAAGCTCACTGTGCACACAGCCAAGGGGACAAGTCACAGGGGACAGAGGCATAGACAAGAGTGCTGTTTCTTGGGATGAGGTGGAGGTGTCTGACCTGAGCTTCTAGCCTGAGAGCACTTACTTCCTGTCATTTGTTTCTATCTCTGTCAGAGAAAAAGATAAATATATCTATTGTAACAAAACACATCACACTAGGAAAGTACCTGGTTTCATGTTGCTAATTTTTTCTCTAAGTAACCTTCAAATTCCCCGAAATCTGCAGCCACTTCAATGCTGTTGACTTCGATGGGTTTAGTTCTAATTTATACCAGAATAAGGGAGAGAATATTGAAGCCCTATCATTTTGAGGATGACCACTATTATCAGAAATGTAATATGACTACTGTCAATAACACACCCTCCTTGCATGAAGATGATTTTCACCAAGGAATTGAATATTTATGGCATTTACAGTAGCTAGAAATACTTACAGTAGTTATTGTTGTTGGAGTCATTAGTCTAGTTGAAGTTAAGCTGGCATGTTTTCCCTCTGGGCAGAATTCCTCAGTCTGATTGTCTCCTCATAGGTCTCGGCTTGCCAGACCATACTTGATATCTTCAGGTTTGGAGACTGGAGCTTTTCCAAAAATTAATGGCTTTTCTCAGTTATAGATTGAAATGGTTTTCTTTTGTGAATTAGCCTATTATTGAATAGCAAAGCTATTGAATTCCAGAGCATTTAGACTGAATGGCTGAAAAACACAGATAATAGAAAAGACGCTCTGTTTGCCACCAAGTCACGTAGGTGCTTGGGAATCGTTTCTTAGAGGTTTAGTTACATGGAAACTTTATAGTCCATATGTAGTTTGAAGAGAAAAATAAAATAGAGGCAAAGAAAGGCAAAAAATGTTAGCTCTCTGGTCAAAACAGGAGGTCATTTTTTACTGGTGCTATTTTTCCTTTAGCATAACAAGCTCTGTACCTCTTATGGGGAAAGGACAGGTATATAGTTATAATGGTAAAAAGGCAAGGGGACTAACTACTAAATACTACCTCAACTAAATCTAGCATATCTGTTTCATCTGTCCATCTCTAAGCAACAATAAATGAAGGTAACTTAGCCTCCTGCTTTTATAGCAATATTACTGTTTCGTTACTCCAACCCATAGATTTACACATCTTAAGGCTAGAATGGACCATTACATCATCTGATTTTTACCTTCTGTATATACAGACTATGTAATTTCATCCAGTGTTTCCTGTACTCAGCTCTGTGACTTATGTTTAAAAACAGCACACTATCTTCAGTATCTATATGTCTGATACCCAAATTAGACCCCTCTTTCTCCCCGCAAGAGTAGAGTAGTAGAGATGAGCAAATGCTGCTGCTTACAGAAAAATCAGCGTGTAAAGTTAGCAAGCCAATCTTGGAACATGAATCCCAGCAAGGAGGGCATTCTCATTGCATAAAACCAACAACAGGGACTCTTAGACTTTTCTTCTGCTATCATTCAATAGCACATTGCTTATTATTATTATCACACAAAATACTTACTGGAGGCTTGGAGGTCTGGGCATAGTGACCCCAATGATACTACTAAGCTTGAACTGCTTGCCTTGCATTTTGTCTGGAGCCCAAACTCTGGCCTCATGTATGTATAAAAATATTAATATTTAACAGTTGTAGATGAAACAATGAGGATGGATAATTTAAAGATTTTACTTCAAACATGCAAAAGAAGGAAATTTAGACCCAGACTATTGCTCCGTCCTGCATTTGTACCACTGGGCCCATGTATTTAAGATCCCACAATTCTGTATCTGGACACGTGCCAAAATGGCTGATCTCTCTGTTACAATAGCTACAACAGGGTGGAGTAAGGGTTGAACTGCAAATTTATCTCTGACTTTCCAGAATGGTACTATAAATTAGATTTATTTCTTAGCAGCAATATTTGTATTAAAAAATAGCTGAAGAAAGGGTTAATTTGAGACAGTGCAATTAGAATCACAAGTTCTGGTCCATCTACTTTTATAATGCGGGCAGAGTATTCACGCCATAGCAAACTGAAAATACAACGGAAACTCCGTAAGAAATTACAATGGAGATGTTGTCTGGTTTTAGTTTAAAAACAAACAGTGCTCTATTTACAGAGCTGCAACAGAACATTTATTTGGACTGCATATTTAGTTCTGCAGGGGGCATTGTTATCAACCATAGAATCCTTCTCAGCAGGAGATACTGCTACACTGCTCACTTTCCTTTAAAAGAAAATATTCATTGATTGTATATATGATGCTTTACTTTTTGGTTAGAAGATGCAATATTATGAAAACCAGCAAATTAGCAACAAAATCATAAAATGATGTGAGAATGATTTTAATGGAATTAAACAGGGAAGTTTCCAAAACATTTCTACTGGTGTTCACAAAGACATTGATATATGTGTTGTTGCTAGAAACCAAAACTCTGTATTTCAATTCAGCTGAGAATCACCTTGTTTTAATTCAGAAATCCAGGCAGTTGATGTTGCCAAAGGCATGCACTAAGCTGTATCTCAAACTCAGAAAACAGTTCTGTTGGAGGCAAGGACCGGATGGGGTATGTGTTGGAAGCCGTTTGGAGAACTGATGTCAGTTGGAGCTTTTGCACTGACTTTACTGTCAAACTTCTTGCTCTCATCTAGATCATCCCATTGGCAATATGTTAGTGCTACCAGCGGGGGAACACAGCTCCGCACCACCACCTCCATGGCAGGGCACAACTCTCTACTACGACTGCTGCTGCCAGGCGCTGGTTCCAGCCAGGCTGCAACCCCATGTCTGCGTCCTGTCGGCGGCACAGATATCTGGAGGGGCACATGCCCCCCCGTGTCTCCCCAATCTGTCACCAATTAATCATTAGGCCATTTTGTCCTTTGCAACCACTACTATCCCATGCAGTTAGTTTATAGTGAATCTGCTGGTTTCACTGACTAGTGCACTCATTGAAACCTACTCACTTCAGAAATGTCTTCTGTGCTCTAAGAGAAGCCTAGCTGAAGCCTAGCAGAAGAAGAGCTATAAAATCCCTCTTTAGGCATCTCTACTTTTAGCCGCAGCTTCCCTCAGAAAGTGGAAATAGGAAGTTTCTGCTGCTATTTGGATTTTTTTTGAAGATATGTAGGGTTTGGCTTTGCATGAATAAAAGATGGGTATGTATCATGCAATACTGTGTTGTTTTAGATCAAAGCTTTTCTGCTTGTTTGTAGTGTGTTATGAGTAGCTCATTAGATAAAGCCCAGGACTCCTCAGCTTAATTCAAGCTGTGTTCTCTCTCTCTTACCCCATTTCTCACATTGCACGCTATTATGGCAGTGTTTGCACTTATAAGCCATCGAGTGATGATGCATTTCCTGGCTATATTGTTCAAATTCTGAATAAATATCTTTCTCCGTTGTTTTGAAATTTGGGAGAGCATTGGCCAAAATACAATATGCTTTTTTCTGTAATCAAATTGTTTGCCAGAGTGGGTTTTTTTCCCCATTATTTTTTGTACGGGACCAAAATGTTTCGTTATGTGTGTGACAGCATCTCACTTGTTAACATCCTGTCCAGCAGCAGTGGAGGCTACTTGAGTTCACTGAATCACTAGCTGGAAGATTTACAAAGTAAATTGGATTGTTGCTTATCCCCTGTTGTTAAGTGGCCCTAAGCCTGTTTTCCTGAGTGTTCATCCGGTCACTATTCCTGCTATGCAGTCAGGCTGAGAATTCAGACAATTCGTGCCTAACCTGGACTTTTACCATTTCAGTTCTATTTGTGACTCATCATTTGCTATTGTACCTTAGCCATTATTATATTATTATGATCACCCTAGCCAAACTGGTCAGCATTTCCTTTTTCTTACCAGACCAAGTACACAGCTGGTGTAACTCCAAGCCAAATTCCTTTGTGATGAATTGCTAGCATTGTTAGGTTCCTGATGGGCCTTCTATCTGGAGATCGGCAGTGGAAAGAGGAAGTCTCCATGATGTTCCACTTGTCATACTGTGTTACTGAGTCTTTTCCTTATCCACTACTGCTCCTGAGATCCTCCCCTCAAGAGGAATGGAAGAGGTTTTGCAGTGCAGAGTTGCATAATGACATAAAGTCTTTGATACCATTCTCACAAGGTTGGAAGCAGACAATGAACATCCCCCCCATGCATCTGGATCCCCATGCTCTGAGATGAGAGAAGGGACAATGCAGAGAAAACTGCTGAAACAGACACCAACTCATGTATTTAGGAATGGGCAGCTCTGCACAAATCTACACACAGTACTTCCAGTTTTCACAAACAGCCTAAGTATTCAATTCCCCTCTCCAACCCCCACCATCATTCACAATCCTTTTCTCTTTCCTCACCTGAC